>NC_089685.1:3950961-4253269 GCF_031753505.1 Anomalospiza imberbis | reverse complement strand
TGCACCTCAGTATCTAATCTTTCTGGCTGAGCTTTCCGAACCAGCTTTTCAAGTATCACAAATCTTACTAAAAACAAAACCACTGAACCTATATAAACATCTGGAAGGATTTTTTACACTTCTTTCCCTTTTTTATACTATGGTCTTGTATAAGAAAACATACTGTTCTACCTTCAATAAAATCCTAGGTTGAAAATCCCTAGGCTTTTACAAATATTTTAGGAAGCAACTATTTGTACCTTCTGGCAAAGGAACAGACTAGGTATTTATTGCACTGGGGTACCTGCATTTTTTCCATATTAATAATTTTTACCTGGCATTGCAGAATTTTAGTCCTTCACAGATTTGCAACCTACATGTATATTTGGGTACTTGGATTCTGCAGTGGGAAAATACTGTGATTATTTAATGTCTTATTTTGCAAGTGAGTTAAAGAAATCCAGAAACAAGAAGGTGTAACCGTCCCATACACATCACATATTTCTTTCACTATATTACTTCAGATCCCACTCTTTCTCCCCAGAAGTTCAAAATTTTACCCCAAAGAGTTTAGGGTTTTTTGTGTAATGCACCTGTGGAGCAGAAATGTGGTTTAAGGCCCTTAGAACTGAAGAGTCACATTTCTCATCCTGAGGAGTTTCAGTGACAACAAGTAAGAGGCAGACATGATGCCATGATGGGCTATTTTAGATTGTACTAACAAGCAAATTTGTGCTTATATTGCTGCCAAAAATAGCTAAGGTGTCCTTCAGCCCAGAGTGACTCGTTAGTGGTTTTGTGGCCATGGTAAAGGAGATGGGAGGGGAGATCATAGCAATTCTGATCAGCACAGGGAAGATGTCTGGCATGGAAGAAATGGCAACATGAAGACAGTGGTCTCCTATTAAATCATGAGCTCATCTCCAAATTAACAGGATAAATACAGACACTGCCAGGTGGGGCACAAAATCCACATGGAGAAAGAATTCCTCTGGCAGACAAGGTGTGTGATCAGCTGCAATTACCTGTGTCTGCCTTCGACTCCTTTACTCCCTCAAAAGTAGACCTGGGCTATTTTGGGTCTTAATCTCCCATATTCTTATTCACATGAGGGAGCTTCTGCAAAAATGCATTCCCAGAAGGAAGTCCTGGCTCAACTCAGCTTAAAGACCATCATCACTCTGGCTATGCAGGACAAAGATGCAATTCTGCTGTCATAAAAAAGGCTCTGAGCATTTAAATCACCTTCAAGTAACTTTTTAGTTCAACAACTCATTTGGCCATTAATTGCCTTTCCTCTCCTCCTCCTCTTGTGCATCACTTGCAATTGCAAGGGCATGTTTGAATCCCAGTGATAAGCTGCTCAGGGCAAGAACTGTATCTGTGTTTTCCAAAGTGCTTTGCTTACTTCTGGCACTATAAGAAAAACAAACACAGCACGTATTTAAGAGACTCCTCCATCCACCCTTTTTCTTCATTGGGTAAGAAAGGGAAATTCAGTATTTTCTCAACAATTCAAAAATATTTTCTAAAAAAGAGAAAGATTGGGATAGAGAGAAGTTTATTTTCAACAGATTAATTGAGAGGTATAGAAAAAGCTAACCAGGGCCTGTGCTCTAGAATAAATTGGAAAAGCTCTGTCTATTCTGTTAGGTGAAATCCTGATCTGTGGTATTGATCCACAGTGTCACAGATTAAAAGAAGTCACAGAAATTTAATTAAAAATAAATAAAAAAGCTCTGCAATCGACTGGAAAACTCTCACTAATGTAAACGGAATTACTTAAGAGTAAAAAAAAAGGCACGTGTTCACCCTCTCCCTTAATAAACGTATACACACCATGCCCCAAAGTGTTTACCAAACATTCCAGCTATTGGCAATGGGTTGGGAATATTTCAGATGTTGGGATCCCATTTCTTTAATGATACCAGCAGCAATCATGAATGCTTTTGCCCTGCAGAGCAATGAGTTTATATTCACAACCACTAACTCAGAAACACAACTGCAGTTACAGCTTCCAACTCTGTCTAAACAGCACCCAAAGCCTTCAGGAAGATGCACTGACCACACTTATCCCGGGACTTCAGTGCTCTCAGCTGGCACTGGTGTGTCCTGGTACATCTGTGAACCCCCCATTCCTTTGCTGGGATGAATTCTGAGCCACAATACGAATCCCAGAACAAATACAATCTTCTTGATCTAGCAGAGAAGGAAATCACTGATGATAAGGTTTTAATAAAGCCTGACAAGCCTCAAAATTAAATTTGCTGGGAAGGGTTCACCCCCGAAACAGATACTTTCAAGCGGTCTTCACGAAAGAAGCCATGGAGACTTAAAGAGAGGAAAATGTTTACTTTAAGAGTTTTTTTTCTTACAGCTACAAATCCAATTAGTGACTTTCTTTGTCTTCCAGCCTCTCTGCTTTATTCCGTATGGGAGCACATGTGTGTCCAGGCTCTCCCTGTTACCCTGCCCTGCAAAAGGTGCCCATAGGCAGAGAGAAAACTAATCAGGGCAGTGTGATCACCTACCCAGCAGCACTCCCCCGGCGACACTCCACAGCCATCTGAAACCAGATCGGGCGGCCCGACGCCACCGAGGGTTCAAAATGCTGCTGTCAGCACCGCTGGAGAAAAAGTGCTCTGAGAGCACGGGGTGACTGTGCTGAGCAATAATTCTGTGGGCAGCTTCCCACTCCGCCAAGGAGCCCGATTCAGGAGGCCGCAGGAAAATTTAAACCACATCCAATTTAAAACCTCTGCTTTTTTTTTTTTTCTGGTGACCTTATAATTTTTCAGGGGACAGCTGCTAAAATCTATTGCTTCTTTCCGCAGGACCTCATGGATCACAGCAACATCTTCAAATAAATCTCACTTTCAAGGGAGCTCAGAGGCTGAAAACACAGCACAGGGGTCAGTTAGATGCTCTCACTACACAAGAGCTTTTTGGGGAGACAACTGGAAAGACCTCATGGGCTTTTACAAGGCAACAGCCACTAAACAATCCTGTGCTTCTGAGGTTGCTGCAAGACTCTGTAGGACAATTAAGCTAAGCAAAAAGCAGTGAAAAATATCAGAGCAAAAAATAAAAGGGAGATTCAGAGATATCAGAGTCCTGCATTTGCAGAAGTAGAGCTGAGCACGGATGTGAAATGATTGTGATACATTTCTCATGGTGTCACTTGCCAAGGACACAGTAAGAGAGGATACCCTTTTACAAGAGTGTGTAGTGACAGAACAAGGGGGAAAGACTTCAAACTGACAGAGAGGAGGTTTGGATTGGATATTGGGTAGAAAATGTTTACTGTGAGGATGGGGTGGCTCTGGCACAGGGTGCTCAGAGAAGCTGGAGCTGCCCCATCCCTGGAAGTGTCCAAGGCCAGGCTGGATGGGTCTTGGAGTAACCTCAGATAGTGGAAGGTGCCCCTGTCCATAACAGCAGAGTGGCACAAGACGAGCTTCAGGATGCCTTCCAACCCAAATAATTCTCTGAGTCTATGACTTTTGTGGAAGCATTAAGCAAGTTTTATAATATTGCCTCTGTTTCGAAACATTCCAACTCATTTTTAAAATAAAAACTCACGGCTCTGACAAGGACCTCAAGGCCCACATTGTGTGATGCTGCACTTTAGATTCAACTCCCTCTTTATGCTGCAGCCTTCATTTGGATGCAAGGGCTGCCCCTATGCTACCAATGACCTTGGCAAAACTCTTAAAAACAAAACAAAAACAAAACAGAAAAAAACCACACTAAAAAACCTTCAGGACCTCAGGCTCTAAAGCTATTTTAGAATTAGCTTTGAATAATTGTCCCACAATAGGAGTTTTCTTGATTAATTGCTTAAGATAAGGCCTCCTTTTCCTTGCTGGCCTCCAGTGACTCCCTCCACTTCCCATAATCACTTTTGTCTCAGTCTCCTGTTTACTGGGAACTGCTAAGAGAAAAATCAGAGATACACCAACTCCATTACCTGAGGATTAGCCAGAAGATAACCCTATGTATTCCATTACTGACCATTATTTGAGTAATTATTCAATCAAGTTTAGACCATGTGAAAGATGCACTAATTGTTTTGCAGAGCTTGCCCAAGCTGTTTATCTAAGGGATGCAACTTGTGTCCTTTAACAAAACAAAAATGATGTGCCGATTACAAAGGGAAATGACAAGTGGCTTTGTATTAAACTCTGTATCCTAATTAGGCTTAACCAGGAGTTAAGGATCTATTTTGATCAAGTTTCCACATGAGCTGGATTGGGTAATACTCGATTACAGAAATTCTGCAGGATATTGCTTTTCCATCTAAATTATTTAAAAAATGGTACATTTTTCTATTATTTCTATTCCATTATTTTTCTAGTTTATGAGATAAGCATCCTGAATATAGGGAAAGCAGGGATAGTGGAGAATCAAACAAGCCAGTAACCAGCAGGCCTAATTTAAACAAGAAACTTGTGCACACATCAGTACTAGAGTCAGAAAGCTTGATACTCTGATTTAAACTGAATTAATGCCTTTTTAGCTAAGTAATATTTTTCTTGGACACATGGAAGGAATGAAAAAAATCCAACGAAAACAAATTTAGTGAAGGAATTGGCTTCAGTAGGCAGTTTTACGTAACACTAACTTTCCACTCAGACATAAAAAAATATAACACCCCTTCATTTCAGAGTTGTCGGATTCCCCTGTAACCTGCCCCGCTTCATGGACCTCAGGCTGGTTCACTACCAGGTGACTCCCTGCTGAGAAGGAACTGCAATTCCCCGGGACATCAGCTGATGATCCACAAAGACCCCAAAGAAGGCACCGACTGAAGACAACTTCTTCATCTCGAGATACAAAACTTCCCTTACTCGTGAAACCTTGCAAAAGCATTTGCAGCCGATGCAGCTCATCCGTAACTTTATTTGCTCTGCTGCTTGTTGCCACTCTTTCTAACCCCCTCTTCCTTAAACTCAGGCCTTTACCACCTCTGCCTTCATGAGTTTTGGAGGGTGGAGGGGAGATTTATCTTCAGGAGTGAGCATAAACTGTTGGTATTCTTGGGATTGAGGCAGAACGAAGTGCGCTCAGCCGCGGCAATGGAGCTCCTTCCAAGCAAGGATTAAAGCCAGTGGTGGGGAAGCTCGAGTTTTAATGGATAAATTGTTGCAGAATACGCTCAGCCAAACATCTCTGCTGATGAAGGGGACTCGGAATTGGGTGGGGAGGGGATTATCGTCTTGCTGTGCCATGTCATTTTTGAGAACACCCTCCTCTTAATTTAGTTCCGTGCCAAACAGGGAGCAGCAGTTTGACCCAAATCCTATTAGCAACAACAATCTGTCGTTCCCTCCTCTCCCCAAAATGGAATATGCTCTAGGATGCGTTCCAGAGAAATAAATTGAAATGAGGGAGGTTTTCCCCATTAATTTCTCCCACTTCCCAATTCAAGTTGTAAGTTCATGGGACAGGGACCTGAATTAGATTTGTAAAGCAAGGACTTTATGCACACTGCTGCCTGGATAAATTGGGAACAGAAAAATACTGAAGATTTTCCTTCACTTTTTTTTTTTCCTTTTTGTTCTGATTTTCTGTTTTCTTTCACTGTTGTATTTTTCTTTTTTCCACCTCTTCACTGCAGGTGTCCCTGCCTGTGGCAGAGGTTTGGAACTAGACAATCTTTAAAATCCCTTCCAAACCATTCCAGGATTCTGTGATTTTACAATTCCTTAACTGCTCCTTTCACAACCCAGAAAATCACAGATTTTCTGCATTACAGAATTTTTCTGCTTTTTCCTCTCTCTTAGTCTGAATTTTCCTGGGCTTTCTCTTTGTATAGCATTTAGCATGAAGATAAAAACTAGAAGAGGAAAGAACACATTTGCTTTTCGTGTCACTCAGGATATTTTCTTGGAGGACCCTGGTGGCCAAAGGCCAGACTGAAGCAAAAGGTAAAGGACAAAACACTCAAAAAGCCCATGAAATATGGAACTATAAGAAGTAGTAAGAAGAGGAAGAGGAGGTAAAGAGGAATACACTAAATAAATATTTCCAGACCGAAACAAGGAAGATGGGACAAGTACGTATGCTGTGGACACATGCTCAAAGTGGCTGTGGGACAAGCCAGAATGGAAATGGGCAGCAATTGTTTGCTGGTTTGCTTTTTCCCATCACATGATGCTAAATGCTGCAAGTTTTGGTCCTCAGGGTCTTGTTTAGGCAGAGTCTCTTCAGTCCTGAGTTCTTCCATCTCACACCTGTCACTGTAGTTACTGGGGCTTCATTTCTTGTGCACATCCAGAAAAATAAAATAAATGCCTGTGGATACTTCTAGATAAAAAGTTGCTCAGATGTGACATAGCTCAGCAATTATTAAGAAGTAGATTTATTTACATCTCTGAATACTAACTTTGCAATGTGGCAGAGGATTCTTTTTCCAGTTGGGGTAGGATATATGTTTATTTCTCTTATGTGGCATCTCTGACTCAGCAGAGATCGTTCCTCAATTCACCTTCTAAATTTTTTCTTGTCTTCTCTTCAGGAGTTGGACTTTGATGCTCATTATGGGTCCCTTCCAACTCAGAATATCTTATGACACAATGATTATTTTTACACCATATTATTCCCTAATAAAGTGGGAAATGGCAAACCTTTCCTCTCTATCCCCCCACCACAAACTGTCACTGCTCCCAGTGGCAAGAAAGACAGCAGAGCTTCAGATAATGCCTAGAAATCTCTCTCAAATATGAAATATCACTGAAATGTACAAAAAAAAGATCTGCCATCACTTCTTCTGCAAGGAGCTAAAGAGCCTTTTA
Organism: Anomalospiza imberbis; assembly: GCF_031753505.1. Lineage (NCBI taxonomy): Eukaryota > Metazoa > Chordata > Aves > Passeriformes > Viduidae > Anomalospiza > Anomalospiza imberbis. The sequence continues at coordinate 4,246,493 of NC_089685.1, read as the reverse complement.
TAAGGAATTTCAAATCCAGAAACAGATCTGAATTTGTTTCAAGCTCTAAATAAGACTCTGGCAGACATCAGATTCTTGTATTTTGGAGCTGCTCCCCCTTCTCCACCATTTCTGGGCTAGAGAAATACAGCCAAAAGGTTGGTATGCTCTGGGTACACCCGGGAACGCATTAAGTTCAACTAAAATGACATCCAGAACCGTGGGATGAAGTAACAAGAAAAATTAAGCAGGAGGAATTTTAACATGGTAACAAGTTGTTTCCTTTTGCCACAATCAGCAACCTCAGGATAAGTATCTTGTACCCTGGCTAAAAAAGGTTTCCTACAAAAATTTAAGATTTACTAAGATTTCCTACTCAAATCTAAGATTTTACTTATCTCCACAGAAAGCTGTTTAAAAAACCTAGATGCCTTACAAGGAGAAAGAAATAGAACCATAACAAGCATAAACATGGACACTGTCTTAATCTTCTAAGTAAGAAGGGTATGTTGTCAGGACTTGCATCTCTGCCTTCTGCAAATTAAAAAGGAAAAAAAAAAAGTCTGTGATAGTCAAAAGCACAAGGATCTGGGAGGAGAAAAGACAAGTTACAATTTTAGTCAGGATACCTGAGAAACTGTAAAGATATTATTTCCATTTTCAATATGCTACAGCACCACAAGAGAATATTACCTTTGACATACACCAGACATGCTGAATGACTGACTGGCCAAAAATATCATTTATCATAAGCAATATGATTAACAAGCTCTCAAGAATAGCAGGTATTTAGGGACGCAAGATATCCAATTCAGAATAAAAGTTTAAATTCATTCATACTCAGGAGTAAATTGTTCGCCAAATCACTGTCTGGGGAATTTTCTATTACTGAGACCAGGGATTTCAGGACAACTTGCTCAGGGCATGGCCACATATTTTTACAGACTCTTCATCCACAGATGGGAAAGAATTTGCACAGACAACCAAAATCATTGAATCATAGATTGGTTTGGGTTGGAAGGGACCTTGAAGATCTACAGAGGAAAAAACAAGCAGGGCTCAGAAATGATAAGCTATTGATGCATGGTCGTTGTCACACAAAATACTGATGGCAAGGATGAAAATTCAAAGTCTAGGATGTTTGGAAATCAAATTCTAAAACTACCAGCTCGCCTTTTACTTTAGAAAAGGTGTAATCTGGCTAATCAGGTATTTTCAATACGGTCGGAAGAGGAAAGAGTCCATGTCTCTTGCTGCCTGGATTAGGGGAGACACCTTGTTCATCTGCATTACAATCCTGCATCTCTCCTGAAGAGAGGGATGCTTCTCCTGTCACTGAAACTGTTGGTTTCTCCTGGCAGAAAGAGTAGTTTAATTCCATATAATGCACTTATGGCTGATTTGGGAATGACCATCACTTTATGGCTGATGCCCATCCAGAAAAGGTGTAATTTTTAATTTCAAAATAAATCACAAAAGGACTGTGAGATTTTAACCTTTGGTTTTTGCACCACATCCTTCTCCTTGCCTCCATCCCCGCTCAGTGCGGATTAGGATGGGGAGAGGGATGAATTATCTCTGGAGAACTATAAAAGATAGAATTGATTTTTGGTAAGAACTCCAAGGAAGTTCTTAATACCTGCTTATCTTTGTGAGTAATACAGCAATGTTCCTTCGCTGAGTGAGCGCCTATCTTCGGAGCTATCCTTGCCAATGTTATCTCTACAGAAAAGCAGCTTTGAAGGACAGAAAATAATATGTGTTCCCCATTGGTTGCAAAGGAGTTGTGTCAAAACTTGTAATACACAGTTTAGGTTCTACACCAGGTATATCCATAACTTAAGGGAATTCAACAAGTTTGCTGCTGTGATGCCAGCATGAGGCAGAGATAAGATTTGCCCATCTCGCATTGTGAAATTTAATAACTGGGAAGCACTTCAGAGCACCTGCACAAACCTAACAAAGTGGCACTGCCCAAATTCACTGTCTTGCATGTTAATATTTCTATTACAGTGTGATTTTGTGAAACTTCTTTAAATAAATTTTAAAAATCCATCGTATTAAGTGTGTCTTGAAGAAAGGCAGAAAATTCTAGGTTTATAAGGGGAAGCAATTTCCTCTTAAGACTCGAAAGGAGGGATGGAAAAATCAGACATTGTTTTGGATGCACAAACTATTTGCCAGGACAGGGGCTCATGTACTGCTGCTTTTTTCCTGACCAGAATAACTTGTTTAAGAGGAGATCCTACCTCCTCTTACAAACTATCTGATCCTGGCTGCAACATTAACAACACAAATATTGGACTGTTCCACCCCTGATAATTTTGGGTAGTCCCCTACAACTTCTGAGCTTTTAGGTCAAATGGTTGATTTTCTGAGAAAGTGAAGCCTTTGATTCAAAAGTTCCTGTTTCTAAGAGAGATTAATTTAAATGTGGATGGATCTCTGCACGTCACCCCTTCGTCAGTCCAGGGTTATACCTATGTATAATAATTTCCTTTTTATTTTCAGCCCTTGACAACTAGCAAGGAGAACACATACAGAAAGTGTCTTGCAGCTCCTCTAAAAACAATCCTCTACTGCAGCTGAACAGCCTCTCCTGAGAAAAAGAACTTTTTGGTCATCTACCGAAGCCAGTAATTCTGTTCTTCGGACTCCCAGGACTTCTGCTATCTGATGGAATATTTAAGCGGAGACTTCATTCCCCCGGCGGAGTGCTGACGGCTCAGCCACTCCACTCCGGTGTTCAATGAGCTCTTGTGTTCTATTACAGAATAAATGTGATTTTCTGCCCAGCTGGAAAATGATACTTCTTCCTAGTGCAGAGATTTGTACCCCACTCTAACCCGTCTAAATAGGTCACAGCCACATTTTCACAATACTACCAATATATCCCTTGACAAAATGCAAAAGCTTGGTGCACCCAGGGCAAAGACTATCTAATGTTGTGTACTGCAGACTCTCTCCTTAGCAAAGAAAAATAAATCAAACTAAGGAATGCATTAGATCTCTCTACAAACCCTCTCCTTGACTTGGAGGGTTGGAGGAGCCCTCCCATATCTCTGTGTCTCATCAACTTTCCTATTTCAAGCAGATTTGAAGGTCCTGTTCTGCCAATGACCAGCTTGGCAGTGCTTGACAAGACAGAGCTCCGTGCCTCACTCCCACCCTCTATCAAATGGGGATTACTGATATTTTCTCCAAGTGCCTAGAGCTCTCCGAGTGTACCAAGAAATCTTATTTATTCATTTGCCTGCTCCAAATAAAACAGGCTCTGTCAATCCTACCACTACTCTACATGGTGCAAGTTTCCCAAAATATGGAGTCTGAGGTCTAGTGAGATGATTTGAGAAAGCAGGACATGTGATTTGTTGCTTAGTTTCTTCTTCAGCTGCCTCCTCTGCATGCTTTGCTTAGGCTGTTTTACCAGTCAAATGACAGTGGGATGTGATGATCTTAAAGGTTTTTTCCAACCTTAGCAACTATATGGTTCTATAAAGTAATTAAGCACTATGAATGTGCCCTTCAAAATCCCATGTTGTTTTCAGCCACTGTGGTATAACCCTGGAGTAAGCTCAAAAAAAGCCAGGAGAGTTAAAACCCCTGCATGTGGGCAGACTGAAACTTCAGTGTCAAAATACATTTGAGGTAAAATGAATCAAAATGTGGAGAAAGGAGATGCTCAGAATTGATTTTTCCAACAAGGCATTTACAGGCACTCCAAACACGATCTCCACTTCAAACATAAAATAGTCATTGTGCTGATTTGTTACAGTATGACTTGCTAACGTATTTGATTCCACATTATCTGAAACTCTGAGTTATCCAAGGTCTCATCTTCTTAATGGAAGGGAATGTACAAAAGCAGAGCACTCACTTGAACACACAATATATTATCCATACAAATTGGGACTCATTCAACAGACAAACTTAAAAACCAAATTATGTTTGACTATCAATTTGATACTCTGCAGGAGAAAGCACCACTTAGAGCCTGATGGTTTATAAAGCCTTTTAGCTACACATCTTGGCATTACAAAACATCAGATCTTGACCATGTCCTAGAACTCACTAGAAAGCTCCCATAAGAAGAAAATTTTTGTTAGTTGATTGTTGCGGCTGAGACCTTACCAAATATTAAACAAATGCAGTGCTGTGGGCTAAGATATCAATATTCAAAAAATGTCTCTTGGCAGAATACCCCACTGCTGTGTCAAAAGCAGATTCCTGCTGAAGCAACAGGCTGGGTATCCCAAAAGAAATTTTGGAAGCAAAAAACTCAGGAATCCTGCCTGAGACACTGATCCAGGAGACAGTGAATTTCAGCTTTTATCTTTGCTTCACTACAGCTGCCTCTAAACTAAGTCATCGACAAAATAAATTCAGATCCTTGCCGCAATTTCCCCACTTTTAGTGGCTGGAGAAGCTGCTTAAGAATGGTGAATTCAAAGTCAAACACAGAAACATAATTTGCCAAATACACATGCAGAAATTCAAACTGCTTTTCCATTCAAAGTCAAATGCTAGAGATGTCACTTTTTATTGAGATGCTTCTTTGTTGCAATAAATAATACTTTCTAAAGCACAGGGAATTTTTGCCATCAGCACAGATATTTTTGAACTCATACTTTCATTGGCACTTCATAGGATCTTTAAAGTGACCTTAAAGATCATCCAGTTGCAATCCTCCTGCCATGGCCAGGGACACCTCCCATTAGATCAGACTGCCCAAAGCCCCATCCAGCCTGGCCTTGACCACTTCCAGGGATGATATCCAAAGCCTTCTTGGGCAAGCTGTGCCAGGGCCTGACCACCCTCACAGTAAAGAATTTCTTCCTCATATCCAATCTAATCCTACCCTCCTGGAGGCATTCCCCATGTCCTATCATTCCATGCCCCTGTGAAAAGTCCCCCTCCAGCCTTCTTGTAAACCCCCTTTATGTACATTTTGTGATATTTTAGAAAAAAGCCCAACAAACATCAGTAAATTAAGACTATGTATCCCAACATTTTTCAGCAGAAATATTATTTTTTACTCAGAAAAAACCTTAATTTGTCAACTCCTTTAATTAAAAATTATTAAAAGCTCTAAGTTGCAATCAGAATTCTGTAACAAAAATAGTAACCCCCACATCTCATTCTGCAGGTTTTCATCAGGGTACGAGCCAGACTTCAGCTGTATAGCAGCAGACACGCTATGAACAACAGCACAGTACAGTTCACCAAATAAAAATTCAGTCCACAGTGCAGTGACAGATACTTGGATGCTACTGGGCAGTTCATGTTATAAACAGAGGCATTTCTCTTGAAAGTTCAATAAGGTTGAAAGCCAAAACAGTGATACGGCATCAGGGATTTATCATCTAATAATAAAAGAGTGTTTGTTCCTCCGGATCTGCTTCGAACAAGTGGAGTCTCATGCTGAAAGAGCAGGTTCAGTAAGCATGCAGCTCTTCAGTTGCACTCCTTATTGTATGCTTTATATTAAAGAAAGCAATTTAACTTTTGAGGACAAGAAAATTATCTTGAAACTGAAGTCCTGCCTAAGCTCAAGGCCAAGCTAGTAAAGAACATATAAATTTATTAAAAGGTCTTCAATTATTAAGATAGCTGGAACACTTGCAACAGCTGTAATTCAGGGTGCCTACACATTTTAATTATATCCCCCAGTGTCAGCAGGTTATAGCTTTCCCTCTCTATCATGCTAAAATTTATCAGGCCTGGCCTGTCATAACCTTTAGGGAAAAAAAAGTTTAGGCCACATTGCTCACTCCTGCTCAAATTATGGGAAAGCAGAACAAAAGTGGAAGTAGCTGCAGTTTTGCTGCCCCACTGGTGATGAAGCAGAGATAAAAAACACTTGAGCACCTTCTCTTAATTGTGCTTTGTAGACTTTTGGTGAAAACCAGGTATGGTGTCACTGAATCCACTCATGTTATTTGATAAAATATAAAATAATGTGAGAATTTACATGACTGTCAAAGCAATGTGAAACAGAGAGGCACCATTGTCCAAGAATCCTGGAAAGGTTTGGGATGGAAGGGACATTAAAGATCATCTCATTCCGGCCCCTGGCATGGGCAGGGACGCCTTCCACTGGACCAGGCTGCTCGGAGCCCCATCCAGCCTGGCCCTGCCTGAAGTTGTGCTGTACCAGGTATAGATGTAAATTAATTGGCCCCACTTCCATAAACAAACAAGGTTTCCCACTTCAAAAAGTCAATGCTTTGGGATCTGTGCCTTGCTCCTTATCAAGCACAAGTGAACACAACATGACTCTGCAGAAATGATCTGGGGCAGCATTTTCTGGACCTCAAATTCCCACTCGTGGTCTTTGCTACAGTAGTAAATGGCTTCCCCGCCCATGCAAGCTTTGATGCAAGACACAACTCTGGCCAGGTACAGAAGACAATCTGCTGGTGTGCAGCTAAAATTAATTCTCTCTATATATATTTCTTTTAAACTTTCAACAAATTCAAAGCTAAAGCATCCCAAGACAGTGACAGGGATGTCTGCTAACTCTTGAAAGACTGGCGGAGCTTTGACAGTGGACTGTAAAGTAAAATGTAAATGTACATGTAAAGTACAATATCAGAAGTGAGTAAAATTCAAGGAGACAAAAATCTCTTATATGCACAAGTACCCACAAAACTACGCCACGGACTAAAGTAGATATTAGGATGTAAATACCAAGCAAAACTAATACACTGTAGTTTTGTAGATCCAGATTTGCCAAAGCAAGCTCCAGCAAATCACTGCTCTGAATGCAGAACTTCATTCACCATCATTTCCTGTTTGCAGAGTTAGGATAAATCAAATATTAATGACACAGTGCACTAGAAAAAATAAATTGTGATGGCAACACCATCATGCAATGACATTTTAGGATTCTATGTCCAGCCTCACCTGAACATTTTGGAGTTCAACAAGTGCAACTTCATATGTGTCAATGTTCAGAAGATGGATGTAACATAGTAGTATGACTGAATTTATGATGGCTTTTATTAAAGAGGCATCTTGGAAACCACAGCTAACAACAGAACTCCGTTGTGGTAGATGCTGTCCAGACTTGAACTGAAAAGCCCTCAGTTAGAACAGTTTACAAATCAAATATGGAAGACATACCTAAGCTGAAGGACAGGAAATATTACTGTAATAATACTGATTTATGGAGGAACTGACCTAGCTAAGGTCACAAAGCAAGTGTGACCCCATGTCCCAAATCTCAGTCCATTAACTGCAAACTGTTCTTTGTCTTCCTCCTGAGGTGAGGAGTTGGCACAGCAAGGAAAACACAGCTCCAACAGTCTGTGCAGGACCTCAAAGGACTTTTTAAATGAGGTACATTTTCCTTCATGGTGGATTAAAAAGGTTTATTCTCACACAATACTTAAGAACACAACTGTACTGTCCCTTCTACACCGTGTTCAAAAAATTTAGCATATACCATTGTTCTACCACCCAACAGCAAATTCTCTCTACATAATATTCTATTAATTTGCAGGATATACTGGTGTACTAAGAACATTTTTAAAGTATTACATCACATTGGCTGCTAAAACACCCATTTCACAGGTGAACAAACTGAGATTAAATGATACAAGAAGCATGTTTGCTGGATCAGCCGAAGGCTTGACACAAATTCAAGGAGCTCTTGAAGTAAGATTCTATTCACAATAATAAACTTGCAAGATGCGCAGAGAAACCTGTTTAAAATTCATTTAACAGATTCTGCACAACAGAAAACAGTCACTGCAAAGCTAACTGTTCCAAGACCTTCAACTTACACTGGCTGAAGCTGCAAAGAAGCTGCAATGAAGAACAGCAAAACAGATAATTTCTAGGCTAGTGCAAAAGCAGCTACCCCTTCAGTGGCTCTAAACTCTCCTGGATGCTGAGTAGAGTTTTCTAATGTTTTAAATACAACATTTGTATTTAAAATACACAATTCCAAGATACTCTAGGTCAGTCCCAGGAATTTAGGTAGAAGTTTAGTTATGGTTTTACTGGGAATTAAGCTGCTAGTGTAAATCATCATTATGGATGGTTAAACCATAAGCATCACAACACCACTTCACCAGACAGAGTTGGAAAACACCCAGAGCCTGGAAGATGACAGGTGTCCTTGTTCACTTATTTTTGTCTCAATCTCCCTGAAAGAAAGCAAAAACCCATTTTGGGTTAGCACAGGACCAATTAAGAACCTCTATTAATTGGGTGGAAGTCAAGCTTTCCTCCAGGGCTATGAGCCTTGTATTCACTGACCAGAGGGATTTCTCCCTTGTGTGACTCTTCAGGAAAGTTTCCTTGTGTGCACACAGGACCTGGAGAGGCTCAGATGTCAAACTTTAATTGCTGGGCCACGTTGTTCTTTAAGATGATTTTAGGTACCTTTAAACTTCTAATTTAAAGCACTAAAACCAAATAAAAGGTCAACTCTTCAAACACGGCCCATGTTAAACAAGAGCATTTATAGGGTTACAACTAAGGAAACAAGTGCATTTATAAGGCTGCAAGAGAAAAGCAACTTGAGCTTCTGCTAGAGGTGAAAGGGGTGGGAGGGAAGGGAACATAAAGAAAGTTTCTGGCAGTTTTTGCCTGACCTGTGTGTTTTGATTTCTGATTTTTCTGCCTATCAAACAGTCACACATACAGACTCAACAAGTCTCAACAGGGATTGAAATCTCTGCAGGAAAAAAAGTCGTCAAAGTGCAGGCTTGTCATCTTGTGTCAGAGCAGCTCGACTAGAAGATGCTGATGGTGAGGGAGAAGGACAGACCAGCAGGGTTAGGAAGCCACAACAGGTAATGCCTCAACCTCCACTTCAGCTGCAGCTGCTCTGCAAGCCCCGCACTTCCCTAAACCAGGAAAGCACCAGGATATCCTTCGTGTTACCTGGAATAAACCCCATTTCATCCAGGCCTATTACGGAACAAAACAAGGTAAAATCTACAAAAGCAGATGCATTGTTCCTGTAAAATCCACGAGGAGGAGTTTTTTTTTTCTCTCCTGTGCCTGCAGCCTGGCGCCAGGGAACAAAACCCAGGTCCCAAGGACGGATGCTGTCAGAGACGATCCCATTGACGACACACAGCCATGAATGCCTTCTCCTCTTACTGTAAGGAATGAGGGGCGGGTGGGTGGTGTTATTGTTTTCCCCCAACTCCATCCTCGAGCCTGTCATCGGGTACAGAAGCAGCCTTTATGCTGCAGTTGTACCGTCCCGTTTCCTGGCTTCTGTCAAGCTTAACAAAACCCAAGCACTAAACACTTTTTATGCCTTGGAGTATCAAATGTTCTTTGCTATCAGTCGAAATGGAGCTCTGTTAATTTTTATTATTACTTCATATGAAAATGTTAGCTCTATTCATATTCCATATTCAAGATGTTTAACCTGGGTTCACTGTATGAAAAGTCAATCATGTGTGCATAAATTCAATATATTTTCCCCATTTACTGCAGTACAATGAATATCTTACAAAGAGTGATGTTTGTGTCCTGATTCAAAAATATTATCTCTTTCTTTTGCCCAATTTATTTTGTATTTATTTGAGGTGAGACAGGTATACTTGGGTTAAATAAGCTTTATCATAGCTCAGGGTTTATTATGTTTAGCACAAGAAAGAAACGCGGTGTAAGAGAAGGAAATAAAAAATCCATCTTCGAAGTCATGCCAGCAAGTGAGAAGAAACACTTTTGCTGATAAACAGGAAATCTTTTATTTCTAAAGTTAACATTCCTAAGTAAAAAAAACAAACACTTCAGCTAAATTTGTGGGTTTTAAAACAAACTGTGGCAAACATTAAGGGAACTAAATAGAAACCATCTTTCAAGATGATAAAACTAGGACAACTGCAAACAGGAGGTATTAAACAAGCCACGACAACCAACACACACAGCAGCCAATTTTAACACCAGTTAAACATATCTGTGATCAAAACCTGGAAAAAACAAACTTAGAGAAATGCCAACCAAATAATTATGTAATAATATAAAGTCTGTATTATTATTTATATTCCAGGAAGTCACACATGCTCCAACCAGTGTCCAGTACCCTACAATCTCCTCAATGTACCCTACAACCTCCAAGAAAGATAAATGAAGAGAGTCCTTGCTCCAGAAAATGTGGGACACAGTCCATGAGTACAGAAAGTGAGGGTAGAAGGGTGAAAGAACAAATATTTGATGCAGCTCATCCTGGAAAACCAGCCAATATCGGCAACGTTTTGGCAGGGTTCTACTCTACCTCTGCAAAAGCACCAGTTTTGTCCTGCTCATGGGAATTTTTACATGCTTCCCTAAATTAAAATAAAAAAAGTAAAAGCTTTAAAATCAGTGTTTGACTTTCTCCCTCTTCCCCTTTCCTTTCTGCAAGTTTTCTCAATAATTTAAATGAGAGATCTAAAGGGAGTTTTGCATCTCTGTGCTCTGTGCTGAAAGTGAAAGCTGGATTTCAGATGCTTTAATAACAGAACTGTAAAGTTTCCTTCCAAAACAAAAAGGCAACTTTGATGTATTTTTTTGGAACAAAAAAAAGAATCAACTACACACAGAGTTTCCTTTCATCAGTCTGTCTACTCTCTCAAGTTTTTTACCTGTTGGGAAAGCAGACTGAGCCCAATTAGTAGATTAAAACACAACATGCGGTGACAGCAAGGACTGCCCATATCAGGCACAGGTTTCTTATGGGCAAACATGCTTTTTTCTGCAGGTAAAAATAAGATTTTTATAGTTAGTGAAATATAACACGTGCTAGGGGATAATTAGCACTGCTGACTAATGTCCACCAGGCTGCTACCCACCTGTGCACCCACCCTGGGCACGCTGTACAGCAGTGAGTACTGGGCAGACTGGGACACTGGGGAGATCAGTTAATGTGTGGAAAGTGCTTTGAAGCTGAAAAGCAAGAAGTGCTAAGTATTATATCTTACTTCAGCAGCTGATCAAGCTTATGATAAATGCAATGTATCTTAAAAAAAAAAAAAAAGCACACAGGTAAGGAAAATGTAGAAATTCAGCTGCAATATTTCTACCTGTAAAATACTCCACATGGTGACACATGTAAACAACTCCTACTGTACAGAAGGAATGCAAGCACCCAAAGAAGAATAAAACTTTCCTTCAAAATGCCAGGGTTGACACAGCAGCCGTGTGTTTCCCTTAAGCATGGAGCATTTAAAGGAACTTAATATTCCTGCAAAGAGGCGATCTGGAGGAAGCCCTGCTCTAATTTCTCTCTTCTATTCAGATTCATAAACCAACGCCAATATTGGGCTATCAAATTATTTACCTTTGGTGGGGGGAGATAAAGAGTTTTAACGGAGTGAAAGCAAGGAAGAAAAACTCGACTTCAAAGCAAAAACTAATTATGTGTTTTACTAATTACATTTTACAAAGATACACAGGGCATTACCAACGAACCCTGCAAAACTGAAAACACAACTGTGTCTCAGGCTGCCTTGGCCTGGAAAAGAGCTCCTGAGAATTACCAAGGGATTCCTGCTTCCCGCAAACACAGCGCCACTAATATTCTCCAGATTTGCTGGCCCTGCTACGAACCATCTCAAGAAAATGTTTACATTAAAGTCGGGTTCAGCGAGGAGGTCAGCTAACTTTAAGGCTTTAAGAAATCAGCAGCCGTCTTGTCTCCTGAGCAGTGCAAGGGGGATGGGGAAACTATTTTTTTAAAAAGAAAATCATTAACTTGCTACATGGACAAAACCTCAGTTTTTCAGTCTCTTTCATTTGCTGTCAGTGATGTGAAAGTTTTGGGGATTTGCTTGGTTTTTTTCCCCTCCATCTTTAGGTGTCCATCAATAAACTGTCAGACACATGGTGTGATTGTTGGGGCTGTCCTGTGCAGGGCCAGGAGTTGAACTCTTATGTTTCTTGTGGGTCCCTTCCAACTCAGGACTATGATTCTATGATTTCCAAAGTTTCTGTGTGCTCTGAAGCTGCTTTTAGCCCAAGCCACACCTCACATTTTAGACCCCTAATGAAAATAATCGGTACTATCTCACGCAATTAGGCACAATTTTTATCAGGCTTCTGACTTCCAAACTGCACATGTACATCACATAAAGAAGATAAGGAGTTTACACTGTATGTATTCAGCTTTTATTCTTTAAAAATTGCTTTGGTGAGCACCGATTTGCTGTCAGATGGTTTTCCATTTCATTCTGTACCACACAAGAATCAATACAATCCGGTTTTATTTGAGCCAGGCTCCTACGCTTACGTCTTATTTGCATCTCGCTACTGATAAATGATAGCAATAAAAGTGTGGCATTCCATAGGAAGAAAGTGAGATTACACTTCATCTAATTGTTTAAAGTAGGAGAAACAGTATTCCCACTCAGAAAGAAATGCCTTAAAGACTTCCACTGGTGTAATTATACTGCAAAGGTCTAACAGCTCTACGCTGAGCGAGAATGGCTACAAATACAACAATAAAAAGTCAGCTTTTCCTGTTCTTTATTGTTTTATAGCTATGTATACATGTAAACACATCAGAAATACACTGTCTTGGTTAGAGGTTCTTATAAATAATCAAAACCCCTTGATGGTGGTTCTGCATAGGAGACTTTGTGTGTGCTGTTAAATGAAATCAGCTGCGCCTCGGCCAAGAGCACAAAGGCAACTGGTGATATTTGCTTCTCCCACAAAACATGTTTAGCAGATCAGGGTTATACAGAGAGTACAAAAATCCCAGAACCAGTTCCTAACAGCACACAAACACAGGGAAGGTAAATACCTGTGCCGTGTTCCGGTTCTGTCTCATTAACTTTAATTTATCGGTGTACTAAATGCAACTACTTTACCAAGTTAAAAAGCACAAGCATGCATGTGAGAGCTACACAGGGAAAAAGTGAGGTAGAAACAGATAAGTAAAACCCAAATCAGAAATAACTGGTTACAGAAATTATTTGATTAAGTTAAAAGTTTGAGTTAGCACTGGGAATGGATGCAGAAAACTTTCAGAAGGGAATTGCTGCTGTCCATTTTTAACTTGGGAAGCCAGCCTTTCTGCAGGGTCTGCCTCTTTCAAGCAACTCCTTTTCCTGCTCAGTGAATCCCAAAATGATTTCCAAAGCCTTCACTCATTCTGACACAAAGGATACAGGAGACTGTTTAGACTCCTAATAAGCCCGGAGCCGTTAAAGTTGCACAGTCCTGTTAAACACGGGATGGCGGCAGCCAAGAAAACAATTCCTTGGAGAGGAAAACAGCCAGCATGTGCCCTCATGTAAAAATCACATTCCAGAGGAAAAGAACTTACTTTGGGCTGGCGTGTGACGTGACTTTAAGATGCTTATTGTGCACGAAGGGGCTCCATTTCCCTGGAAAAGGGACATTTAGTTCACCCACCCAACCTGGTCATCGTCACCTGCTGAAGAGCTCAGCGCTTGGCAAGCGCTGGTATTGCTGTCATCTGGCAACTGGTAATAGATGTTAGGGATATATTAACATGGAATCTTCTGTGGTAATAGATGTTAGGGATATATTAACATGGAATCTTCTGAAAGTTAGGCAGGAAGTTTTTGAAATTCTAGAAGAAATGTTCCTTTTCTGGTTTTTTCTCTTCTACCAGAAAATGCTGGATACCCCTTACGAGCTCCTCAGAGGTAAATACAAAAATGTAAAATTACACTCATGTGAAGTCCAGTAATCTCAAACTATGCCATAACAAGGGAAAGAGCACAACTCAGTAATTAACACATCACCACATATTTCTTCCAATTCAGCAAATTTACAGCTGAAAACAATTCCGCAGAACCCAATTTAATTACATTAAAAATTATGCAACTTATTTTATTAAAAGGGGATTGATTGCTCTACAAAGAATTTAGATCCAACAATGACCTTCTGTGCTACTGTAAAAGGTGTTCAGAACCCAATGAACATACAATAAGGCTCTAAAGCAGAAACTAATTAGCTCACACACAAAGTATTAAATCTGTTTCACAAATTATGTAAATCATATAAAAAATGAGGTATAATACCAATGGCAAACTTTATAGTGCCAAAATGGAATAAGCTGTATGTATACCTGCCTTCAAATTAACTAAAGCAATTATACTGTAAAATCATTAGCCCAAGACATAGTTTAAAGTCAAGCTTTAATAACTTAATGCTACATGTATTTTCTAACCACAGAAAAAGCATTACATACATTTACACTTCCCACTAAATTTAGAGGAGGTTATGCTGCATTAAACCAAGCAGGAAAAACAAAGTATTTAAAAAAAGACAAAAGAAAAAAAAAAAAAAGGAATACCAGAAATGTTTACTGCAGAAAATATGCACAAAATCAAACTATCATTTCCTCTGGAGCTTTGTTTCCACATATAAACAATATATTATTATGTTTTTTGTAACACTAGCACATTTATTCTAAATGTTACCACCAAAAAAAATATTTAAATTTATAACTCTTCTGAACGATGAGAAAATAAAGCACCATTTTATATGATCCTGGCAATACTTTCAAATGCCAGTTATCTGGTCTCATGGTTCTGCATTTCCTATGGCCAAAAAAATCTCTTACTACTTCACTTCAGAGTAGGTGGGAGAGCCGCTCACGGTCCAAGCATCTCTCTCAATCCCAAGGGTTGAGTTGAAATGTTTAATTTTTTTTTGCTGCTGAGGAGTGCTTAGAGACCCTCATGTGGAATCCTAACGGGATTTCCAACCTGCTTTTCACCCTCAAGATAACTGCCCTAGGGCTTGATGCATCTATGTAGGAGTGAAGGAACTGCAAATAAGGCATAAACAAACAAGTTTTCTCATTCTGCTCAAAATATTGCCATTTTCACAGCACTGGGGTGTGTAAGAGAAAGCTCTTCGTGCCATTGTGCAGGAGGACAGAGTTTAGCAAAGGGCTGTGAATCATCTACCTGTTCTTTTCATGCTGGTGGCTCTGCTGTTTCTACATGTAACCTCCTCAGGTGAGACTTTCCAGGTGCTTTGGGATTCCCTCAGCATAAAACCAAGGTACTCTGTGCACGACTTATGTCTGCAAATGTGCACATAAAAACCACCTGTGTAACAGTTCTCCTGGCCTGGTGTGAGATGAATGCATTTTTTTGGGGGTGAAATTAAAAGCTGAAGCACAACTGAGATGCCGTGTGTGTGTTTAGAAGTAAAGATTATATTTCAGCTTTAACAAATAAAGATTCAGACCATTTCAAATCATTCACAGCCAAATGTCACTGTCAAACTTTTGACAGAAACACTTTTTGCATTGCTACAATTTATTTTTTTAAATTATAATTTAAAGGACAACAGGGTTTTTTTGTGTATCAGTGTTGCTTGATACATCATGAACTACACAAGCTCAAACGTGGCGCTTCATACTCCTTCCAAATAATGTCCTGTCAGAATACACACAAAGCCTAAACACTGCTATAGGAATGAACATGATTTTGTTGTATCAGAGAGGAGGAACTGCAGAAGATCTTTCAAAAATCAAGTGAGAAAGGTAAGAAATTTTCCTGTTTCCTGAATAACGAGCAATTAAAACTCAACTTTCTGAATTTGTACAGAACTTTTAAATACTGCAAATCCAATGGGAGACTGATCAGCAGCGAGGTCGAGTGGCCAGAGATGTACAACAACTATTTTTATGTTTCTGCATAACTGCTATCACTAATCCCATGTAACCAATACACACAGACTCCACATTTACTAGGGGCTGCTACAATATTGTTTTAATATCACTTTCCTACACACAGTACAGGTGTATCCAGGGAAGAATTACTTGGGATGAAGGAGGGAATGGAAAGAATCACAGAGGGTAGAAACTGGGAAAATCTGGGCCATATCTGTGCTAACCTGTGGTGAAAACCAGTAACATCAAAGCAGCCAAGTGAGAAAGGAGGACTGCAAGGCAGGATCGAGGACTGAATCTTCTAATAAAATGCATTTGACTGGAAAAAGAATTTTCTTGCTTCAGAGTCATATTCCCACGGTGATCACGCTATGATAGAAATTGTCTCCTAAACATCAGCTGCCTCTTGATGTTTGCTGCATGACCACCTCCCTCCCCTCTCCCAGACAGAATGTAACCACTGTGGTAATTACAGTGACTGATGACATGTAAATATTTAATACAGTTTAGGTTTTGTCTTTAAAATGCCTTTTCGAAAGCAAAGTCCATCAGTCCTCAGATCTGACTCCGGAACTTATTTGTGGAAAATAAGCATTGAAAAGGAGACAGTCGAGGAAAGTCAATCTGTCTGCCTGAGACTCTAAATTTAATGGGAAAAAATTTTGCTGCATTTCTAGTTCGTAAAAATAATTCAAAATTAGATCTTCATCATGAAAACAGATGCAACAAAGCCAGATCCCTGACAGTATTTAATCTGTGCCTTTCTGACTTACTGCTCGAGTCCCCACATGCGCCAAGCCACAGCACTTGTGAATCACTTAATCTGCTGCCTTTGAAACCCATCATCAAATGCCCATTTCTGCACAGTTAAAGGCAGGGCCTTTGTAACCTTCATTCTTTTTTAAATGTAAATCCTGTGTCTTGGGAAGGTTGGGTTTTTTTGGTTCAATTTGATTGTTTGGTTTTTTTTTTAACACAAACCTATGAAGTCTTGTTCCATGCTTTTAAGCAGCAATGCTAAGTATAACACGTTAAATGGAAAAGATGTAATGGATTTGAAAATTCCTTAGTGTCATATTACCTCTTTTACACACCTGTAATATGTTTTTAATTATTTTAAAATATTTTTAAAAGAACAAAATTCTATTTCTGATATTTCTACCTGTTGTTTCAGCCGCACTAAACTCCTTTTTATTGTCAGCTTTGCGAAATTCATATTTTTAAGGAAAAACAGAGACAGAGAATGAACGAATGAATAGCTCATGAAATATCCTAAAAACAAACAGCAAGAAAAACATAATTTCAACTGCATTACAGCTCCAATTACTACTTACACCCCACTTTCCTGGGTTAGACTGTATCTCGATCAATGATATTCCAGCTGGTTTTAGTTGAAAAAGTTTCCATTTCTATCTCTACTAATGGTGCCGCTGATAAAGAAGGAGAAATCCATCGCGTCTGCCGCAGAACTGAAACTCCATCGAGGGATATATATTCATTAACACATGCAGGAACTGAAACCGTCAGGGAACATATATATTTATGAACCCTTGTCCGTCCACATAACACTTCAGCAGTATAGAAATCCAAACGGGGAAGTGGAGAGCAAGAAGCATACCGGTATTAAAAAATACGCCAGGGAAAGGACAGCAGATCTGCCATCTCTAAACGCTGAATAAAAGATCAGAGGGAAGCGAAGTTGCAAGAGAAACTCTCAGCTTTGCCCTATCACCCTGTACTACCATATTTAATTCCCACTTTTAATTTTATTAAGAGCACGCTGGCTGCAGCTACAGATACACCAGTTAGACCAAAAGAAAATAAAATTTGCAAGGTTAAGCACCCTCAGAAGTTGCTGCTGTAGCTCAGCTGAACCTTGCACTGCTCCTTCCCCTTGTTTTATTGCTTTTCCGATTTACGCTGACACGCAGGTTTAAAAACGCCCTCGGAAAGGTGGCAGGAGGATATTCTCACTCCCTGCTTCTGGAAAACTTCGGCAGAGAACGAAGGCACAGCATGAAATGAAAACAATGAAAATCATGGCAGCCTCTTTTAAACAACCAGCTCCCTCTTCTACACAAGCTGAGAGCACAACTGAGCCGATTTCTGCTGTGCCTGGGGGACTGAAAGCCCAGCCAGGGACCTGCAGGCCAACGCTGTGAGTCCCAGCATCCCATCCCCATCCCCATTCCCATCCCCATCCCCATCCCCATCCCCATCCCCATCCCCATCCCCATCCGTGAGCCCACAGGGAGCTCAGCACAATTCCCCGCAGGCTGATCCAGCTGGAAATTAGCTACAAGATTGTCATGTGAAAAAAGAAAAAAAAAAAAACTTTAATGAAAACTCATCCCAATTTTGCTCATTTTGCTTCCCCCTCTGCTTGTATGGGAGGGTTTTGTTCCCTTGTTTTGGGGAGGGGGCACAGGGGAAGGCTTGAAAATGGTACATAAACCACAAAACATATCCCATCACATGCACTAAGGCTGCAAACCTTTTGTTTTCTTACATGTTGCTCCTTCATGCTTAAAAGACAAAACAGAGGAGCATGAAGCAAAGCTTTGGCTAAAAGGAGTAACTGTAAAGTCCAATTCCTTTGACAGGGTCCTTTACAAATTCCCATTCATCTTCCAAGGAAAGCCAGTCTGGCATCAAGGATTCAACAAGTTATATTGTAACAGAGTCCTTGTGTGTTCTTAAAATAAACATTTCATCTCTTTGCGTGGAAATGGCATCTCTTTCAATTTACATCTTTGGAAACAAAAGGGCCTGAAAAAGTATACAGAAAAAGCTGGAAAAACCCCATCCTAGTTTGCAAAACCGAAGTAAGATATACAAAGGAAATGAACCTGTGATACTATTGCTGTAACACAAACACTCGCTGGCCACCACCACCATTTAATTCACATTACGTGCTTTTTTTTAATCCTGGGTTCTTCAATTCAGCAATGATGAACCACATTAAAAACAAAAACTGAAATAATTGCATTTCTGTAGATTGGGCAGTGTTTAATGCCAAAACCATCTGCAAAACTAAGTAGGAAAAAGCCCTTTTTTTAAACTAATGGATTAGTATAAATGTCTGTTGGAAGAACAGGGTGGAGAAGTAATGAGGGGAGAATCCAAGGTATTTATATAATTTTCTTTAGGCATCCAGTTTAGATATCCAGCATTTTGAATCATTTTCACTGAGGTGTCTGTTCAATGGATTTATAGGGATCTTTGATTCCTATTTGTAATGACTTGCCAAACAACTTCAGTATCTGTGTTAGCCAGTGTAAACATTCCCATACATGCTTGAAGTGGCTCCTGAACCAAACCCCTCCATTTTGATTCAATTTTTTTAATATTTAGTCATAAAAGTCAGAGCTTAAGTCTGCCTCCATGTTTAATTTTAAAAGTTAATGAGATTATAGCCAAGAAACCATACCAAGGCCTGAAAATACACTTTGTAGCAGAAATTTCTTTGTACTGGGTTAGTTTTTGAGTACAATTGCAACATGAACTCTCCTGTACTGACAGCACAGCCCCATCTATCCATTCCCAATATTTTGTGCTCTGTGCCTGGCTCTTCCACAAACAAAACCAGATTTCCAGAGTTTGGTGTACCAAAATCCATATTCATGCTACAACCAAAGCACACAATTTAACTTGTGGGCATTTTATGAACTATGGAGCCAAATGAAAAGAGCTACCAAAAACCCAAGCCTGATTTCCTGCCTTTTCTGTCCCTGTATTTCTACTGCACCATGTTAATAACCAATTTTCCCATTGGATTTCCTCCTGTCTAAGTAAGGGACTGACCTCCTACTGATCAGCTCTTCAGACATAATTTATTTGAATGGGCAACATGAAATTGGCATGGAGGCACAGGCTCTGTCTGAATGTCTTCACACAGTGCAATAAACACAGATGGGGAAAATTTTGGTGTGCTGAGCACTCCAAAACCACGCTCCCATTACACTGGAGGGGAAGATCTGGAAGGCTACATGAAAAGCTATTGCTTAGTGAGGAGGGAAATAGGCACAATGAGCAGCCTGTATACACACGGTTTAGAATTAGTGAAAAACTGGCTAAAAATTGGGAAAAGCCACTTTTTAGAGCCAGAAAGAATAAACCATGCCATCAAAATGCTCACGGAGAGGAGACTTTGAGGTTAATAATAAGGAAGTGCATTCCAAGTGTTCTCCTTCCGCCCTACAAATAAAGTCTTGTTGTCTTAAAAATACATTGCAAAACAGGGCTCCTCCACCACAGTGACAGAGCTACATTGCTTTGGCACAAGCCAAACAAACACAGGGATAATGTAATAAAAAAATACCTCACTTGGAATTATCCCCAACTCCAAACTTCTGGGAATTGATGGACACCTTGTACTGCTACTGAAAAAAACCCCAAACACACAGACATATACCTCTCACCATTTAAAGTACCATGAAAATGCAATTTTATGGTGGGTGTGTAGCTAAGATATTTTTCCCATCTCCATTCCCAGGCAGGATGCAGCTCCAAACTGGCTGATGTGGAGAGCAGGCACACACCAGAGCCACTGGAGGGGAATCTGTGGCAGCCCCTTGCTATAGCAGCTGCCAATATCACGGAACACCACCAAAGCTGGTTCATCTATTTTAACATGGATTTTGCTTGTTTGGGCTAGAAGGTCTGACCAGATGACTGCCAAAATGAAAAAATACACAATTTAGATATTCTTTTTTATTAAAACCCCCAAGAAAACACCAATTATTGTGCTCTTTAAGGTCAGGTGAGAGGAAAGGAATGAAGTCCATGCAGAGAACCCAGGTGGGGAAGAGAAGGCACAGGAGCTGACCCAGTAATATCACAGCAGCATTTCCAAATGGAAACTGGTTTCTCCTGTGAAAAGCTTTTGTTGTATCAATGTTTGGCAAAACTCACAATTTCCTGGAAAAAGCCGATATAATTTCCTCCCGCTTCCCCTCCTCTCACCCCACATGTTTTTAAACGTTTTAGGTTGCTGCTGCAAGTGGGAGCAACAAGCACAGCTTCAGAGAGGAGGAAGGAAAGCACTGAAGCAGCTAAAGCTCTCACTAGCAACCCTGGAGGCAAAAATACCCTGGTATATATATTTTATTTCGTTTTCTTCCTCTTCTGGGGTATGGAGAGAGGATAAAACAGCAAGGACCTTTTCTAGCTTTCAATAAACCTCACATAATGGTGATAGTTTAGCATTTCGTTTCCTTAGGAGTGATGAGAAAAAACCTCTAAGTGGTCTTTGCTATCTCTGCATTTTAAAGTCCAGAAAAGGTCAGAAAATGGTTTTATGCAAAACCTCTTCCCTATAAGGAGAAAAAAAAAGTTTTCTGGTCTACCACAAAAAGGCAGTTTTCTACAGACAGGAAAAGCTGTTTCAAGGAAAGTATTAGTGCAATTGAGAACTTCATTTTCTGTTCAAGAACAGACTAAAACTTTTTAACCAGCTGTTACAGTTAAAACTGTTCAGAATTGGCCATTGTTTACTGCATTATCAAATCCAACATCTGATGCCCCAAGACTGAGGCTTTCAGGGCAAAACCTGCCCTTTTCTGTGCACAAAGCACCCAGCAAACACTGCTGGAGCATTAAGTTAGGGAACTAATGAAGTTATGGAAATATGAAGATAATGAATTCTTTCAAGTGCTATTTTAATTTTTTTCTTCCATACAAAACATCTATTTATGTTCTAAAACTCTACCACCTATAACTCTAAGCCAAAATATTCAAGTGTTAACACTTTGTCTATAATAGAAGTCAGTTGCCTGTAATGAAAAATACACAGAATAGTCACATTTACAGTAAGAGTCTTCAAATCCTCACTGAAAGCTTCACCCTCTGAAGAAACACCTTCTGAAATGCCAGTACAGAACATTAGTTTCTATTTTACTGACATGCCATGAAAAATACCCACAGAGTGTAATCTGATGCATTATCACCTCAGAAGCTAAATGTGGTGTCAAGTTTACTGGGCCAATTTCAATCTGCAGGAAACTGGAACTCCATCATCATCATTATTATTACTTCATTTTGGTGCAAGTTTTGAGCTCTGTGGTGTATTTAAGGTCCCTTCATACAGATCAACAGCAAATCCTTTAGAAAGGAGTCAATGACAGAGAGAAGGTAGCATTGATTCCCAGGATATGCAAAGAGAAATGGTTTAAACTCAATGGAGTGCTGATTTCTTTGCTGAAACACCTTTGCTTCCCTCTTCCCACACCTCCTCTGAGACACATGGCTCCATTTGGCTACCACTGCTGTTGTCTGGGAAAATCAAGGGACATGCCAGCATGGAGAGAAACATGATTTCATTAGTGGCAGCATTAACTTTACACCTGGATCTTCAGACATGGATAAAGGAGGTGCATCGATTTACTGTCTAACCTTTTCTCCCCCTGGGAAATCTTCCCTGTGCCTTTGAAGGGAGCAGAGCAGAGGACCCCATGTCCATGCTTAGGTCGCTCCTTCAAAAAGCTTCTTCTGTAAAATAAACAGTTATCAAATGCAACTCCAACACATCTCAAGCTGAGAAAATAATTAGTTCATGCTACAATTGCTACAAAAATGAAGAGGGAATAAATGACCGAACACAGCTCTGCACATGCACTGCTCCAACAACTGCAATCATGAAAAATATTCCTCACACTCCTTAGTCCAGCATTAACCAGCAGCAGAAGAGGTAAAATGACAAATACTTCAAGAAAATATATACACTGAGGAAACAGGCTTCACTTACAGTGCTGAGGTGTTCTTATATGAATTTGATTATGTCTCTTTTTATTTGGAGTATGGGACTCTGGTCCCACTGCCAGAGGATCATTTAAATGTCAAATGGAAACAAAACAGCCATGAGATGGTCTCATCTTGGTAACATAGGGATGTTACATGTGGTTATATATATACACGTGTGTGTGTATTTCTGTAACCACATGTTTTATTTTTCCATGAAAGACTGGTTACACTGTCAGCCCATCTGGGGAAAGATCTAGTTCAAGTCACTCAAACTTCACATTTGGTATCTCAGCTCCCCTGCAAACACAGCAGGGCACGGTACGGCCTCGGTGCTGCCTGCAGCCCTGGCCACTGCTCTGCTGTTGTTTTTTAGGAAAGTAAAACAACTGGAAAGTTGTTAATTCTCTTCCAATTCATTTTTAAACACCCATGAGGCCAAAGGCCTCTAAACACTAATGCAAAACACAAAACATATCAAAGCAAAACCAAGGGGAGTTTGACTCAGACTCTTCTGCAGACTTTTACTCAAGTAAACATCCAATGAGCAGTTTAGTCCTTGAGGTGAGACTTCTGTGACACCACAGCAGAGTGGTTTTAGCAGCTCAGGATCAGAGGCTGCTTGGAAACTTAGCTGGGAAATGAGATAGAGAGCGGAATCCCGACTGCAGGTCCGAACAGCGGAGCTGCGGCAGAGCAGGGAGCAGCTCCCACCTGCACAGCTCCATTTCACCCAGCTGAGGAGAGAACACGGTGCTGCACTATATGGACCAGCTTTTTGGAGCTAAAAGGCCAAATCTTGATCCAAAATATAATTATCAAAGAGCAGGGGAATGAAGAATGCTGTGTATGGGTAAGAGGGGGGTGCAGGAGTTGGTGTATTTGAGCAAACTCATGGACCCAAGGAATGGTGCTGGCGAGCTCCCTGCTCCCTGAAGCAGCCTGGTGTCGCTTTCAGGCTTGGAGCAGGGACACAACACAAAGGTGGAAAGGACCAGGAGGGGGCGAGGAGCCTTGAAGTCAGAAGAAATGAGCAAAAAATGAGAAAAAGCCAAAACGCGTGAGGAGTCAACGACGGAGTCACTGAAGTGGCTTCAGTGGAAGGTGGCTTCACCTTCTCCCAGCAGCACCTTTAATCATCCTTGATGCAATTTCACTAAAGCAAATTCTATTTAATTTCATTGTGCCTGACCAAGCAGTGCAATTCCTACTAGCTGGACACTTTCTAGCCTTCATCAGGCTTTTGCAATAGCACTCATTCCCTTGAATTTATCAGTGCATTTATCACAGCAGTTCCAAAAGCGCCAGCTCCATGAGGCAGAACCTGGTGCTCAATACTTTATTTGTATTCAGCAGATCGACCTTTGCATTCTGTCCTAGTACGCTGATAATTTCCCCTGTTTCCAAGAGAACTCCTACTGCCCTGCCACACAATCACTCCCTCGTTTGACGAGCAGAGCACTTTCCCTCACATCAGCTTTGGCCCCCGCATATTTATACATCATTTAGCAGCTCAACCAACTAAGTTTAACCCACAGATATTTAATTTTGTTCTGCTACAAGAACAACAAAACTCAGCTATTTAGTTGAATTACAAATTTCACAATGTTAGTGATCCTTTTGAGAAAAAAATAATTTTACGTACAGAAAATAAAGATCAATTTGAGAATCTTTACATATCGGATGCACTTGAAAAAAATTAATATGCAAATTTACCTTGTAGCAGCTTGATTTTTATTGCTCATCTAAAGAACATCACACACACAATAAAAATCCCAGAGAATCTTTTCCTTCCAATTGTTTCAGTACATAATCACTTGCTAGTAAAGCAGCAGGAGATTAATGATGAAATGGGATTATAAATTATATCAATGTACACAGAAATAGGTAAAAGTTCTACAAAAACACAGTTATTCAAGTTCTTCTCATGCATTATTCTTAAAATATATTCGTCATCATGTCAGCCCTTCCTTCAGAAGTCAACATTTCTTAAAGTTTGGGGTTTACACTTGTACTGTTGGATATTTTAACAGAAGAAAATGTGATCTATGTGGCATAATTCATCTTTGGCTTGGACTGGATCCAGGTCAAAGAGCTCCATATTTTCAGCCCATTAGTCATGGGAATTACAAGTATTATACAGTTGCTTTTAATTGGTAGTTCATGCTCAACCACTGCGAACCAGTCTATGATTGCAAAACTAGCTAAATTATATTCTCAATAAAACATCATCCAGCCTGCAAAAAAAAAAAAAAAAAAAAAAAAAAAAAAAACAAAAAAAACCAAACCAAAACCAACCCTGTCCCAAAGCAAATTACATCTCATATGCATAAGTAAATTATAACTAGCTCCACACTCAGTGATCATGGGAAAAATGTTGATGACCAGCCCCGACTGGCCAGCGGAGCAGAGCTCCAGCCCAATGCCACGTTCCACCCCAGCTCCCTCTCAAAGGAAAGTCGTTCTCAATGCTCGAGTGGTCAAACACAACATTAAGTAGCAAGCACTAAAAAGTTAATTGAATGTTTGCCAGGAGACGTATGTCCCATTTTTATACTGGATAATTAATTTCTTTGTTTTTATAAGAATTTTAAAGAGTGACCAACATGCACCCTGAGGGTAATGATCTTCATTCAAGGGAGACTTCTGACTCTTTGTGGCACAGGACCTATTTGTAACTGGAAACACTCCAAGATTGTTCTCCTGTAGGTGCCCACTTTTAACATTACACAAACTCTTGCATCTGTTTTATCTTAAGCAACTGGTATCTTTGCACACCTCTCCTAAGAGATGATAATTTTAATTCAAGGATCCCAAAAATAAATTTGTTCTTAACATTTTTTAGAAGCAAGGTGAGAGAGGCACAAGTGAAGCACCTTGGGCTGGAGGGTCAGTGGAAGGGACTATCTGTACTTCTAGTCATGTATTTTCAAATTCCAAGACCTGTCCTTTCTCATCATGATAGTCTCTAAACCCTATTACACACAGTAACAGGGCTTTGCTGTTGACAGTGTGAGCTACTCATTAAGATAAACTGCAGTTTTGGGGTTTAAAAATGTTTTTCTTAAGTTACTATCAACCCTGTCAGGATTAATCACTTTACAGTATACTTAAACTGTCAAAACAGTTCCATATTTAGAGCCAGAAAGGAAATATTGACTATTAGCATCTCACAACACAAGCCAAAGCTTCAACTTACCTACAGACTTCTGGTCTACTACTGTTTTGGAATAAAATTCCAGAATTATTTTTACCACAATTATACTTTTGCTCTTTACAATGAATGTTGCTGTAAGTTAAAACTTTAATCGTTCCCATGCTGTTGCCATCTGTGAGCAACTTTTATTGCTGTTGTAAACAAGGTCTTTAAACAGTCAGCCCCCTATACTAAAGAAAATACTGACAAGTAAACAAGCAATATTGTGCCTCTCTCTTCAAACCCTGCCTGTGACAACTGCAGGAACTACTGCTGATTATAGCTGTCAGAAAATGTACTGCCTACATATGTGGCATTTAAGTTCCTTGGGCCTTGCCATTAAACATGACCAACTATAAGAATGACCACAGAAACACCAAACTCCTGAAAAAGTGAGCTCTAAAATTTCTTAAAGCTTTCATCTGTTTGTATGGTTTTCGGACTGTGATTTTTGACTGTCATTCCAACTGCTGTGTCATCTAAAATTATCTGAGTTAACATAAAGAGATGTTTTTTATTACCAATAAAAACAGGAGTGTGAAAGAGTGACAGGGCGATTACATGGTTTAGCTGCTCACCTGGCTGGCTCCTGCAGGTCTGAGCACGTTTCCACTCCAAAGGAATCAACAGGCATTCACTCTGCACAGCCACCTCCAAGCTCCTCACTGCTATCACTACTATAAGATCTTTAAAGAAGCTTTTTCACTGCCTAAATATCCGTATAAGAGCAAATTTTTAAGTTATCTGCATCATAAAAGACAACCTGGTGTAAAGGTGAAGCATCTTTCTACTGCCACCTGGACCTTCTTCGAACTCTCATCTGAACTGTTGGCAACAGTAGAGTGCCAGGAAAACACGCTCTGCCATCCACCTCCCTTCAGTCTGCTCACTGTGCAGGTTACCCACGTGCTGGCGTGGGGTACAAAAACTCACACTGTCAGCTCACCTTTCAGTTTGACTCCTGGATTGCAGTTTTCATCCACTTCAAACCCTGTTCCATGGGTAGGGACACCTTCCACTAGACCAGGTTGTTTAGAGCCCCATCCAACCTGGCCTTGGACACTTCCAGGAATGGGGCAGCCACAGTTTCTCTGGGCAACCTGTGCCAGGGCCTTGCCACTGTCACAGTAAAAAATTTCTTCCTTGTATCTAATTACCCTCAACCTGGACACTGCAGCTCCAAGTAAGCTCCACTGGTAAGACTCAGGTGAAGAGCACAAAGGCTGGTGTGGCTATTCCAATAAGGAAAACTTATCTTTGTGACCTCCTTTGCATCTGGAAATGTACTCCACAGTTTTATGTGTTGAGAGTTTAGGGCTTCTGCCCAGTCAGCAAACTCAGCTGAGGGGAACTTGTCTGTCCTCCAGGGAGAGCAGTGGGGAGACACTGGAGCATCACCAGCACATGGACTGATGCCTGCAGCTCATGGACATGTCCACACTTCCCAGCTGGAGTGAAGGCAGCACCTGCCCCTATGCAGAGCAGCCTAGTCCAGGGTAAAAGCACCAACAGATCAGACCTGCAGGTCTTCTGCAGGTGGATGGCAGCAGATTTCACCTCTGACCCAAGTAATGCAAACGAGAAGGAATATCTCCTCTCTTCACACTACCAAAATAACAGAGAAGATGTAAAGTGAGTGCTCTTTTTGCAGAGCAAGAAAAACCTGTACTCTGCACTCTCCCAGATCTTTGTTGACATGATGACAAATAAAAAAGAAAACCTATTCTTTCTTGTGTAAGTGAAAATATGTTTAACAGCATGTGCACACACAAATATTTAGGAGGAGACAAAGCTGCAGTGATGATGAGGGGCTTGCCATGCCCCAGCAGCAGGCCGCAGCAATAATTCACTTCACTGTAACAGATCAACTGGAAAGGCTGGAGAAGCTCTTAGGACCTGAGAGGATGGCATGGAGATGTGTCAGGGGAGATTCAGGTTGGATACTATGAGAAAGATTCTTTCCCCTGAGGGTGGTTGGGCACTCGAAGAGGCTCCCCAGGGAAGCGGTCAGAGAACCAAGCCTGACAGAGCTCAAGAAGCTTTTGGACAATGCTCTCAGGCACAGAGTGGAATTCCTGGGGCTGTCCTGTCCAGGACCAGCAATTGGACACAATGATCCATGGACTCCATGATCCCACCCAACTCAGGATATTCTATGATTTTAAGCTAGTGGGCTGGTGCTGTCTTCTGCCTGAGGTTGTAATAAGCTAAGTTTATACCTCTCTTCTGTTCTAAAATAAAGCACACACATTTATTGATCAAATATTAATTAAATGCAAATGATTTCACAGCTGTAGCCTTCCCAGACCATGTACCGCCATGTTACAACAGTGCCATAGTTGAGTTAAAGCCAATATTCCACTCACACTGGCAATTTTCCACTAACAACAAACCCAAGTCTAGTAGATGCAACATTTCAAAACGCATGTAAACTATTTAGATGAATTCTTTTTATTGACAATCCCAGGGGAATGGAGAGAAAATGATTTGTTTTACCCTCAGAGCTCAAAGCTCTCTTGGGAGGTAATTCAATTGAAATTTCACATTCAGTCTAGCCAGGCAGTGATAAACAGATGCTTAAATTAGCTGCATTACACCATAATCAAATATCTTAAGACAGGGGAAAAGTTTCCAATAAACAACGGGGGTGGAGGGAGCTTCCCAGTATTTTTAGAAGGAATGTTTTTCATACCTCTCTGAAGCTCCTGCAGCAGCCCCACTCCTACAGCCGCAGAGGCATCTGACAATGCAGGGAATAAATACAAAAACACAAACCAAAACACAACTGGCATTGCTCCGACATCTCTGGCAGATTAGGTGACCTGCACCCCCAGCACTTCCTTTACCTACTACACTTAGAAATTTCTGGTCTGATGTCCTGCTACACAGCACTACCCCTTCTCCAGCTTTACAAAATGCTGCTCTTGTTTTCATTTAAACAAACTGTTGCATAAACCACGCTCGCACAAGAGAGGCAGAAGTAACCAGACCGGTGCTGCCGTTGAGCATTTGCAGCTCAGATCCAAACCCTCCCCGGAACCACACTGAGTATCTCCAGCCCCTGTTCCCAACACCTGAGCTGCTTCCCCTCCCTCTCCTTCTTGGTCCCTCCCTACACTGCTGAGCAAAAAGGCAGCAAGAGGCAGAGGATCTGTGTTTTTTTCCTGCTCCAGTAGTTGGAAAGGAGAAATTTCTCCAAAAATAACTAAATGCCTTGTCCACCCAGGACAGCTGGGTTGCCCACCCAGGAGGGTGGTTATTCCTGAGAAATCCCTGGAAGGGTGTGAATGGTGGTGGAATGGTCCTTGGAGGTGTTTAAGGAAAGACTGGACGTGGCAGTCAGTACTGGGGTCAGTTTGATCAATCATATGTTGGACTTGATGCTCTCAGAGGTCTTTTCCAACCTAATTCATTCTCTGATTCTGTTAGAATATTACAAATACAAGTCACATATATAGTTGTCCCAACCAAATTTCCTAATTCCAGAAGTTAAGGGAAATAACAGATGGAAAAAAAACAACAAAAAAACACAGAAGGCATTTTCTCACTTTCTTTTTCTAAAAAGGGGTATTTTGCATTTCTCTCTAGACTTTCTGTGCAGGTCTGTGACACTGAATGAGTGATGCTGGCTGTCAATGCACTTCCCAGTTCTCATAGTTATCAATGTAATGTACTTTAAGCACATCAAGAAGTTTCAAAAAGCAAGACAAACAAAATAATCAAGACATTCCCCAATAATCAAGACTTAATCCCTGAGAAGTTTTCAGTTATGGGGTTTGGTGCTCGCTCAGTGTTGCTGCAGACCTACAGCCACCCCTTGGCATCCCAAACAAAATGTCCTGAAACAGAGGGTCAGGTTAGCAGAGGTCAGGCTTCCAAACATTGTGTGTTTTAGGGGTTGATGTTTGGTTTCTTTTGAAGTTCACTGCCACTTTCCTCATCAGTAAGTGCTCCTCAGCCTGCCCTGCCAGGGAAAGCATTTGCCTGCTGCAAGAGGTTCACACAGGCAATACTAGAGGGGAAAATAAGATTTAAAATTCCAGACATCCTGGACTCCATAAAAAGCAAGCTTATGAAAAAACTACAGCCTGTAATACTGAAAGCTGAAACAAATGTCATAATGATTCCTCTGGTTCAAAAAAACAACCCCATGGTACCAATTGCAGGATAAGTCTGATTGAACCACCCTGTGCATTATCACAACTGTAAAATCCGAAGTGTAAATGCCTCCTTGGGTTTGTAATGCTCAAAATCCAAAGCTCATATTTCACAAAAAATTTATTTTTTTATTGGTCTTCTTTTCTAATTTAAGTTTTAAGTAAACCCAAATAGCAACACTGGGAGAAATTTTTAAAAAGACAATTTGTCTGTCCTCCAGGCCAGCTACCACCCAAGTTTTTCAAGTAACTTTTTGAACCAAGGATGTGCTTACTAAATGGATGCTGTAAAATAGCTGCTCCTGCAAAGACTAGATTGTATTTTAAAGCAGTATGGAGCACCACAATCAGAACAATGAGGCTAAGAGCAGACAGTTACTTAGAGAAAGCTGATTTGAACACTAAGTGAGCATCAAAAATGTGTTTGCTGGATCAAATAAAATGTGAAATGTTGCATCTAGTTATTTAGTCTGTGATAAAAACAGGCTATGACATTAGACACCAGCAACTCCTATTGTAACATATACCTGGCATGTCTAAACATCTCTGCCTTTAAATGGCATTACTTCCATCACAACAGCTCAGGAAAAGTTGTCAGCAGTGTGAAACAAGAAGGTAAAAGCTCCTTCTGCCCAGAGAAGGCAAATCCAGCGGGTGATGAGTTTCCCTCTTCTCTTCTGTGCCAAACACACCAGGAAGGAGCTGTTTGGAAAACTCAGCAGCAGCAGCACAGGAGCCCCAGGCAGCAGCTTGGGGAGCACCAGCTCACAGGAAAAGCTTGATGGGCTTCACAACAGCCCTAATGCTGCAGTTCCAGTTTGCCTGACCCCCAGGTTACCACCACACTGCAGGTGATGCTGGAGGCTCTCTCGCTGAAACCCAAGGCATCAAAGTTGCTGGATTTTTTTTTTTTTTTCTTTTTAGGGGATAGTTGAGTTTCCAACTTGTTTTTACTTACAGGGTTAAGAATGTACAGTAAGTGCAGCAGATTAAAAAGCAGTTAGGAAAGGATCTTGAATCTGTCTTTCATGACTTACATCTTTGCTTTCATAAACTAGACAGACTTATCTCCTAAAAAACCCAGTAGTAAAATACCCTAAACCCACAGCTTTCAGGCACCCAATGCTTTCTAGTGCTAATATTTCCAAAGAGAATTCATGGCTTTAAAGGCTCCGTGAATTAGAATAATGCCATGAAATCAGTAATTTAAACAAAGTAATATTTTAATTGATTCTGACGTTCAGAGACATTTCTTAGCATTTCCACCTCTTTCCGACCTTTCACCCCAAGTGGGTTTCACTCCAATGATGGGGACCAGAGGTTTATTGTTGCCTTTGAAGTTATAAATGCACAGTAGCAAGATCTGCCCCCAAAGAAATAAGGGGGACATTTCCTACTGATCTTACAGAAAACAAGATTTGACCATGAGAAGTGTCATAAAAATTACTCAAAAATACTAAAGTAATATATCAAACACACCCAGGGAAAGGGCTGCAGAATCACAGGACACTTCAATTATTGTAGTTTCTCTTTAAAGGAGGGTCAGGAAAAAAAAATAATAGGTGACTGTTACACAACAGTAGAAAACAGAGCAAATAAAACAGGTTCTCTTACATGCTCACTTAAAAAAAAAAAAGGACAAAAAAGGAGCTGTATAGGTACAGAGAAGATAAAGCAAAATTAGGCATTTAATTTCCAAAGACAAAAATATAAAAATGCATCTTTAATTCCCCCCATCCCAAAAGCATACTACTAAATGCAGGAAATGCATTGCCAAAAACCTCTAAAGTTCATTGACAACTTGAACACAATTTCAGATATTTAGTAAGATCAGCCAAAGCTCTAAAAAAAGAAAATTTCTAGGTCCTTATGATCTAGCAAGCCTTACAGAGGAAACACTAGTACTTTGGGGGGTAGACTCCTCTACAGTTGCCTTCCAAAGGACATTTCATAGTGTTCTGTGATAAATCTGGAATTTACCCATCACACAGAAAGTAACACAACAAATCCTCTATGAGGATACAGACCCAACATTACAACACCTGGATTTCTGCATTCTTAAAAGCAGTTAGAGATTTCTGTCATTCCAGCTCCTGATGACTCCTATTTTCACTTATGCTAATTACCAAATTCTGAAGAACTTTGTTGGCTTCTGACTCATCCTTCACATCCTACCCCCCCTCCTCCTCCATCCTTCATGCAACACACCTTCTTTAGCTTTGTCTAATGATTTATCATTTTTCTGATCAGCTCTCTGGAAAGCACAGAACTATCTATAATCACACACAGCAGTATGAACATTTTCATTTAATAGCCTGTATGTACAAGATTTCCAATGGTTCGGGTCATAACACAGTACCACCTTCAGCAGATTATTCCTAGAGCAAAATAACCTAACAGACAAATAATGTTCCCATTTTTTCCCAGAGTGAATGCACAAATATTTCCTGAGTGCAGTGCATTATTGGGAAATCGGACAACAGGGGCAAAAATTCAAGCAACATGTATGAGAGTGTGAAGAATATGAAGGTCTGTCTGACAAAACCATGAAAGCACAAGAATATGTGAAATGTGAGAAGCTCCATGCAAAGCTTCACAATCCTCCTTTGCTCTCACTTAAAAATACCAATTATTTTGAAAACTTTGGGTTTTTGTACTATCTGTTGTTTGTATGATCGGTTGTTTATTTAAGCAACAGCAAATTATAATCCTAAATCATAAAACTTATGATTTATTAACTTATTATTATTTACAGTCCTACTTGGTTTTCTTAAACTTCATTTTCCAAAGCTTTGCAACATACATTTTAAATCAAGCACACTTAGTGTGATGTCGATTAAATATAAGCAGTCCTGAAATGAATAGCTGAGCACAGAAACCCTTTTACTCCTACCACACTATGACTGATGTAACCACTGCTGAATGAAGAAGAAAGTTGCTCACCCCATCATATTTCTACCCTGTTTCTCCATGTTTTTTAAGAGTATCACAAGTTGTCCTGTCTATTCAAGCAATATCAACACATTCATTTCCACAAATTTGTGACCCAAACAAGCACTTGAACAATTCTACTTTATATTTCTTTTACCCAAAACTGCTACCAGCACACTTTTGAAACACAGGATTAAAAACAACCGTAAAAGAGAAAAAAAATACAATAAAATTTATTTGTATATCCCATCCGCATGACAACGTACCTCCTTTGTCTAATTGACTCCCGGGGAAAAAAACAGGAGGTCAGGAGGTGAGATCTGAAGAGAGGATGGAGCTCAGTGGGACAGAGGAGAGCAGAAAGCTCCCCAGACCCAGGCAACACAAGTGAGATTCTGTGGAACCACAGGAAGGGGAAAAGGAGAGAGTAGAGGTCAGATCCTGGTGGTTTTGCACATCAAACTCAGCCAAGGCTGGTATTTTGTGCTACCAGTGTCAGGCTGCAATCCCAGGACACCGGAGTCGAGGCTGGGATTTGAACAAGGCACTGGGCTGTGTTAGGGGAGCCGAGTATCTCGGGGGCTGCCCGAGCCTGGCCTGAAAAGGGTCGGCAGCCAGGACACAAAAAATCGACAAGAAATCAAACAAGGACGAGAATGGAGAAAACGAAACACAAGAGCAGTTTGGCTCTTGCTTTCTGGCCTCATAAATCCTTAGTTGCAGAAGAGAAGCCAGATGGAACAAAGCATAAATAAAGTAGGAGGTGAGTTTTAACCATTTTTCAGGGCAGGGAGAAGGAAAACTAAATAGACTGCACCTCTACGCTCTCATTGAGATGCAAACCACACAAAGGCAAAAAACTCATCTTGATGCACTGGTAGTTACGCATGTAAATTCCAGCGCAGGGAGCAAGATAAGCCCAAAGAATGCAGTTTCTCTCACCAGAAAGATTCAGCTTTGTGTATAATGCTGTAGTCTAACTACTGTAACCACCAGGATAACTCTGTTTAATATCAATAAAGTGAGCAATGTGTTCGCCTCATGCTAAACGAGCTGAAAACCTGGAGCAACCAATTCCCACAACCTAGAAACACCCATACGTGAAACAGCATCCAACTTTGCTTTGATACAAAAAAACCCTTCTTTCCACTTCAGGCTCTTCTTTCTTAACCGGAGCAGAGTGGCAGAGAGGAGTCTGAAATGAGAGCCCACCTGTGCAGCGCAATGTGAACCTCAGTCTCCTCTCCTAGTGGAAAATAAAGTTTTATTTTAATAAGACAGGTCTGTGACATGCCCTCGTAGGAGCCCTGTATGGCAACACTGACAAAACGACTTGGCAACCTCTTTTTCTTTCCTCTCCTTCATCTCTAGCTAATTTTTTTTAAAATTTCAGTTATTTTTGCAGCTGCAGAACACACAAATCTGCACACTGCAGAACACTAGTTTAGTTATCTAGATGCATAATTTTTTTTTTATTTTAATCATTAATAGCAATTATGAAGCGTTGCTTTTGAAAGGCCATAATTAGGGATGACAGACGAACAGTGGATGTGGCAGGAAAAGATAGTACCAGTTCTTTGATAGTACAAAGCAAACCACCAAGGCAGCGTGATAGTACTAGTTTCATTCCTTTTGGAGTTCATCAGTTGCGAGCGATTGAATTCTGCCTTGTGACTGATAAATGCATATTTTGATTTGTTTCCCCTTGAAAGCCAAGTACTCTTTTATTGGCAGGCTGATTAAAGTGGAATTAAAATGTTCTCTGAGGAAAGAGGTGAAAACTTGTCACCTTTTCTGCAGTGCTCTTTTTTCCCCCCTTAGTAGATAAGGGTTTTTCAGAGTCACAGACACCGGATACGTGGGGGTAAATTAACCAAACTAGTCATGTTTTAAAAGGACAATTGTTCTATTTTTAAAGCTGTCATTTTCTGAATATTTGATTAGGGCTGCGTTACAAAAGATAACTTTTGCAAACAGTCTGCTCTCCCCAACCCCCCCTTATTAATTTTACATTAGAGTTCCACTCTGTTCCAGCAAAGCCCGTGGTGACTCCCTGCTCCGTTGAGGCTTCCTTCCTACAGTGATCTCTGCAGGATTTTGGCATGGCAGAGTTCAGCTACATCAGCAAACAGGCAGCCAGGAACCTCAGGCCCTGAGCTGAAGTGCAGCTAAGCTTGAAAGAAATACAAATATTTAAAGACAGTGCAGAGAACCAATAAAAAGAAGAAAAGAAATATTCTGCAAAGCATTTACACGACATAAAGCTACTAGACCAAAATAAATGTGACCCCAGTGAATTTGCTATACCAGAAGTTTATGCTTCCCTCAATTTAAAATTTTCAAATAAAGAGACTAAATACAAAGCCCTGGAGAGAAAAATAGTAGAAAGTAATACAGTTATGAGAGCAACAGCAGCCATTGCAAGTGATATTGTTATTCTCTATCAAGGAAGCAATAACTTTGATGAATAATCCCCTTAATGAACACCAAGATGGGGTTCTGCCTTCCTAATTAAATTAAATTAAAAGTGTCAGGTATCAAACCTCCGCGGTAAAGACGAAGAGAAGCTACACAGCAGCTTCCCAACATGGTATTATCAATCCTGATTTTGAATCTCAAAGTACTAACAATAAAAATAAGAAGTAGTCTCTGGTGCTCTGGAGACAGGAGGGGTTGAAAACAGACCTATGAAAGATGACAGATTAATAAAAGACCCAAAAGTAGGTGGCTGTTATAAAGGTGGAAACTTTCTCCTTAACTTAGCCCTTACCATGGTTGTGTCGTGTGGCTTAAAAGATCAACTACAGAAAGCAGAGAAAGCAAAATGAGTTCAAGCAAGCCATGAAGTCTTATCAACAAATTATCTTTACCAGATAGAAGGCAGATCTTCATTATTACTTTAGCAGGATTTTTTGTGGGTTAATTTTCTTACTCTCTATCTGATGCAACAGAAAAATACAAAGCCTGAAGGAAAATAATCCCTATAATTTGCATTTTTAAATGCCCCTACATAAAATACATATTTAAGCAGATGCATCATAATGGCTAGAATTATTAAGTTACATAAGTATTTAGAGAGATTATGAAATACTTATTGATTTAACTGCATAAACATGTGCCTAGGGAAATTTATATCACAAATGAAACTGGCCAAAGCCACTCTGTCAAAGCCAAAACAGAGACAATTATCTTGTCAATAAAAAATTGACGGCAAAATTAAAAAAAAAACCTATTAGTGTGCTAAAAATAGAGCAATTCTATAATCAAAATAAGTAAGTAGAGGACAAGCCTCATAAATCCCTATAAAGACACCCAAGTGAATGGAAAGTAAATACTTATTTTGATGGTGTTCTAAGAATCTGTTAGGATTTAAGTGAGGAGGAGCATAAAGCTTTACCTTGTCAAAAAACATGAAGTTGTACAATTTTTTATTTTCAGAAAGCATTTAATTATATAGGTCCTGTTATAAACAAACATTTAGGGCATCCTGACTCCACTGACAGTCTTCCAAGCTTTAAAAATTCATTAGGATCTTGGCAATAAATATTGCCAATGTATTTTACTGTAACTGTATTGATCCTAATGCACTTGACTTATCTATAGAGATAAAACTTATCTTGACCTTGTTGAATACAAACAGTCTGGACTAAAAACCTGCGATAGCCTCTCGTGGGGAAAACACACAGCAGATAACAGCTACAGGGATGATACAGGAGCAGAACATCAGTATTAATGTTTCAGACAAAACAGAAATTTGCCTGAATATTACCCTCCCAAGCTCATGCAAGGAGACACTAATAGGAAACGATATGAAACAAGGTTGTAAAAAACAAATATGTAGATTTAATTAGAGTATTCTTGGGCACTGTATTATTCCCCTAAGAAAATACACGACAGAGGTGGCTACAAACCGCCGCATGGCAATATTACTAAGTGTGCTTTTTTTTTTTTTTGAGGCAACCACCTCTCTTTTTGAAAGTTAAAACCAGCTGTCTTGTGCTGCACTAAGAAGTAACCCAACCAACTTTTGCCTTTGTTATTTAAAGTTGCTGTTTCCAGCTGCAATCCCAGCGGTGACTGCAGACAGCGGCATTGGCCTTGAGACATGAATCCCACTGCAGGCAGGGACAGACCCTGCACTGCCATCCCTATGGATCCTACCAGCAAGGCACAGAGCCCGCAGCAGGATCAGGATCAGGATCAGGATCAGGATCAGGATCAGGACGGGGCTGCAGCCCTGGGATTTCCCCTGGAAGCCAAGAGCCGTACGGACCCACACCGAACGCTTTCATTTCAAACTCTTTGGTGCTCCTTCCCTTGCAATCTGCCTGCCTTCAGCTGCCGATAACTTAATTAACATTTTCAAGAAGGGGAAAAAAAAATCTCTGCTATTTCTAAGGCAACAGCATTTTTTGGAGAAGATGTCTTCTGTGGTTGATTTTGAAATTAATGCAAGAGTGTCCTGCCAGTCAGCAGCAGAGCGTATCCCTCGATCCTTAACGCAAACTTCTCCAGGTTGTTCGTGTAACTCAACCAGTTACGGACAAAGAGGCACTTTCTGAAAGAAACCTACAATGTGTTTTTTGCAATTAATGCTCTGTCTATTTGCCAATTTAAGAGCCAAACACATCAGACTTCCATCTTCCAAATATCTCTCCTTTACAAGCAGTAAGAGAAGTCTAATGTAATGTCAGTGTTAAGTACTCTAACACCTCAGAAAATTATTTCTTTTTGACACAATGTTTTGTAGCTGGTCCTCATAAACTATAAAAAAATTAGGACGTTTACAGGAATTTGGACAAGAAAACTATTTCTAGGTCACAGCAATTACTTTGCATCTGCAATTAATGAAAAAATATTTATGCCTGATCACTCTAATTAATATTTCAATACGCTGAACAGCACCAATACAAGACAAGTTCTTGCCAAGATCCAGAGGAAAACAAACTAAAGAAGAAAAAAAACCTGCCAAATAAAATCAATAGGTTTCACACAGAGTTAAATATTACATGTTTCATATAAATATTCATGTTTTATATATTTTTGACAAACTGCAAGTAGTGACAATTCAAAAATACTATAATACACAGTCGGATACAAATGTAAAATTATTGTGGCGCATTAACTCTGCCCCTTCCCAGACAATGAACAAGAATTTTAAAGGTTTCCTATTTACTCTGAGCAACTAAATGAAAGCAACTCCATAGTTTTCTATTTCTACCTTTAAATATTGTTTAGCTTTGGGAGACAGCAATAAAACTTTCTACCTTTTCATAGGCAACAGTATTTTGCATTGACTGAGGGCAAATAGAGACAAAAATAATACCATCCACAGCAGTGGCACAAAGAATAAGGCTCCATTGCTAATTATACAGGGAACTGAATTTAATTACATGGAGAACATTAAACACTTTCCAAACAGGAAAAAAAAAATCAAGACAAGCTGGAGATGAGCCTTTCGAGTGCCTTTAATGCTCCAACAGTGCCCTCTGCTGAGGCTCCCAAATTGTGCTGGATTAGTGCTCCAGCACCAAACACACACACAAGCAGGCATCGCTAGTTTGGGATCGTTTCTGCCTAAAATTCAGCACCTCACAAAACCCAATTCAGCCAGCTTCCTGCAGGATGAATATGTCCCAGGGGCAGTGCAGCACGGCACTCAGGGTGCATTTTGCAGTGAGATGGCAACTAATAATTTCAAAGCCTGCTGTAGTTGTTTAAACATATCCAAAACGCAGCATCTGAGGTCTGAAACGCTTTGGTCTCACTCACAAGATCCATCTAACGAGGATATATTCCCAAAGATTAATCTGTTTAGGATTCAATAATAAAGCACTGCTATTCTTACAATCCAACTCAGTTTGCTTTTGCATTGTGACAGATACGACTGGGTGATACCAGAAACACCTCTGAAAGTAAACAGGCTCTGAAATAATCTAAAGCAAATAACAAAAAATCTGTTTTGTTACTCAATACATTTTAGTATGAATTTTTTCAGATGGTAACTATATCCCAAAATATTGCTGTCTGGCTCCTGAAAACAAAGCAGTGAATTAAATGCCGTCCTAGGCACCGAGGAAAGACTGGACGACGTGTTTCAAAACTCCAGTTTCAGGTGGCCAAGTGAAAAAGGGAAAGGGGAAAGAAAACAGGAGGCAAAGGATCTTAGCACAACTGAAAAGCATAGCATAGAAATTCCTGACAGCTCCCTCACCCTTCTTTTTTTCTAAAGAAAACACAGTTGTTTTTTTCTTAAGTCACCCCTTGGCTTTCCTACCTTAACCTGGGAGAATAAAAATAGCAAAGAGTTATTTATTTCCACTTTAATATGTTTTCTTTTTTTTCTTTGACCAAATTTTTAGAATTTCCACTAATACAAATGAACCACACTTTTGAAAGTCTGAGCTTTGCCTTTTCCCCAAATTCACAAGTTATTCTATAGCTCTAATGATTAACTGGCAAATAGTTCATCACCCGAACAAAACTGCAGCCACAAGCGCCTAGATATTTCAGATTAGATTGCAGCCGTAGAATTTGGATCATTTTCTGGCTGCAGGAAGAAGACGATGCCAAAACGGCCATGAATTGTATAAGCCTGCTTCACACCAGCAGCTCCCTAAAACTCGGCTCCTCGGAGCAGCACTCTGCACTCACCAGGTGCTCAGAGAAGCAAGGGGCAAAGAGACTCTGTTAAAACTCACATCTTTCTACCTCAGTGACACCTTTTAGAAATCTGGAGGGTATCTTCCTTTCATTTTAAAATTAGAAATTCAGAGAACTCCCCTATTCTTGAGGAATCTTAAATTGATGTGGTTTAAAATAACAGGGAGTGCTCAGTGTAAAAACCAAACGCAGGCGGGCAGTCCTGAGGTGAGGTTTTTTAGCACATCCTGAAGGGTACAGCAACTTTTTCCACCACCTCACAAGTCCCCTGGGAAGTGGCAAACTATCAGAGACTCATCCCGCTGGTGATGCTGGAGAATGGGAGCGGGAGGCTCGCTCAGCTGTTCACACAGACACCGATTTCCCCAACATTTATTGAGCACAGCGGCTCGAAATCAGGCTGCTAAAACTAGGTGCAGACATCCAGGGCTGAGAGTACCTAAAGGTGCTGCTAATTTTAAAGAAATAAGGGACTTAGCAATCCAAACAGCCTTTTTATTTACTACACACTGTGACAAACCCTGGGCTTCCTCCATCCAGCTCTGCCTCTGTTTGGCCTCTGTTTTATTTCAGCAAATCTGGAATATTTTGTTTAACTGTGTTGAAAAATCAGCTGTTTAAACACAGTAGTATAGAAAAGGCTGAGATGAAAAGAAAGTCTTTTTCAGGAGCCTGGCACCTCTCCTCACACACCACTTCAATTTCAAATCTGTGTTATGAACCTAATTTTTATAAATCTCTCCACCCTCCTCAAGAGAGATGACTGCACAGATGTTGCAGGTGAGTCTCCACTCACTTCATATATTTAAGTATATATAAGAATACATATATTTTTATATATATATACATATATATATACACTCACATGTATCAGTATATATACTTAAGAGTAATACACACCAAAGGTTACATGGAGGTGATAAAATTACTTCAAGCCACATCAGTGCAGTAACAACAATAAAAAAGCACATATTAATAAAGCAATATCAAAGATATGTAATATTACCCTAAGTTCAAGCTAGACAAAAACATTTAACAA
The DNA here is from genome assembly GCF_031753505.1 of Anomalospiza imberbis. NCBI lineage: Eukaryota > Metazoa > Chordata > Aves > Passeriformes > Viduidae > Anomalospiza > Anomalospiza imberbis. Next base: position 4,206,180 of record NC_089685.1, on the reverse strand, counting down.
CTTGCTTACTCAAAATACAATGCAAATTATGGCAGATTTACTGCTGCTGTTGGATCCTAAAGGTCCATTTTCTGCCTGTTTAAATCTGTAGCCTTAAAGAAATATCCTGCTTGTAGGGGGCTTGGTTTTGGCTTTCTAAAAGGAATGTTAATTTTGCAGGACAGTTGTACAATCTAAAATCTCAATCCATTGCCTTCCAGATGTTTTAGACAGGTAACGCCAGGAGTGATTAACTGCATTAAGTTATTCATTTTCATTCCCCAAAGGGAGACTTTTAAATTCAGTATGTATTTCTAAGAAAACCCAACACATTGTGATTCACAGAAGTTCTCTGGCATAAACTCATCTCCTTGTCAACAAATCTTCAGAGATGACTGTTTAATCTTCTGAATAATCACAATAATGAAGACAGCTCAAGATGCAAAATACAGAGATGCAGCAGGCAATAAAGGCAAAATCCATTGTCTTCCACTTGGGGTTAAATTAGGAATTTTTTAAGCAACACGGTAGCTAAAAGTGGGAAGATCTGTCCACCCTTTGTTCCCATGGAGAGTTTAAGCAGGTTAGTGTAATCAAAACAGTGAACAAATAATCAATTTACTACACATCTATCCATTCACTAATCTGAAAATCCAGATTTTCAGGAATTTTCAATTCAGATGCCACAGAAGGACATTCCCTGAACTTTTGAGATCCATCTCGGGAGACACCAGGCTCTCTCCCTTCCTCAATACAATGAGGAGGAAAGGAATTCTGGAGGCAGCAGAGGGGAGGAAAGGGGAAGGAGAATGAGGCAGGAGTGCCTGGCATCCCCCAAATGATCAGTGCTACCCAAAAAAACCTGCAGTTATCTGCAAATTTAAGTCATTTCTAGAACACAGGAGCCCATTTCAGGAACTCTTTTTTTTCTTTTTCCCCTAACGAACACAACTTTTTTTTTTTTTTTTTTAATATCAGGGGAAAAATGAAACCGCATTTTACTCAGAAGCAATCTGTCCACAGACTCCTGTGAAAAGGCAGAGAGGATGTACAGATGTCAAAGCCAGCTAAAATTGGGGAGTACAAATCCACCTTTCCCTGAGAGCCCCACACTGCTGCACCTACAGCACACAAAAGGCACTTTGCAAAGTAGTTTTCTCCCATCTCAAAAATCCTGGCCTCTGCCCTAGAAGCGTTTTTTTTTAGCGTTTAGTCAAGATATTTAGCTCTCTGATCAATGAAAATGAGAAAATGCCTTAATTTCTGTGTGTAAGCTATCCCAATAAACAACAAGTTGCCAACAGCTGGGATGTACATGGTAGTTTTTTGTGATAAATATTTACTGGGATGAAAAAATCAGGCTTAAAAATGAAAAGCAGGATTTTTTCCACAAGTAAATTTAGGTTTTTACCAGAGATTCATGCATTGCCTCAAACTGATTTTTTAGTTGCATTTTCTACAACATGAAAATCAGTATTAGATCTGATCTTCCAGAAACGATTTTGCACATTCAGTAAAGGAATATAGTAAACTTCTCCCAAAACAGTGCATCTATCACTAACAAGCACTAAAAGGAGAACTTTTTTACCCACAGACTGTGCCTGTAAAAGGTAATGGAGTCAGCACATTTAAACTTTGGTCATTAAAGGAAACAAAGTTTTCTCTATGTATGTAATATTTTAGCCCAAAAAAGATGCTCTAATTTGGGTGATTTAAAAAGTATTGAAATGCACTGAAATTTCACCTCTCATCCCTCCAAAAAAACTCAGCCTAAACCAGGACACCTAATAAAAAGGAACTAGAACAGCTTATTATTTTCAAATTAAATTCTTAGCCAAACTCAGAAAATAATGTAACTCCAAAAAATGCTCATTTCAGAGTATAAATAACTTGCATATATAGGTAGAAGACTCTTGCCAAATAGTGACAGCTATCAAACTGATCTAAACTGCATCAGTATTCTGTGAAAGATTTCTGCAAGATTCAGAAAAAAATCCAAAAGCTGATAAAACAGTGAAGAATCATCACAAATATAAAAAAAGTAACCGGAAGAGGAAAAACTAATTGTGACTGTGAGAACTTTAAGAGGCACTTACTGGGAACATTTTGCCTTTTTGGTACCTTAGTATTATATCTGTCCTTTTAGATTTACACACAGCAGTAACAAATGCTGTTAACAACAGTCTGCTCATCAGAGCAAACCACTCTCAGCACTGCAGATGCAGAGAGAAGAGCAAGAAAAGATGCTCAGGGAAGATCATGAGCATCAGGGTGAAATCAATCTTTGCAGGACACATCCAGCTTTTTGCATTCTTAGTATCCAAGTATCAGAAAGCTCATCTAGGACCTGATCGAGGTGATTAAATAGGCTGCTGCACTGGCAAAGTCATCACATTTTTCTTCCCTTCTACCCATCTGCACGGAAGTTGTTAATAAAAATTAAGCCAATGTTCATTTAAAATAACCAAACCAAAACAACAAGGAAACAACAAAACCATCTGCTGCTGTAGCATTTTATTTCCAGCAAAAATGACATTTCAGCATTTTCAGCTATTCTTCCTTGTTAGTTTTGTTCCTTGTGTCCTCAAAATCTCACATCAGGCTTTACTAAGGAAACTGATGAATCTTACTGAAAGGATAAGGGATATGTAAGCCAAGATAAGTGCATTTAATAGGGGAAAATAATAGGATATAATAATAAATCTGTTATTTGATTTTTAAAAAATGCAGTTAGCACCGATGCAAGTGTCAACATCCATGTCAAAACTTTATTCATGTTAAGGAAACATAAACATTCAAACTTCTCAGACCTGGGCCACAGCAGCCATCAAGTCTGGGTATAAAACCAGACAGAAAAATTAACAGCCAAAGACTCCTGCTCTGTCCAGCTCTGCAAGAAAACCCTTTTTGCTCAGACAAACACAAACTAGGGAAATAAAATGAAATGCTAATGAAAATAGACTGAAAATTATTTTCTTTTTATTCTTTAGCAAAAACTTTAGAGAAAAATATTTCCATGTAAGGGCAGCCATGGGTTACAGCCACACACAGCTGGTCCCAAGTACAAAGCCAGGGTAAGCTTCCCCAACAGCAAACAGGGATAGAAATACAAACTGCAAACACTTGAAGCCTCCTTCTTTCTCTCTTATGCTGACTTTTCGGAACTTCAACAGTTTCCCTTTTCGGGACAAAACTGCTTCTGTTCATTTATTAATACCTTTACCTTTCTGTAACAAAACTTGTAGAGAAGAGAAGCTTTTTTAGTGATAGAAAACCAACATATCTTATTTTTGTTTCACCTTTTATTCACTCTCAGTAGCTGTAGATTTTAACCATTGCTACCAAATTTTAGAATGATGAACAGTTGGTATCACATGTGTGTATCCCAAACCCAAGAAATATGCACATAGCATGAAACATTCCTTTAATACTGAAACAAAGAGCATCTGAATCATTTTGTCTTTCTGTTTGAGACAATTCATGTCTCAAACTATTGTGCTGTCTCTACCAGGGGTTCACTAATTACTAAAGCTACTTGTTATTACATGTATCTAATTACTACTATCAGTAAGTCCAGAATATAGTCACACTTCAAAAGAATGACCCTAACAACTACCACTTCTACCCACAACAGATTAGGATGTATTAAGGAAAAAAACCCACTACAAGATTAGACAAGAAAAAAAAAAGACAGCTTGATCAATTTTCAGATTGTTCTGAAAGAACTACAAAAAATAATAGATAACTGGAAACCATAATAGAAGCTTTAAAGTTCGACATCTGACAGTATCACAAAATCTTACTTGAAAAGTCTTGGACAAAAAATTAAATATGCTGAAAGAAAGCAGGCAAGTGGTAATGAACAAGTGGGGAGAGCTAGGAAGGAACTGAAAGAATATCATTTAGTCATGGTTTTATTGTGGCATATTCCAAAAATAAGGGTGATCCCACTTAATGGAAGTTCAAATGTGGCACAAATGTTCACAGAAAATGACAGCTCTGAGAAACAGATGCATAAATAAACTACCATGCTTAGAACAATGTAAGCTGATCTTGGCATGCAGGAAAAAGATATTTAGTGTATTTCAAGAAACTTGTTTATTAGGAATAGAATCATGGAATACTTAGGAGTGAAAACTACTGGTACAAGGCTCTGGCAGAGAAAAGGCAGAGCACATTTGACCATATCATTTAGGTCAGTCCTAGTATTAGAAGATTCACAACAGAGCACAGAAACAGCATGGAACTGTTTGTTAAAACCAGGCTCCAACTGGGAAAATGGCATACAAACTGGAAGGGGCTCAGGAAAATTAAAAATTCCAGAATGATGGAAAGACTGAACTCTAAGGGAGAAAAAAAAAAAGCCCCTAAACATGCCAGCTGCACAAAGTAATCCATGAGATGGGGGAAAGAACACATGAGGTTTGCAAAAACATAGGTTAATAAAGAAACCAAAACTCACTGAGCACCAACAGCATTTAGTCTCTTTAGTCCATGGCATTAATATCACAGGCACATATATAGTGCTCTCTCTGCACTAGGAGTAAAGCACATTTCAACAGAAAGGCTGTGAGATCCTATCTGATAGCTCCACTGAATCTATTTCATCTCCTTGAATGGTTTAACTCTACCAAATTATACAGTGACACAACAGTGAAGGCTCAGATGCTATTTCCATTTTAAGTCATGCTTTAAACATTTGTATTTCCCAGAGGAAAAACCCAAGCACAACTGTATCTATTAGAAATACAACATCTTAGGGCTGGATTCCACCTAGAAGCTGAATTTCTGCGAGAAAGTCACCATAAAGATTTAAGCTATTCGAGCTCACAAAATATTTCCTCGACATTCTTTTTTTTAAATTATCAGAATGCAGCTAAAATATAAAAAATGTCTTAAATCAAAGTTTATTGAATATGTCATTGTGCATAATAACCAGGCCTTTTGTTGCACGTGAAGAAGGGTTTAAAAATAGCAGAACTTGCAGCTGTCTGAAAATTCCATGTCCAATAGCCTTAAGTCATTAACTTCTCTCAACTTGAGGCTTGGAACGATGCTGTAAAATTTTTGCACGTGTGGTATCTGAAGGGAGAAGAGTGATAGAAACCTTTTGGGCTTTTACACCTTGGGATTTTCTAGCTCATAAAAAGCTCACCGCACTTTCAACTTGGAAAGTCCTCTGAAAATAGAGTGCAACCTTACACCTTTCTGCAGTGATTTGTAAAATACTACTGTTAAAACACTGATGTTAAAACTCAGTGTATAAGAATGAACAAATATGATTGCTGAATTTGCATTAAGCGGCAAATCAGATATAATAACTAGGGTGAAAAAACCACAGCTGTGTTTTTGGAAAACACCTAATCTCATCTGATTGAGTTTTAAGAGGGAAGAGGAAAACATCTAATTTTCCAGGATTTCTAAAAGATCGATGAAGAGAAAAAATAGTGGAACATATATTTTCTGTACAACAGGCTCATGAACAGACTCCTAACACTGACCAAATCCCTTGTTTTGCAGGGAGAAAGGACATCTGCAAACCCATTTAAACTGAGTGGTGTCCCAGTATCCTGAATTCTTGTTCCGCTAGCAGCCCTTTAACATGACACTCCACCTGGACTGATGTGTTCTGCTTCTCAGTAGAGATTCCTGCTCTTCCTCAGGGGATCCAGATAGGAAAACTGAGCAATAAATGTGGATGTAGCCTCTGAATAACGAGGTCCAAGCAGACATCCTTACATGCACTACTGTAACAAGTTTGTGGGAAGAGCTTGGCTCTCTCCAAGGCTCTCTCATCTCTTGTCACCCAGCATCACTGCGTCCTTGGCACCCTAAATTTATTAGGGTGCAGATGGGGACAGATCGTGGTGCTGTGCTCTTCCCAGAGCTGCAAGAGGAAGGGCACTGACACTGTCCTGATGGCTCTGGTTCAACTCCACAGTGTGCATTAGTGCTCTAGTTACTTTCCTTTTCCCCAAACTCTAGCTCCTGCTGAAGCCCCTTTGTGGCTCCACTCTTGTGTCTCTGGTTTTTTTGTCTCCCAAGGACTGCCAGGAGCAAACCCCTGGACCTCGTGCTCCAAACTGTGCCACGTACATCACACACTTGTTCTTCAGTAGTGATCACTGCAGAGGAACTACTAATTCCACCTCCAAGAAGAGACATCACGACTGTAGTTATCTGATCTCCACTGCTCAGACTGTCCTGAAACATTTAATTTTCCTTTCATGTGCTCATCTGGCTCCTCTCAGCTTCCCTCCTGAAGTTTCCATTCTGAGAGCAAGTAATCCCTCCCTCTGGATATACGCTCCTTTGTTTTCTTTTTGAGTGCTAGTAAGCAATTTTAAATAAACTTAGAAACGAACATATTTAATTAATTTTAATTATAATTAATTAAACATTACTAATCTTTTAGTGCTTCTAAGTATTAAAAAAAGGCTAATAATTTATTAATTGTATATATATATAGTAATTTAAAATATTCCACTTGTGCAGTGCAATTTATAGCCACATAACATATAGCAATATAAGATGCCACATGGACTCAGACTAGGGAAAGCCTAGATTTTTCATTTGCATTATTTCCTTTGCCATATGTAACCAGATTATGCTGTTGTTATCTAAAGAACACATATTTTGCTGTAAATGAGACATGAACGTAAAAGGCAAAATAAAAACTGGAGAGGAATTACTTGGGTTTTGCAGAATAAAAGTTGCAGCTTTGATACAGCACAGTGAAGGTAGGTAGGTGGCTCAATACCAAGAGCTAACATTAAAGAAATATAAATTCTCGAGAAGTATAGCAATAATATGCTCTCCAATAGAAGTGTGAGGGGAAAAAAAATCTTGAAAATCTCCACTTATATCTCTAACTTCCCTTATAATACATGAGAAGTTGTGATGGCAGGACAGCTCAGGTGCCTTACTCTGCAGCAGGAGGCAATGAGGCTGAATATTGCTCTGGATTTTTGCTAAATGTCATTCTTTGTCAGCTCCGTGGTAATTAGGAATCTGTCTCTTTGCAAGAGGAAGCAAGTCTCCTCACAGACTTTCTTACAGACACTGAACTGCCTTAGATATGTTCATGTACCTTGTACCTCTGACCAGGAAGGATTCCAGGTTTAACAAAGCTTTGGCTCATTAAAATGACAAGGTTACAGTTCGTTCCTAATGCCACAAAAAGGAATGACCTACCCTTCACAGAGAGAATGGCACTAATGCAGCTCTTCAAAAAGCAACCCTGACTTCTGCAGAATGATGGGACAACAAATGCAGGGAAGGAAACAAAGTCATCTAATTCTGGAGAATAGTGTTTAGGTGTTACCTGATCACTGTCCTGTTCTCTCCCTGTTAAACTGATACTAAGTGGACACAACTTATTGCTGGGATCTCTCCCTCTGGAGCTCGCTTGCTCCCTCATCTCACTTGTCCTTTCAGAAAAGATTATCTGGGAAAGCCAAACTTACACCAATTAAGGCAGAAAAGAAATTGCAAAACTGGACATGCAGAGGCTGCAGTAACTTCGAGGAGTGTGAGCTACAGTTAGCTTGAGACAAGCAAAAAAGCAAGCAGGTTTTTAATCCACATCTAAGCTTTTCCTCAGAAAACCAGTATCTAGAGTCTTCCCCTTGAGACACTACCAGTACATTTAATTTCTTCCAAATGTTATTAAAAGGTAATAACAACTTAATGCAAAAATGTGCTGCACTGAGAAACAGATCTAAGACAATGAGACTGTAGCAGAAAGCTCCTCCGCCACTTAACAATAGAGAGTGAGAATACTTTCATTTATTTTCACTTAAAAAGGAAGTCAGAATCCTGTGACTGCATTGATAGGAATGATGTACACATACTTCTTTGCCTTGAACTAAGGAAAAAGGAGCTGGTTCTTTCAGATGGAGTGGCAGTGCACAGAAGTCTTCAGCTCTGCCTCCCTTTGCTCCCGATAAAAGCTTGGAGGAATGAACTCTCAGGAGATTAGCGCACACACACGCCACTCCAAAAACTTTAGGCAGCATACATGTTCCTTTGAGTCTTGTACATGTGTTGTGTATAATGTGCTCTTTTTGATATTAAAAAGTGGCTAAGTTGTTCTCAAGCTGGAAAGGGTTTTCCATTCAGATAAGGCCAAAGCTACTGCACAGCACAAGCACATGGGTAACACTGGAGTCTGAAAGCAGCAACACAAGCGTTGGCCGCTCCACCAGGGGCTGATAAGAATGATTCCATTTTACACAAATCCTGCTGGAAGTTATATAACCCCAACATGAATTCTTCTGCTGGCACTCAGCATCACCTTCTCAGATCCCACACCTTTCTTTCACAGCAGATTGTAACCAGTTGTCCTGTCCCTCTGCTTGGCTCTTTGCAATTAATGAGTCCACACCTTTTCTATACATTGGCTGCTAAAAATACCACACGGACATTACTCTCTGTATTATGCACAGAATCAGCCCTTATATATATGAGAAAGAAAGAAGAAAAATTATTGAGATTAAAAAAATAAACATTTTTATTTGCCTCAGTTTCTTCACTGTCATGGCAGCAACTTTGGATCAAACGTGGTTCTCTCCTCTGCAAACACAGATTTGACACCAGGATGGGCTCTACTCCCTGTTGTTAAAGAACATAACAACCTTGCACTTATTTATCTTCATTCACACATACAGGTCTAACACCAAGTTAGAAAACACATATGCAGTGCTGGATTTACCCTGAAAGAAATAAACAGAGGCTTGCTGGATGCTTTCAGTGAATGGGACTGCCTTTAGCACAACATCCCTTCAATTGCTGCTGAAACACAGGAATTGTGGTGGGAGGATGTGGCGGCTACTTGGCGGCACAGAACAGCACTGAGCTGTTTCTCCTCCACGAATTTGAAACTGCTTGGGGCATTTAGGTTGGCAGAACTCTATAACCCAACTGGAACCATGCCAGCAGGGTTCACATGCTGCTCTTGAAAAGTGAGCCACCGAGGCTTTAATCACCACAAGTGCAAGGACTTAATTTTTCATCTCATTTGAAATATGCCAGGCTTGACAGCAGACCGAGCCTCTTATAGACTACCATCTATTAATCAACAGTTTCCTGCTTCTCAGGATTGCTTTGGGTGTCTCCTGTTAGGAGTCCTGCAGTAGCCCCGCTCAGCTTAGCCTGTGACCTAGGAAAATCTTAGCCCACAACAGCAGGGCACAGGAGATATCCCACACACAGGTCGTATGGATCATCGATACTGCAAAATTCAACCTCCAGTTTCATCTGACATTCTCCACTTTCCACAGCAGGGGGAATGTTTTGCCTTTGGCCAGGCAGCAGGGCTAGATTTTAGGACCACAGCTGTACCCAGGCATCCCATCTGTGTGATATTCCACCAGGGGATCTAGGAGATGTGACGGGAGCTTTGTCTCAACAGAGATGGTCCAAACATACCTGCAAGGAGCTCAGCTGGGTGAGCTCACGTCAGAAGAATATCTGTGTGAAGGAAAAACTCCCTAAATAGATGTGCTCCTTGTAAAACTGAGGTTTTGAGGAAATTCAGTGTTTCAGCCTGAATAACTGGAAATTTTAAACAGATACTAAGCATAAACTGCACTCTGTGAAAATCAGCTCATCTAAGGGAAGTTTGTTGTTTGCAATATCAGCATTAAGATACTTATCACTTTTTAATTCACGCAAAGGTTACTTTCCCAAGAGTCCTAAAAAAAAACCTGAATTGTGTCAATAAATGCAATACTGTGACAAACTCTTTACATGCTGGAGTTTTTAAGTTTAACTGAACTACACAGCAACACCATGACAATAAAATTCCACCTTGTTTTTTCAGCTCATCACAACCAGTTTGATTTAACATAATGATTTTAAGGACTTTGGAAGGAAAAGCTAAGGCCTAATGCTACAGGAGGATAAACAGATGGCTAAATCTCACCAAAATCCAAAAAAATTTTCACTTGTAATTCTAAAGCTTCTTAAAATCCCCCCCCAAAATACCCCAACTCAAGATCCCTGCCCAAGGATATTCGATTTAACTGTACCTTTTATATTAAAAGACCCCAAAGAACAAATGCACACGTTTTGATCATGCCAAAAATATTTGTAGAATATTTCATACACACCCCAATAAAAAGTAATTGAATGTTAACTTTGCTTTTCTGAACATGGTAAAGCCTGTAATACAGAAAAGTAAAATGCTATGGTAATAAATCATCGTTTTTCTCTAAAACAGCAAAAGAAACAAGTTATTTCTGAAAGACTAGAGATGAGCTATCACCTCCAGCAGTACTGTGATTTAAAATACTCGGAGCGGAGAGAAAGCCTTGTGAGTGATTGTGTTAAAAAGTTTCCCATGCAAAACCCAACGCATCCTTGTTTCATATTTAATTTGCAATAGGATCCCCAGCAGCTGAGCTGTGAGAGCTCTCCTGGCTGGTGCCCTGCTGCCTGCTGAGACGGGCTCCACACGAAGGGAGCGCGCGATTGAAGCCTAAATCCTGAGAGCTGCACCTCAGCTCCCTTTAAAGTTAATCTGCACACACTGGACTCCAAAGGAAATGAGAAGTGAGTTTCTCTCCCTTCCTATGGCACCAGGACTTCCTGTGTTTTAGCGATTGGTCAAGAACTATTATTTCCTCCATGCTATTCCCAGTTGTGACTGTCAGACGTAATTAGCGTTGTCCGCACGCCACTGCAAAATATTTGTTTAAATAAGCCTGGAACCCTAGTCCCACATGCACAGAAACCCAGAGAAATGTGGAGAAACTCAGAGAATATTAAGATTCAAATATGCTGTGCCTGAACGAACATGCTGCTCTAAATATTTAGAAATGCAAAGTTCATTTGCTGAGATGAATATCCATAAAAATCTATGCAAGATAAGGGGTATTAAAATTATTCACTCTCCAGTTCAGGATGGATTATTTGGCCAATCTGTTAAGCTGCACTGCTCAGACACCCAGAATCTGTACCATCCTCCTCCCCTCAGGGAAAAGAGCTCATAACGTTTGAAGAAAAGTATGCTCCATCCCAACTGTAGGAATACACATGAAACACAGAGTCTTCCTTTAACACAGCCTTTTGGAATGGGAAAGCAGCAGACATCAACAGTGAGAATGCAGAGGGCAAACAAGTTCACCAAAGAAAATAAATTAAGCTGAATGCTGCAGATTGAAAAGTGGCCAGAAGAAAGGCCATTTAAGTTGTTATCGACCTCTTTCAAACACACACACGCAGAGCTGAACTTCAGTTTATCTCTTCATATAAAATACCACCCCTGGCAGCGTGGCGTCATCGCTTATAACCATCACCAAAAAATTAATCTCAAACCAAGTCAGAGAAATTTGTGACTTACTGTGTTACCACCTGAAGACCCACTGTTTTCCAGCCTTGGGCTAAGTACAAGCCAGATCCAGCCCTGCTCAAGTTTAACACTGCTCCTCAAAAACACAGGTATGCTATGGTAGGCTTTGCTTAACCGACCCAAACAATGCACACTTATACACAACATGCACACAGGGTTACATTTTACCCAGTCACGCTGTTCAAAGAAACAGAATCCAAACTAGAGAAATACAGAAAAATACTGTCTTGTCAAGTCATCAGAAAACCATTAATGTTTCTAATGAGTGCAATTACAAAAATGAAAGATTCCAAAAAAACAGAGCTAAAGATGAACTTTAATTATCCAAGCATCTGGCTGCATGAACCAGGGTCATGTCTCCAAATGCCTTCGCATTTGAACTCTCCGTTACCCATTCAACTTTGCATTTCTCCAAGCCCCACAGAATTTACTGGAATTGCCTACACACAAAAAATGACTTATCCCTTCCTAATGACTTACCCAGTCACTAGCATTCTCTTTAGCTGACAGCTGGAGGAAACAGGAGCATGTACCAAAGGTGAAGACTGGAAGAAGATGATCTCTAAGGTCCCTTCCAACCCTAATTCTAAGAAGACACTGAAGTCAAGAGCTGTATGGTAAAGTTAAAGTGCTTATCTGTGTGTGGCAAAAGACAAATAATTCAAATGAGCTTTCTTAGTCATAATTTTAAAAATTAGAAGGCAGAATTCCTTAGACTTAACCTGGACTGTACCACATGCAGAAGTTTATAATGAGTCATTCCCCTGATTAATGCAAGAGAGATAGAGGGTCCTGTAATCCACTCGTGATCTTTGTCTAGACAATGTTTTTTTCTGATGCTGAGATCAAGGTTAGGCTCAGCTATACTTGAAAATGTGCACAAAACACCAAGCAGTATCTGTTCCCAAGCTCCAAGCATGGACATTTTTTGCAGGAGGTCAGAAACATTTCAGATACTTGAGGTGTTAAACCGAGAAAAGTGACTCTGCAAGTAACAGTTTTCTGAGCAGTTGTGTTATTCAGAACGACTACCTGGAGGGCCGGCTCCTGAATTCCAGGTGTGAACCATTCCCTGTGTCCATGTAAATGCCACTGTTGCTAATAAGCAGCAGGAGGATGCTGGCATTGCTTAAGGCCACATCTCAAAATCAGACACACGTAGGTCTCAATCAACATATTCTACTTCTACATCCTAGTACAAAATTAAGGCTTGCATGGACTGAGACGATTCTCCAGAAGTTTGGCACAAATTCCCATGCAGGGAGGTAAAAATCAAATATGTGGCTTTGCTCCCAGTAGCTAAAATGATTCTTATTTGTTTTTTAAGTGCCAGGAATTGTTAGCAATCACTAACATGTTCATTAAGTTAAAGCATCCTTGGTGGCAGAAGACAGAGAAAGAAAGAAAAACATTTGATTTAAGAAAAATAGGAAACATTCCTGCATGAAGTGAAAACACTGAAAAATAATAAAGTTACACGGTCAGCCCTTAAAATAGGCCAGTTGTGCTTCTCTTTTATCCTGCTTAAAGAATCAGGCAGACTTTCCATTTCCCACTCTCTTCCCTCAAGTTCCCAGAAATACTCAGAGCAGTTAGGGGAAGTCTGAAAGGCCCAAGAACAGTAACACCCAGCTATCAGACGATAACCTAATTTGAAACTTATGCTTCCAAAGGCACAAAGGTGTCTGAGGATCCAGCTGAAATAAAATCCTCAAGCATAGCTGCAGTAGACAGTGCAGGAAGCAACACAGGCACTAAACAAAGTCACACATTGTCAGAAGAGGGAAAAAACTGATCTGACGTGACGAGTCAAGACAAGTGACAAAAGTTTTGCTGAAAAAGGATCAGTAGGAAATTAAAATCATGACAGCATTTCTGTTCAAAATACACAAGACAATAGAATCCTTTTATCACAAAGTCCCATTTTCTCCTCCAGTTTTATTCGAACCAAAATTGCAATTTGCACATCACAATGCAGTGAAAGGATCCATGACTTTCATTCCCATTCCATGTAAATAATTTACTGCAAAAGGCTGGCTTTTATCAGGCAACTTCTGTGTTTTGTAGTTTTTATTTTTGAATCCTTAAGAATCACTAACTTGCAAGTTATCTAAACAGGTCTGAAAAACAGAAAAATCTTTGTGAGAAGGTTTTAAAAGGATGATATCCCCTTGAAGTCACATTAGCTTCATTTCAATTGCTATATGCAGCAAAGAAAACTAGATAGCTTAAGAAACTAAACAAATAAATTTTCACAAAGCTGAATTTTTGTGGTTAGTTTTACTAACTCCTTGCTATTACTTGTAAAAAAATGGAGACAGCATCTTTACAAAATTTATTTTCTGATTTGCTTCTTCATGTATAGTCATGTTCCACCTGGTTTATTTATTTTCAAGGATAAAACACTTAAAAGACCCCAACAAACAAAAACATGAAAATTCATCACAAGCCTCTTCTACAATTAAAAAAAAACCATTTTTAATCCGTGTCCTCCATTCCCCACTTCTAGCTGCCATTATGTTTCTTAAAAAATAGCAAGAGTTTTGGGCCTTTTTTCCAAAGACATGAATTATTAGAAGTTAGGTACTAGTCTCCTAGACAATATAAAATAGTGCATGTGTCTGTCTCCACAGTCTACAGATCCCAGCTATGTGAGTTAGTTCCTGCCACAGAAAAAGTTTCACTATGGCACTTATTACATTGAGGTATTTTTTCCTTTAAGTGCTGCAAAGTAAAGAAGCTCTCCTGTAAAAATTTAACTCCACATTAAAAAAAAAAAAAACAAACTTCATTAAATCCTTTTTTACAGGATTTCACTGGGAATTATGCTTTCAATTATGATACAACTTCTTAAGAATAGGCAGAGATACAGTTGTCCTCCCAACTACAGCTCTATCAGCACACCTTGCAGAAAAATTATATTTCTGTTAAATGGCAAGATTTAAACCAGGCATGTCTTCCGTACACTTTTTTTTTTTTTTGCTCCTGACTTGTATTTTCCTTTTTTCCTTTGAAACCTGCCTCTCCTATTGGCTCCTTCTCAGTGCCTTTCTTCTGGCTGCATCTCCAGCTCGACTGCTTTTCTCATTTTGTCTTTTTCTCCTGTTGCTCCTTCCTTGTTGGGCTGCTGCAGACATGAGGATCCCTCCTCACAAAAGCAATCAGAGTCTGACTCTCAGGGCATTGCACACATAGGTAAAGGATGCCTGTGACTATCAGCAACCAGACACAGGGAGCAGCCAGGAGCAAAATCTTCACATTCTGGTATGGCTTTAACTCTTCAGACTGCTTGAATACACAGGATCTGTTTGTCGAAGACTGGTGGTTTCCTAACCAACTGTACTGGAAAAGATCTGTTGAAAAGATCACTGCTGCTTTAGAATCATTGGTGCAGCTGCTAGAATAAGGGAGAGTTAGTCTGTGGGGTTAAACTAGAGCTGGGGAAAGGCAGAAAGGTGAAAAAATGACAACAGCGAGACCTGTGCTACCAAAGTGGCAAAGTGGATACCCCAGGATCCCTTTAAAAGCCCGTCATATTCTGATTTACAAAGAGGGATTGTCTTTGTTTAACCCTTGGAGAAACCAGAGATTGAAACCACCCCGGTGTGAGATCCACGATTTGCTACATTCCCTTCTGGACCATGGCCACAGAAAGCACTGCCAGCCTGAAGGGCTGTTTTTAAGTGACACTTTTTAAGTTCAGATCAATTTCCCACTGGAGCTCGACATTAATGCTTTTTGTCACCCTGATGCTTAATGCTTTATACAATTCTAGCACTGGCAGAACCTAAACACAAAAATGTGTTCTTTTGATTAGCACCTTGCTTCACCAGCACCCCCAATTCTCATCAATTCAAACGAGATTTGCAGCAGCTAACACGGCATGAAAAAAACCTACAGATGTGCTGAGATGAGCTGCAGTTTGACAGCTGGGTTTCCACACTTCCAGGTGGCTGGAAGCATCAGGTTTTGGTAGGTAACAGGTCCTAGTATCACATCAGCAGCAAAAAGGGGAAAAGAAGATCAGCAATTTTAGGCTTTGATCTGACAGGGAAATAAAATGCTCTGACAGAAAAGGCTACAAATAAATCTGAATTTGTAAACTGTGCCAAGAACTTGTTCTGACTCAATGATCAGAAATACAATGCCACTCTTGAGCACACATTACCAGGAATGGAAGACAAAATTTAATGCCTGGTAAAAATTACATTTGTTCCCAGATAGTTTTCAAGGGAAAGGAGCTGAACCTCGAAGAGTGGGAGTGAAGGGGTATGAAGCAGAGGACAGAAAAAAATGCAGCTGGAACTGCAGAGAAAATCTGACTCTCTAAAAGCTACCCTTCTCTCCACAAAATATCTAAACTAGTGGGAAGAGACTCTTGTGTCTTCTCCCTCATATCCTGCTTACATGCACCAGCACAACCAGTGTAAGAGAGGAACAGGGGTCTAATGCAAATACCACAGACTATGAACAGCACTGCACACACAAAAACAATGTGTTTTCTTCAATTTTCCAGACAGAGAAGCAGGCATGGAAGCCTGGGACTTCAAAAAGTCACAAAAAGAGAGCAGTTGACATAAAGTGGTTATTTAAAAAAAAAAAAAAATTTAAATGAAGTGATAAAGAGGCAGCAAGCGCAGGTAAAGATTAATTCCAGGAAGCTTAAAAATAAGGATCCCGTGGCACGTGCAGGATTCACATCTCACTTTCCTTTGTTTTAATCATGGAGAATGGTGCATGTTCTTACAACACCAGGACTCAGGCCTCGCAACATTATCATAAAATGTAACAGTGATTATTATTAGCTGTGGAGAAGTATCTGGGCTTTCTCAGCTGGCCTAGTTTCAGCACATACTGTTTTGCTTCAAATGCAATCAACAATTTCTATGAACTTGATTTATTATTGCAAAATGTATGTTCTCTTGCATTAAAGCACAAGAAATAAAGCATGACCATCATGTTTTGTAACTAATTTATTTCTTTCTCCTTTTTTAATCTGTCTTACAAGTTTACCATGACATTTTAGTGACAACAGTGCTAAACTAACTCAAAAACAAAAAGGAGACTAATTAAAAATAGGCAGACAGTGAACATCATGATACATTGGCATAAAATTATCCCTTCAGTGTCCTTTGTAAAAATACTGCTAAAAATCCAACATTTTCCATGGCAATACTGAGTCAGATTGTTTTATAATATATAGAATTATATATGCAGATCCTCACAGCTCAAGCATTTGGTTAGAGCTTGCACTCCATATTTAAGGCAAGAAAACATCTTCTGCTTTCTTGGAACAAAACTTGTATCACTGAACTGAACTTCTGACTGACACAACTTACAGATCTCGAAAACTTATTTGCCTTCCTCCCTTTCCCCCACAGCTTCAGGAATCACTCAGAGTTCTTTCAGAATTTCTTACTGCTGAGCACAATGAAGGAGATGGCTCCTCTCAGGTTGGAAGGGCTTTCTGCTCTTATGGACTTCTCTGGCAATGATAACTAAGACATCTCTTGAGCTGCTGGGCAACCTCTGCACAGCCTGAACCACCACCAATTCTGGAGTAAGTGGAAATAAGAATTTGGTTACATGTGCAGAACTAAAGGACTTTTGGGAAGGAGGGCAGCAACACCTACTGGTCGTGATGCAGACTGAACACTGCCTTGGTTTTTAAATTAACAGTACTGAAAAAAGAGTTTTTTCTTACTAAAAGGCATGGCTACATTATTGCTAAAATATACCAGCACTTGTAATTTCTGACCCCAACAGTAAATAAATATTCACACCTGAGTTGAGCTCTGGGCTTTGATATAAACGGGACATAAGGAGTCCTGCTGATGATTCCTTAAAGTCACTGTAAGATTTACATCACACATTCTAATGTGCACAAAGCCTTTCTCCATTTCTAATCATTGTCTATTCAAAGCAACTCAAATATTTTGGACTGAACAATCTGAGCAGCCTCATTTTTTTTTCTATACTATAAAATATTGCAAAGTATTTAAATGGCTTCTGCAATTCTTCAGTATTTTTACCATGCATTCCTTTAATCTCCAAAAGTAAGTTTTTCTTCCAAATTTTACTTGGAATAATATACAACAAAACATATACAGAAGTTTTATGATCCACCTCATCCTTTTCAAAAATAAACCACAGAGTACAAACACCATTTTCAGAAAACACTTAATTCAAATTAAAATGTTCTCAACTGTAAATATTTTAAATCAACTATAACAAAGCTGCATTCAGCAACTGTATTTAATGCTTCCTTTAAATTTCCATTAAAAAATATTTTATTCATTTTTTCAAGTTGTGTGTGTCTATAGGTCCTCTGATACACTACCCTTAGGCATCAGAAGTTTTCCTGGTTCTCATCCAACTTTGGAAATAATATCTTCTTGCTTCAGGTGTTAAAAGGATTCATACATTATTTATAAGGCCTGCTAAAATCTAACTCCTGGATCTAACTTGCAAGAGAAAGAGTATAAAAAGTTACATATAGAAAAAAAAGAAAAAGCACAACTGTCCCCATTTCAATTTTTAGCCTCTCTGTTAGTCGTGTATTGCCAGGCTGAGTCTGTAACTCTCCTCTCTCCCTCCCCACACTCAGATATTTGTCTGCAGCTGCTTTGAGCCTCGCTGGATTTGACTTTTCTTGCATATTTTAAAACATGATTTTCCCAGGGAAAAAAACCCAGAGCAACTGCAACACTGCTGGGCAACCTATTACACTTCAAAGACGCCAGATTTCTCTGACAGAATGGTGTTTGTTTACCTCCTGAAGAATCAGGCTAAAGCAAGCAGCCAGAACAGGGGAGCTAAAATCCCCATTCACTTCCCAAAGTCTTCTTCCTCAGCACTCTTCTTTTATATATGCTGTCTACACATATGATATTTACATTTTGTTTGCCTCTTCCTGGTTTGAGAGAGTTCATTGTTAGATTTTTTAACAAACTTCACAAGGGTGAGACTTCAGGATCTCCTTAGCAATTTAAGAAAGTATTTCTGTTTTGAACAGCAGTTTCATTTCCTGGCTTGTATTAAAGCAAGAAACACTGAAATGCTATTGATCTATAAAACACAACTAAAGGAAACAGAAAATTAAAAGTCTACAGAGCCTCAAAAATACTCACCAGGATGAGTAAGTCCTTACCTTATTACTGGAATGAGCATATTTGTGTTCAGAACACACCAAACCCAGTACCTGCTCCTCAGATACCTGTTCCTGACCACAATTTCACTTGCTGTAACTGGAGTACACAGCAACTGCACCTTTAGCTGAACATGATGTAGGAAAGCCTGGACATACACTTCCTACAGCTTGCTAAATCACTGGAATACTGCCCCATGCCATGCTTGTAGCAGCAATGGATTTCTTTGCCCAACAAGGTGATGTTGCTTATGTTCATCCTCACATAGGCAGAGTTTTTACACCTATTTCAACACGCAGACTTCGAGCCCTTACTTCTTAAAAAAGGAGCATGATAACCCTTCTGTCCCCACAAAATTCTAAATTAAGTTATCTTGTGCAGATTGCACCTGTTCATTACACTCTTTTGGAAAATTAAGTTCTTCTGTCTGGAATTTTTATACCCACAACCTTACATATATTTATTTCCACACAAAGTACAGCTGTGTGCTGTTCGCTATTCAAAGGGCAAGTCAGATTAGGTCATGTTTCTTAAAGGTTTATCTTATAAGCAATCATGTCTCACATAGCTGAAAAATAGAGAAAACAAGTATGCTTTTTCCACTGCCACAGTTAAAATTCTCAGGTCACTTGCATCTCATAGCACTTGTATAGCTGGTTTCACTGTTTCCTCAACCCTTGACTCTGTGGGACAAGAAAGGGAAGGAGCAGCTGGAACAGTGATGATGAAACCCTAATCAATGTTAGCAAAGAGACTTAAAAGCTAGTACAATGCCTCTAAAATAATCTTACTTCCTATATCTTAAAGCAGAATTCATTTTAATTGGAAAATTAGGTTTTTCTGTTTGGTTGGGTCTAGGTTTTTTGGTGAAATTTGCCACAAGTAAGGAGAAACAGCTATCAGGAGCAGGAAATGCTGTGCCAGTCTCACCAGTCTTCCTTCTTCTACCTTTACCAAATTACAGAAGCTCTTGCAGGATGCATAAGGGGTAGGCTAACACATAAAAGGTAATGCTAAGCACTTATTCCTATTGTCATCTGAAAACTTAAAATTTAGAATGCATTACCGAAATATTGCGTAACATGGTGAATTTTTGGCACGAGTTAATCTGGAAGGAAAGCAAAAACAGTGGAGAACAAACCTGCCACAGCACTGCTACCTGTTTTGCAACCCTGCTTGGGTAAGACCCACAGTCCCTTCCCGAGCCATTGCCACAGGGCAGCAGAGCTTGAGCTGCTGGGGGATGCCCACAAATACCCAAATACACCAAAAGTGAAAGCAAAGGATTGATTTCGCACCTTCTTGAGAGGAGACAATAGGTGGCAGGTAATCAGGGATGTACTCCTTCCTCTCTTCTGCATCCTTACTTCCCAGCTGGGGGAACTGGAGGACATTGTTCTTGCTGACAGGGAACGAAGGGATTTGATGTGCAAAAGTGACAGGTTCAATATTGTGTATGTAATCTTCCAGCTCGTGCAGGTTAACCCCCATAAGCTTGAAGGCATCGCCTACGTCATCCAAAATTGGATCTGTGCGGCCATCTGGAACAAAAAAAAACAACAGAAGAACAATATTTTCACAGAAATCCAGGTCAAAAGCCTGAAGATGCTTTGAGATTACAGCCCCCCAGCTCACCACCAGTAAGAGAGGTGGATTTACTGCCCCACAGTTCTACCAGGTTTACTTTCAGAAGGGTTTTGTTTTGAGCCATCACTTTGTTTCAAATCCTACCACTGAAGAACTGCACTCCAGGAAGCAAATCAAGCCCAAACGAGGGAGCAACAGGCAGCTTTACCTGGCAACAGTCAATTAACACCACACGACCCCATATGCAGAAAGTGCTCTTTATCAGTTGGAACAGATGAAACATTATTTCTCAACCTAGAAAAGGAACAATTTCATTTTTTTGAACTGACTGTTGTTTACAGAGAGAAAAGAAAAAAAAGTCTCTTGATATAAAAAACCTTCACAAACTATCTTTCCACCAGATGAAATCTACAGGCTTCATAAACTATGAGCCACTTCATCTACTGGTTAGCTACACCTCCTGGATAAAAGAGAGGAATATTAAGTAGTGGTCTGATGAGGAGAGACTATTTTATACTATACTTCAGGGGCTGATTTCCTGGGGGGCAACTTAAGTTTGATTCTACAGCAAAAATATTACTTTCTTCACAAAAAAGCACAGTGAAACATCACTGGCCAGGCAGTTGGGATCTTTATTTAATAGTATTTCCAAGAAAATAGTCCAACAGAGGATGCAGTTTGTGCTATACAATTAATTTGGCTCAAAGCTTTAAATTACACTTGCAGAAGTCCAAGTACCTCAGTTTCCCTGACTTGACAGAGGAAAATCCCTCGAAAGGCCTCCGGAGGGAGAACTGGGCACCTGGCTTTGGCAGCCAAGGCAACACTTCGAATCTCTTCCTGACTTTTCATAACAATAATATCCCAAAACCAATGCTGTAAACTCCAAACATGATTTTTAATTCAATAAAATGATACACAAATCATTACAATTCTGTAGAATTGGCTTATGAAGATATTACATCCCTATACGATGATAAGCTGTGATTTACTTTAAAAAGTCATTATGGAAAAGCAGCCTGTGCTTATTGAAGGAACACAATGACTATTGTGGAGGCCTGGCTCCAGAGAATGGGGGGATGCTCTTTTGTTTGTCCTTTAACCTAATCTCTTCTTGGTTTATCTTGAAGCCACGGCAGCTGAGCGGGCTGGTTCTCACATCACTGCATGAATTCCAACCCCCAGCCAACTCCCGCCTGCAGGTAAGCTTAGAAAATGAGAATTTTGTTCTAGAATTTCCCTTCTTAAGTCTTGTGGTGAAGATAAGGATAATACTCAGATTATGGGGTTGATTCTCAGCTCTCCAACACTGGCCTCTTGTGTGACTCTGGGCAAGACTCGCTTGTGTTTTAATTCTTTCCACAGCTAAAAGGGAGATCAGACCAAGTTACTGCCAGTTTTACCCTCCTGTATTTGGAATGTGAACTCTGCAGGGTGAGAAGCAGCTCGCAGTTTGTGTTTGTGTAATACCTGTGTTTGTATAAGTGCAATACCAGTCTGCTTTGCAAAATCCAGGCTTGCATGCACATAATTACATGAGGATATCACCACTTCAAAGTAGTTATGAAAGCTTTATACTTAGGGGGGAAAAAGTGCGCTTTATGCTTAAAAAATTAAATTCAGGTAATTGACACCACTAAAATTTTGTGTTGCTGCTTTTAGTTGCTCTGCAGGCTATGAAGGTACCTGTGAGCTCACTGAAGCATTTTCTAAGCTGTCAAGATTTAACAGGTACAAGTTTGACAGCTGAAAAGAAAAACTTGGGGAAAACTTTTCAAAAGTCTTTTCCTAGATCTCCACATGATCTTTTTAATCTCCAGGAAAGTGTGCTGACATGATTAGCAAGTGATAAATGCTAAAATGGAATTATTTCTACACGCGCTTTTTAAGAACACGTGGCAGAGAAGCAGCTACTAAGTGTAACTGAAGCATGGAAATATTTAACAACTGTATCATAAAACAATTATGTGTATTAGAAAGTGGGCTGAACAGGTAACTAAAACAACCCCAAAGAAGATTCAATTTTCCCAGAGCTTTGACATTTGCCTCCAAAGAGACAATGCCAAGTTTAAAGTTTGATTGAAAGCTAAAAATAATGTTTAAACCTGCAACTGTCAGAGGGATGAAAGGACAGAGCCATTAACCCTTCTTTTCAAGAGAGTGTCCTCAGTGATAAAAGTGTTTGAAAAAACTTTCAGGTCTGTATTCATATCTGTATTTAAAATCAAACCAGTTATCAACTGGAAATTATCACAGCATAAAAATACATTAAATGTATTTCCAGGTTATTCATCAAATAAAGACTTTACATTTTTATTTCAACAGTTTAGCATTTCTCTTCCTTCTCTGGCTTAATTAAAAAAATCAGTAAAATAGCAGAAGCCAGACACATGAAAGTGAATGCTGACAAACATGTAACACACTCTCTCCTGGTGTTTCATGTAGTCTTTTTTCTGTGAGCAAATGATGCCAAGAAAAGAAGTTTAATCTGTGCATACTGAACTTATCTCAATATTCTTCACATATCTGTGCTATCCTCAGTTTAAAAATTCAGATGTTGAAGCCTCCCAGTGAAATAATTAATCTAATGTCACATGGCAAGTCAGTGCCAGATACAGACACTTCAGAGCTTTGGTTTCCAGTCTCTTGCTGTTCTTTATACCACAACATTTTAAATACTATCATTGTTCAGGGAATGAGAGGGAAGGAGGTGGAAATAGTTTATCCAGCAAGTTACAACTCTCCTCCTTATGCCCCATGAACAGTGAACTAGGAAAATACCTTTCTCACAAGGTTTTAAGCTTCACTATCTCCCTGAATGGGAACTGTGCTCCAAAAGGGGTAAAGCTGTGCCAGCAGCAGAGCTAAATTAAGACCATTTGGTCTCAAAACAGCTCACCAGAAACCTGTGGGAATGCCCGTGCAGCTAAAATACTCTCAGCTTCCCTGGGCATGAGAATGAGCACCAGGTAAGGAGGAATCTGCACATTGAATTGCATCCCTAAAAAGTACTGGACAGAAGTGATGGGCAAGGAGAATCCAGGCAGAGCAGAGTATTTGTGTGGAAAGTTATCCAGCCCTCAGTCCCACTGCTCAGCATCACCAACCCATCCACAAGGAAAACCTAATCAAACAGAGTAAGGATGGAGCACTGAACTCCCCTACAAACAAGGGTTTGGGCTGTGGGGAAAAGGAATTTTTAGAAGCTCCTAAAGCTGAGTTATTTTTGCAAAAGTCACAAGAATTCCTCCAGCAAACAAGCCAGCAAGTGCTCATGTCATCCAAAGGCACTGTGAGGGGCTCTGTGGGAGTTAGGGAACTGTC
The DNA here is from genome assembly GCF_031753505.1 of Anomalospiza imberbis. NCBI lineage: Eukaryota > Metazoa > Chordata > Aves > Passeriformes > Viduidae > Anomalospiza > Anomalospiza imberbis. The sequence goes on along the minus strand of NC_089685.1, from coordinate 4,182,789 downwards.
TTGCCTTAAATTCTGTCTCAGGAATAGCTGATTTCCTTTTGTCAAACTCACCCCCTCCATCTCCTCCTTCCTGGCCCAAAGTTTGTATGAATGAGTGAAAATTTAACAGGCAAGTAAGTACAGAACAGAAGAGCTTTTAGTTTCATGCCAGGTTTCTTAAAGGAAGCAACTACAGTTCTGTAATAATTTCTGAGAAAAATTAATGAGTCACCACCCATGCAACATGCACACGTGTTATAAATAGCTCAGCATTCTCCCTCATGGCTGCTGTAAAAGAGGTTTTTTTTAGATTTTATTTTAACCAGCAAATTATTAGGTATAGCTCCTTGGTATTTTAATTACAGGCTCTATCACAGTCTCCTTGTGCTCCAGCACGTCACACAAAGTTACTTCTGGATAACTGTTTCACGGAGACAACACAGCTTCTATCCAGCAAAGTCATAAGCATGCACAATAGGTTATTTAATAAGTTTAGATGCCTTACTTAAATGCACTTAAGTGGGGGGAAAAGGGTCCAATAAATGTAGTTACCAGTCAGGCAAAAGCATCTTTATGCTATTGGTGCTCAGTCTGCTCCTTCTCCCAGTAACTTCAGAAACATCAAGCAAAAAACCCACATTGTCATTCTTTATATTAGTAGCCAGTAAGAAGTTAATTAGCATCAATAAAAGCATCAATACTTAAGGTCATCAGGACATAAAATGCACACTTATAATGAATGTTACAGGCCCAGGATAGATCCTTGTTACAAAATCCTTCAAGGACCAACAGAGAGAATCATCTCATTTAAACTGATCACCAACAATCTAATCCTTTGATAGAGATTATTACTGTATAGTGTTAAGAATGAAGTAACTAAAAAAAAGAACAAAACCAAAGAAAACATACGAGGTAAATTTGACATTATATAAAGAAATAAAAAATTGGCTTATGCCAGGTGAATTCTCTCCTCTGTGGTAATTACCAACAAAAATATTGGTCTGCTGTTTGCATGCTGCCTTTGTCATAATGAAGTTTACAGGAGACGGTGCAGACCTTGGAGCAATTTTGGAGCCAGTTCTGCCTTGCAAAACATTTTGCAATATCAGCAATTTTTCCTTCTGGTTATAATACTGTGCTCCCCAGATGAGAACCTGCCTTTCAACAAAAATGCAGCTGCATTAATAATACCAATTTCAATATAGTTATTAATATTTTTATATGTATATATAATTAGTATGTAGTCCTGCAAGGAATAGGGACTTGGACTCAACGATCCATGTGGGTCCCTTCCAACTTGAGATATTCTACAATTCTGTATTTGCATAAAAATAATCTTCAAAAAAGTAGTCAAACAATATGAAACTAAATACCAACTTTTAAACTTTATTTCCTGTTAGCAAATTTCGGGAGGAAAAAAAATCACAGTATATAAGCTCAACACTGAAAATTGAAGGAAAGCAAAGGAAAATCCGCCTCTAAATTCAAAAAGTTAATTATCCAGCTTGCTACACTTCTAGTTGTAGCAGCACATAATCTGAATTTGCCCTGTCGAAATATGCCCAGATACCCTCAGTGACAGAAGTTAAGTAGCTTCTATCTGACTGGTTTTTAGAGCAATGTACCACAAAAAAGAGACTTTAGGAGCTGTGAGGAACAGCTCTCCTCCTCATCCCTCCCATGAACTGCACCACTCACATAAACAGACTGGAAACTGAACTCTCTCACTGGATGTGTTAAGAGGTAAAACATGACATATTCTGCATGTCTATAACCCACTGCTCAAGCTACATTGGCTAAATTCATGGCAAACAAAGCAGATTCCCATCTGTCCTCCTGGACAGCTCATCAGTATAAAAAAACCCAACCTATACAATCCAGAGCAGATAAGTCAAAGCACCAGCTCTGCCACCCCTCTATCAAACCACGTGAAACAGGAGTGTAAAACAAAGTGGCAAATATCTTCCAGGAAGCCTTTCCCTTTTCACCTCTGCTTAAAACCAACAACAACGCAGAACTCTGCTCTCAGAAACCACTCCACATCAGTTTGTTTTGTAGCCTGATACCTTAATTACATACTCCAACACTGGTTTTCAAATATTTAATTTAAATTTTAGGATAAAATAGCTCATAGCACATTGAATGGTGTTCCTTTGACAAGCTTTCCACAAATTTGAGCAGCGTAATATGGTGTACTTTAAGAGGAAAACCCTGATTTTCTCCCTGTAAGTTCAGCCTCTCCTCCACCCCCCAACACAGCATTCAGAAGCATTTCACGGCATCAAACACATCTCAAACCCGCTTTGCAAATCCTTTTGCGTTCTCTTTGCAGCCACAGAAGCTCCCATCAACTACAGCTACTGCAAATGCAAAGAAACAACAGCAGAAAAGTAATGAAAATCTTGAATGTAGCTCTCGTAATGGGATGTAACAACTGGAACAAAGATCTAACCCAGCTGGGAGAGCCATCATTTTCTTCTGCAAGTGAGAGGACACGTGAGCAGCGATGACAGGCTTTTCACAGCGATAGCACGGCGTCTCAACTACGTCAGAGTAAATCCATTCAGTTTGGAACACAAAGATTATGTCCCTCAGCTGACAGCCCTGCTAACTCAAACCCCACTGGTCTGACTCCGAGATAACGCCCTGACAATGAAGATGCTACAATTGGAATTTAATTAATGCTACTTATGCAAAACCATGGCAGAATTAAGCTCATTCATCCAGAACTGGGTTTATACAGTAACTTATTTCAGGAGCAGAAGGAAACAATTCTGAAATTGCAGGGAGATGTCAGCTCAGTATTAAGATGTCCTTTTACAAAACTTTATAAAGAAAGAAATACAGGGATCATTTTAAGAAGCATTATACAAAAAATAGCACATCACTGGCACAAACACAGCACATTCCCCTTCTCCTCAAAGAAAAAAAAAAAACAATAAAAACCGAACAAAAAGACTGTGATGCTTGTGGTGCTTCCTTCCCCATTCATAGAGGGGACAAATGCCTTTTGCCACTTTCAGTAAGCAAACCCAAAGCAAGAGAGGTATGGCTGAGCTCTACAAACTCCAATCCTCAGCACAAAAAAAAAAATTTATTTGCATCATCTCTGTGTCTTTTCCTCCCAGTCTTAGAAACACTGCAGCACAAGCATCTTCCCCAGAATTTGTAACAACCCTATGAAAGGACAGCACAGGCCAAACATAGGTGAGCTTCTTTTTCACCTCATAACTCCATCTTCCTAAACCCTCTCTGCTGTCTCCTTTAATCACTTTAAAGATAATTTCTGTGTGGATAGGGATACAAACTTCAGAGCTGCACTTGTGCTGCTGGGATGTAGGGGTCAATATTGCACAGTCCCATTTCTAGACTAACTTGCTCTCAAACTTGGGGAAAGTTGTACAAGTAAACCTATTCAACCTTAGAAATCCATTTTGCAGCACGCAGCTGTTCCTAAGCTTGGTTACACTGGCACTGTCAGACTTGATCTCAATTATTCCATAATGATGAAGCAGAGCCAGGACCAGGTACACTCAGCTCATCACTTTACTTCATGGGGGATCCCTGCAGCAATGAGAACTTCTCTTTCCTTCTTCAGAGAAGGAGCACAACCTCCAGCAGCAGCACTTCCAGGTTGTCGTTGCTCCTCTCCTGACCAAGCCACTCACAGCGTGCTTCCCAGCTCTGCACACTCTCCAAATTCACCCCTGCAGAGGAACCCAACACACCCAGCCCTCACAGTTCCTTGGATATTAATGCTGCATCCAATCCAGCACCAGCTGACAGCAACATGCCTCTGAAGTTCCTCTCACCTGTGGCTGACACCTCATTAGCACAGTTCCCACAGCATGGACACAAGTACTGGCAAACATTCCCAGTGGTGCATTTCAGGGCTCCCACCCCTGTTACCTCTCCAGCAGCCTCCTGCAGGTCCCAGCATATTCTCTGAACTGGTGGTGGCTACAGTAGCCCTCAAATACACCATCAGTCACCTTCTCCCTACCCTGGACTTCAGGCAATCAATTATCCATCCCAGCTCCAACCCCTGCCAGACCCAACTGCTCTGACCCCTGCCCCAGGGGCCCTCCAGGACTTCCCCATCACACATGGAGCAGCAGCTGCCTACAATGCCACAGCTCTCCAGCATGCCAGAGGAAGGGGGAACATGTCCCTCCCGGCACAGGAGGCACAAGCAGCCCTGTTTTCCCAGGCATACAGCCTACATCCACCTCTCCAGAGTACCCCTGCTCCCCAAAGTCCCTCCACTATGGAGATCCCCCTTCATTTCCTTCCTATTACTCACAGATGCAGCAGGAGCACTGACAGCCCCATCTCTGCACACAAATCTCTGCCACATGACACCCTCCCTGCCCCACATGTAGGGCAGCAAAGGCCTCCACACACAGACCCATGACCCTCTAACCACACCCACAGCCTGAGCCTTGCTCCTCATTCCCCACATTTCCTGTGTTCAGAGCTGGCAGTGACCCTGACAGCCTCCCTCTCCCTGCAGATTGTCACCTCCCCACCCCTTCCTGACCCACCAGCACCCTTTCCTGACATTCCCAGATCCAGCACACGCCTACCACCCTCTCAGCCCCACTGGCAGCATTACTGACCAAGCAAGCAACTGGACATCCCACCCTCCAACCCCCCACGCCCTGCAGGTACCAGCAGGACATCCAACCCCTCAGCAGCTCCACTGCAGGCTCTGCAGGGACACTCACAATCCCAAGGGACACACAACTGCATCCTCTACCACACACCCAGACCCAGCAGTGGTGCTCCCTTCCCAATCCCATCAACACCCACATTCCACACTCCTGTGTGACCCAGCCAGCAGTCCTTGGCACTGATTCCCAGGCCTCTCCTCTTTCTCTTCTCCCACTTGCTGTAAACTCACCCCTTCCATGCTTCCACCCCAACACCACCTCACCTCAAATCCAGTGAGGCCCTGGGCACCCTGCTCCCCCACCATCACTTCCAGCTCCTTCTGTACAACCTGAATGGCAGCATTGGCTACATCCAGTCCCCCCACATCCAGCCAAATCTCTTCCTCTGCCTCCACATGAGGACACTCATACCTCATGCCATGTGCACTAAATTATCCCCAGCCCCAATCCACCCCTTCTGCACTCCACAATTCCCATGTGCAGCCCTGCCACACTCCCTGTGCACTACAGCTCCCCTCCCCCAAAACACGTGAGGGCATCCCTGCCTTCCCACATTCCCCATACACATGTTCCCAGTCCCACAGTACCACTGCTTCCCCCCTCTACACAAACACTCCCAGAGCACCCCAGCAACAGGACTTCCAGGCACACAGCTCCCTCCTCATGCAGGAAGGAGTCCAAGCCTTGCACCCTCCATCCTCAGCACTTCCCCTTGGCCCGGAATAGGAAACCCCACACACATCTCCACCTGCAGTGGGCCCCTACAGTCCCCTCGGCACTGGCCCCAGGCACAAAAGATGACCCAAAGATGAGCCATGAGAACACAGCACCAAATCCTCCCATGTACACATCCCACCAGGAAAAGAGGCTGGCTGCCCCTTCTCCCCCTCCCCAGCACCTTGGATGCTGTAGCCAGAGAGAGTGGGACAGCACCCCCATGTCCCCACATTCCAGACCCACTGCCACAGAGTCTCCTTTTCTTCAACTCCAGTCCCACAGTCCCAACTCCTCACCCATACCCAGACCCACTGCCCCACAGTCCTCCCTGGCACCAGAACCCCCCTGCCCCAGCGCTGCCCCACAGCTTCCCTCCCCATCCTCCCAGTCCTGTGCACTGCCCCAGGACCCAGCTCCCCTTCCCCAGAGCCCCCAGCCCATGGGCTGATCTTCCCAAACCCACACCTCGCACTCACTGACCCAAGAGCCCAGCACTGCCCAAATCCCACCTCCCCGCACTCTTCTGCCCTGCCCAAATGACCCTGCCCTGCCCATGACCCTCCTCTGCCAAGCATCCCCAGCTCCTGGCACTGCCTGACAAGCAGCAGCTTCCAGCTGCCCTCCCCGCACCTCCACAATGCTGCCCCACAGCCTTGCCACACACCCAGGGCCCCCAGTGCTGCCCAAACCCACCCCCTGTGCCATCCTGCCTTATCCCCAGACCCTGCCCAAACCCACCCCCTGTGCCCTCCTGCCCTGTTCCCCAGACCCTGCCCAAACCCACCCCCTGTGCCCTCCTGCCCTGTTCCCCAGACCCTGCCCAAACCCACCCCCTGTGCCCTCCTGCCCTGCCCAAACCCACCCCCTGTGCCCTCCTGCCCTGCCCAAACCCACCACCCTGTGCCCTCCTGCCCTGTCCCCAGACCCTGCCCAAACCCACCCCCTGCGCCATCCTGCCCTGTCCCCAGACCCTGCCCAAACCCACCCAGACCCTGCCCAAACCCACCCCCTGTGCCCTCCTGCCCTGTCCCCAGACCCTGCCCAAACCCACCCCCTGCGCCATCCTGCCCTGTCCCCAGACCCCTCCGCAAATCACACCCGTGTCCTCCTGCCCTCCCCAAATCACACCTCCCCATACTCTCCTGCACTGCCACCCAGACCCTAGCACTACCCAAATCCCACCTCTCCGTGCCCTCCTGCCCTGCCCAGATCCCACCTCTCCGTGCCCTCCTGCCCTGCCCAGATCCCACCTCTCCGTGCCCTCCTGCCCTGCCCAAATCCCACCTCTCCGTGCCCTCCTGCCCTGCCCAGATCCCACCTCTCCGTGCCCTCCTGCCCTGCCCAAATCCCACCTCTCTGTGCCCTCCTGCCCTGCCCAAATCCCACCTCTCCGTGCCCTCCTGCCCTGCCCAGATCCCACCTCTCCGTGCCCTCCTGCCCTGCCCCAGCAGTGCCCAGCGCTCTTTCCTTGGCGGGATGGCCGGGACTGGCAGGGCTCACGGAGCTCACTCAGCCCGGACCCTGCTCAAGCAGGGCCACTCACAGTGGCCTCCGAGCACCGTGTCCAGCCGCATTCCCCCCGGCCCAGCCCCGGCCCGCACTCACAGAGCTCGCAGTAGCGGTGGCAGCCCCGGCCCAGCCCCTGCAGGTACCGCTGCAGCACGTCGGTGAGCAGGTCGCAGGCCGAGACCTGCACGGAGTCCCAGCCGAGGGCCTGGCAGATCTGCGCCACCGACACCCGCAGCAGCCAGCGGGAGTAGGTCTCGCACATCCCGCCGGGGCCGGGGGGCCGCGGGAGCTCTCACGCACCGCCCGCCACCGCCGCCATCGCCGCCGCCATCTTGGCGCCGCCCCGCCCCCGGCAGGCAGCGCCGCTCCAGCGCCGAGCGCATCGAGCGGGGCGGGGCGCGGGAACGCCGCCCACAGAGCCCGAGGGCCGCGGGCCGCGGCGGGGACGGGAGGAAAACGTGTCAGCGTCGGCACCGCTAAATGCCCCCACCGCCCGAAGGGTGCGACAAGGCTCTTTACAAGGACAGGTAGTGACAGGACGAGGCGGAACGCCTTCAAACTGAGGGGAGTTTTTGATGGGATACGGGGAAGAAATTCTGCACGGTGGGAGCGATGAAAGGCTGACACAGGGTGCCCAGCGTGCACGCCCCGCTCGTGGTGGTGTGCAAAGTCAGGTGGGACGGGGCTCTGAGCAGCCTGGGACAATGAAAAGTGTCCTGCCCATCGTAGTAAGTGCAACAAGGTGATCTTTAAGGTCCCCTGTAACCCAAACCATCCTCTGATTCTGTGATCTCTATAAATCATCTCAGTATCTCTAAATAAATATAAAAATCTCCATGTATCTCAGAGACAGCTGTCAAGAGGATGGTGCCAGACTCTTCTAAGTGATGTCCAGTGACAGGATAAGGAGCAATGGCTATAAACAAAACCAAATCACAAGGAATTTCACCTCATCAAGTTGAAGAACTTCCTTACGCACAGGGTGGCAGAGCACTGGAACAGGCTGCCCAGGAAGATTATTTTCATCTTTTTATTTTCCTTTCCAGCTGGATGGAACACCAAATTGGCAGCAATGAGGAAAAAGTTTCTGGGTGAGTTGTTTAATTGGGAAAAAAAAAAAATAAACCAAGTAGGAAAAGGGTGGAACTCCAGTGGCAAAAAGGATCCAGAAACAAAATTTACAGTAACTGAGTGGTGTAGGAGGTGCAGGGAGGAGCAGCACAGCTCTTACTCAGTGGTGGCTGTGGAGATACACAAGAGCTAAACTGTACCTCAGAAACTGCATGAAACTAATCAGAGCATGGAAGACAGAACTGTAAATAACAGAACTCTATTATATTATTACTCTAGTATAAAAACCTAATTATTTCACAAATTAGCACTTTGGTTTCTGAGTACTCTGTTGTATCAGTCACACACCTCTCACATCTGCAGCCTGAAGAGCAGGGCCTGGACCCTGAACATAGTCCTGAAGCTCCTGCTTTGGTTAACAGCTCAAGGTCCTGAGGGTGGTGCCCCTCAGGGCTCCATACTGGGATGAGTATGAGCTTCTCTGGGCAACCTGTGCCAGGATCTCACCCCTTCACAGTACAGAATTTCTTCCCAGTATCCAATCTATCCCTGCCTTCCATCAGTTTAAAGCCACTGCCCCTTGTCCTGCTGCTCCATGTCCTTATCCAAAGTCGCCTTCCAGCTCCCCTGGAGCCCCTTCAGATGCTGAAAGGTCTCCCTGGGACCTTCTCTTCTCCAGGCTGAACAAAACTCTCAGGGTCTGAGAACAAACTCTCCACAGCAGAGGTGCCCCAGCCCTCTGACATTTACAGTTCTATACACACACTGGCAATGCTATAAACTGGGCATTCTAAATAACCTCTGTAGTGACTCACCCAGTCACATCAGTTAATTTAAAAAATTCAACATCTGCAAACAGCAGCAATACAAAATTCAAATAAGAGAGATCAGTACTCTAGCTGTGTGATACAGAGGTTATTCCAGTCTCCTCCTTCAGCCCACAATACAATGTACCTCTCAAAGTACATCACTTCATTTTCAAAGACAGGGTGAAGTCAGAAAATCTCTTCCACTCTTCAAAAGAAACATCCACTTACATGTTTCACACGGCAAATAAATTAGAAGTGTAGAGCACAGACTTTTAAAAAATAAAGTTTCAAAGCACACCCAAGCCCAACCCAGATATTTGGACCCCAAGAGCATTTGCTCCACAGACAAGCAAAAGGATCTGTTTCATGGAGGAGGTTTATTGTAAGAATTTACAGATTTCTGGGGCTTTTCCACTTCTTCACAAGATAACAGAGCAGTCTTGTTAACACAGACACAGGCAGGCTAAACCACATATGCTCAGAAGAGCTCCTCTTCACCTGTAAATAAAATTGAAACAAATTAAAACCCTTTCATCTATTTATGTATTTATTTTAAACTGCTATCTTCTCCAATTTGAATACTTCATTAATATTCCTCACCACCCCCCAACTATTCATCAAATCTATTTTTTCTCACATTTTAAATTTTGAAATTTCCCTACATTTTAGATTTTGAATATGTTCATGTTAATACAGAAACCTATTTAGGTATGTCTTACACACAGACACCTTTAAGCAATTGCATAAAGTCAGGCCACTATGCAAAAATTCAAACAGCAATTGCAAATGAATCCCACAATACAGAAAAAAAAAAAACCATAGAAAATTATAACTCATCTGGGATTATGCTACCATGAACATATTTTCCTTAAAATTACTGAAAATTAGGAACTCTCTGAACAAATTCAAACTAAAAATGCCCAATTTCACAGCTCTTTAGGAAGAAAAGCTTCTGTCTGACCAAGACCACTCAATTCTGACTTCCTCATCTGACTTTGTATTTTCTGTGTTAATTCATTTTAAAACACAATCCAGTTTCCATGACATAACTTTACCTCTTGGATTTGGCTGAACCGCTTTTTCCGATTAATCCCTGGTTATGGTATTATGAGAAAAAACAAAACAAGCAGGTTAGGAAGCAACTCATGCAAATTCAGGCAAAACTCTGCACGGATTTATGACCACAAATGTATTGTGAGGAGCACAATACAGCACCAAAATGATATAAAGTACATATTCCAGGCATTCTGTAAATACACAGCATATGAACACATGTATTTCCATACAGAGAACAAATTTTTAACTGTTACAGTAATACATATGAGCTACATGCAGTTACAAATTGTGGTCTAAAGCCACACCTTTGTAACCTGCAGCACACACCTGCACAAAGCCTCATCCTCAGGCAAACAAGCAAAATACTGAACTTCAGGTTAAATACATATTCCATACGAAAAGATTCTGGAAATTCCCTCCTTGCAAACCCAGCCCCAAACTCTCATCTTCTGAACACTTGATTTTATCCAAAAGCATTTCAGTCACGCCATTTGCTCTCCCCCACTCAACACTACTGGGCTATTTGACCAGGCAAAGTAGGAAATGTCCAGGTAAAAAGGGAGGAGAGGGGAAATCCACCAAAGGGCACGAGGAAAACCCTCACCTCTCCAGGCAAGGATGCCTGGTGAGGCTGAAGATCTATTTTACCAGCTTTTAAACTGTATTTGAGAAGAAAAAAACTGCCAAACTTCGCTCTGGTTAGTAGAACTGCGCAAGCTGAAAAGCTTGGGAGCCGTGCCAGGGACTGCCTTCCCTCTGGTTTTAGGGCCTACAATCCCAAAGTTTGCCTGTTACCCTGGCACACAAGCAGCACATGACTGCAGCAGCTCTGACGGCACGTTCATACAAATACTCACAGAGCAGCAGCACCAGAGATGATCTCAATGAGCTCCTTGGTGATGACGGCTTGACGGGTGCGGTTGAACGTCAAGGTCAGCTTGTCAATCATCTCGGCTGGAATAAGGCAAGGTTGGAGTTTAAACACAAAATGAGTGTATAAATGCAGATACAGAGAAGCTGTACGAGCACCATATCCAAGTGTCTTGTAAACCACTGCAAATACCAAGAGGCTTAGTGCACCTGACATTTTTTTCCCCACAGGTAATATTACCAGTAAACAATCTAGAAACCTGAGAATTCAGCTTGTCAGTTAAACATCTGCAGCACAGCTGGCAGACTGTAAATACCAGGCACGACATAGCTTATTGTAACATAACACAAGCAGGCACCATTAGTTTTGAAAGTAGATTTCACTGTCAATTAACTGCATTGTTATTTCCTTCAAGTTGTGGCAAAAGGAGACAGATTCTTCTCAATTATTTTTTTCTCAATTATTTCCAAACACAGCAGGTATCACCTCTTTCTCTCGCGCTGGTCATCAGAGCCATGCCTACCATTGCAGGCAGCCCAATTGCACATCACATCAGCTTCACACAATCACCAGTATCCTTCCAAGGAATACTCATATATTCTCTACTTGCTCCATGACAGGTGGCATTTAACTACTGTTTAAGTTTCCCCACCTTTAAGTTGCACTGCACTAATTATATTTGGTGAACAAGTACAGATTTATAAAAATTCAGGAAATCCTCAGAGCAGCCACATGAGAGGAGCATAGAGAATACTGAGCCATTACAAGATTAGTTTAGTATTTCATATGCCTTTTAAATAATCTGTTATTTCACTTCCAGTCCTAGGCTTGTTTCTTGACAGCAATCCCTCTTTCCAGGGACTACCTACAGTTCATGTTTGAAACAGAATCTCAATTGAACTGGCTCAAAAAAACCACTCCAAGTGGAATTAAGATAGGAAATAGCTGGGATAGGATTTTTGAAGCAAAGGATTACACAAAGGGAGGTCAACACTTTCTTGCTGAACAACTGAAGTCCTGGAGAACCCAGGGAGTAGCTTACAAGCATTCTTGCTAGCGTTGTCCATGGCAGTCATCCTGGCGCTCTGCTCGCTGGTGGTGGATTCTTTCAGGGAGTAGTACAGAATGTTTGCTAGCGTGAACTCCTGGTAGTTCCTCAGCACGTCAGCATCAATATCATCATAGATACTTAGGCTTTCTGCAAAACATGAAGGAGCAAACTTAGACACATCCAAGATTTACTACTTCCAGCAAAATACAATGACACAGAGAAGATTACTTGTCTGGGCTGTTTCAGTCCTTAAGGCAGCACAGAGGAATTTCCTGAACAAATTATGTGTACCTTCAGAATCTCTATGCTAGTTATAATTCTGTTAACTGTTTTATGTGTTTTAATTCAATTTAATATCAGGAAAGTCAGACCAAAGCAAAATACATTATTGCCATATTATGTTTAACCTTCCCATAAAATGCTGCAGAAACATTCTGGGGTATTTTTACTCACTACTCAGGCTGTTCAGTGCTGAAAATTTTGGAACTGACAGAATTTACATATGCACAAATCTTGTTTCAGACAGAATCTCAAACCAGAATTAGCATTACCTTTCCTTGCCCCAGAGCACCTTTGTGAGCCAGCCTCGGACTGATCTTGGCCAAGACAAAACCATCTGTTAAACTATGATACAAGCACCATAATAAGATGTTTTAATTTCCCATTCCCATTTTCAGAGTACTTTTCTTGTGATTTATCACTGCATGTAACGGGTGGTTTCTAGCTCCCTACTTACCAGAGCCAGCCACAGTTTCAAAGGAGAAGATTGGTTTTTCATCAGTCTTGTAAGAGATGACAGACCTGTACAAAAAGAGCAAAACAGGCTCTTCAGTTCAACTGAACTGACTCTAAACAAAATGGTTCAAATCAGATTAGAATAGACAACTTCTGGCTTTGCAATGCCACAAAGTTTTGTGATAACCCTAATGAAAAGATCTTGGGCACCACATGGATATAATGATATAATAACTGTAAATAGAACAGTGTTCACTACACACAAGTCAAAAGGCAGTTCCAACCACAGCTACTAGAAAAAATAGCCCAGTTCTTGACACACAACAAAATCTAGAAGTGAATATGCCATATTCACTTTCAGTTTTCAGTTATATTCAGTTTTCATACAACTTCAATAGGCCAATATACTCCTTGAAGCATTCTGCCAAGTATTTTTCCAGTGAAGTTTCAGTTCAACCTTACCTGAACCGATTGTAGATGACAGATCCTTCATCAAATTCGTACCCGGAGTTTAACAGCTCTAAAGCAATGGCTGAAGCATCTCCAAAGCTCGGAGGCCTCCGTCCCACCTCTTTGAATGTCAGCAGGAAATAGTTGCCATGTGTCCTGCAGCAACAACAAACCTGTGTTAGAACCAAGTGGATGCTCTAAAATACAATGAGCAGCAAGACTTACTAGAAGTAACTGATTGTAACTGAGGAGTGTTCAGAATGAAACATTTTACTGAATTAGAGTCTGAAAGAAATTTGCCTTTAGTTAAATTACAATAGCTTCACAATACACACATGTGTAACAGCACCAGTTGACAGCTTTCAGACTTTTATTTCAAGAATATAATAGTGCTGTGCAGCAGTCTCTCAAATTGTGAGATTATCAAAACCAGTTTTAAGAAGGCATTTGCAGATTTTTTTTTACAGGAACTTGAATTTAACACAGTTCCATTAAATGTAATTTCCTGCCAATGGCACACAATCTTACAGTCTTGAAATTTCTAACAGAGAAAACAAAACTCCAAACTCAACTTTTGGGCCCCATCCTTCTTACCTTTGAAGCAGGCCTCTGATCTTGTCACCTACTCCAACCACCATAACCTCCTTCCCTGCATTTGAGAGGTTGGTAATCTCGTTCTTCAAGGTTTTAGCAATAGATGTATGGATAGCACCACACAGGCCTCGGTCAGAGGACACACCAATAAGGAGGTGCTTCTTCTTGTCCTCAGGTGCCTTTATTTCTGCTTTCTCATAAAGAGCTGAAAAAAAAAAGATCATTATGTTTTTCAAGGGTGCCAAAACTGCAAGTAAGTAATAAGAAATGCTCTGAATTATTCTAACTAAAACCAATACCAAAGGGGCTCCAGATCTCAGCCAGATTAATTTTATCTCCTTTGCAATTGTTCCAAGTTTGCACACGGTCAGACCAGATGTGAGCAAGAAACAATTCAAAGCCAGTCACAGCTCTGATCAGATGACACTCAGGGAAGTTCACTGTGCAAATTCTTTTGGAAACAGACTACTGGAAGGTTAAAAAGCCTTGGCATTTTATCACCACTATGAAAACCTCCTCTTCTGCTCCCCCATCACTAAGTGCAAGATCTTTCTCTCACACAGAGCTCCCGTTCCATAGACCCTCGCAGGCTTCAGCTCCCTCTCAGCTCTTGCGTATTTGGCTGCAGAAACCATCTTCATGGACTTGGTGATCTTCTGGATGTTCTTGATGGACTTCAAACGCCTGGTGACTGCAAGGTTAACAGTTGAAGGTCATGGGCTGTACTGGGCATAATGACTCAAACCCAGACAACAAAATGCCAGCAAGAGCCATCCATAAATGTTTTGCTATGTTCCTCAAAGAAGAAGAAATAAATAAACAAACAGCACACAAATAAACCTCATACAAACCTCAGTATTTGCAGTAAGAGCAAGAACGTAGCTAACACAAATTCATCTTTACAATAGGGATGTTATTTCCTTCAGACATAACATTCATTTAATATTTATCCCAACATGAAGTCTATTTACTATTCTCTTTGCTTCCACATCTACCTGTTTCACAAATATATTATTTGAGATATAATGTCATTTTCACAGGTGACAAGCAGAGGAAACAAACAAACAAAAAAGTCCCCATAGTGTGAAGACAGAATCAATTTCCTCCTCTGTTTAGACTGTGGTAAAATGAGATCTATAAAAACACTAATAGAAAAAGTAACCAAAACAGGTATCCCACTGACAAGCACAATTCCAGGGCAATATCCCTATATAAGAACTACGAGGGATGGCTTAAGGAAGCATTATCACACTAAAACAAATCAGTCAGTCCTTTTTCCCCCCAAATGCTGTATAAAAGCACAAGGAAATAAACATAAGAGAAACTAAGTTAACTCTTATAGGTGAGCAGAAATCTGGTTTAGCACATACAATAAAAATATTTTCAAAATCTATTTGAGTAAAACTATAAAAAGACATCTAAATTACTGCCAAAGCCACTTCTAGCAACTCCTTTTCTGAAGGACACTTGTTTAATGTAATTAGCACTGCTGGCCTATATATCATTGTTATATATCACAATCATTTTACCCAACAGAGGCTAAATAGAATTATGTTTATCATATGGTTTTCCTGCAACATTTTTCCTCTCTCAAGTGCAGACAAAACCTTTACTTACTGTCTTTTAGCGTTGCCATATTCCTGACTTGGCCCCTGAAAAGGAATGCAGGAGAAATTAGGATAATTCACTAACTCTCCAGCAAACCAACACCTGCCAAGGGCAAATCCCTTTCAGAGTGATGAAGATTTGCTGTTTCTTAAAAAACATCTGTGGCAGAGACAAGCCACTCTGACCTGTGGCTTGTATGCACACCTTCATCCTTCCCTACCTTATATCATTTCACAGAATCAATTAGGTTGGAAAAGACCTCTGAGATCATCAAGTCCAACCTATGACTGAACACCACCTTATCAACTAAACCACGGGCACTGAGTGCCACATCCAGTCTTTCTTCAGATACCTCCAGGGACAGTGACTCCACAAGGTCCCTGGGCAGCTCACTCCAATGCCTAATCACGCTTTCTATGAAGAAATGGCTCCTAATAAACCTGTGTTCTCATGTCGCTGGGTGCCTGGCAGAAGAGGCCAACTCCCACCTGACTGCACTGTGCTGTCAGGGAGCTGTAGAGTGATAAGGTCACCCCGAGCCTCTTTTTCTCCCAGCTGCTCTTCAGAGGACTTGGGCTCCAGACCCTTCCCCAGTTCCAGCGCCCTTCTCCGGCCTCGCTCCAGCACCTCAAAGTCCTTCCTGAGCCGAGGGGCCCGAACCGGCCCCAGGACCCGAGGCGGCGCCTCAGCAGTGCCGAGTACGGAGAAAGGTTTAACGCGTTACCCACCGCCTTGGGTAATGGCACGGGGCAAACGAGGGCATTAGAAGGGCAAATTAGAAATAAAAAAAAAATAAAAATTAAACGAAGCTCCATACACTGCGATTTGTTTCTAAAGGCTATTAAAACGAAGCAGAGGTGGCCGCACCATTTCCTGGCGAGAGCGGGGTCTCCTGCCATGTACAAACGTGTCCTTTAACCCTTGCCTGTCCCATTCACCCACCGAGGACGGACCCTCCATCCCCGCGGGTCCCCGCTGCCGTCATCTCCCGGTACCCGCTCCGCCGCCACCCCTCAGAGCCCACACCCCTCACGGGCCGCCCGCGGCCGCGACCCCCGCCGCCCCCAGGCGCCGCACGGCCAAGGGAAGCCATCCCCCCCTCACCCCGCAGAGCCGCCCCGGCCACCGGGACGCGTTCCCCCGTCCCCAGAGCGCCCGTCCCAGCCCGTGCCGGTACCATTGCGGCTGGACCAGCGCGACCGCGGCGCCCCGGGCGAACATGGCGGCGCCTCCACCACAGCCCCGCTGAAGGTCAGCACGCCCGCACCGCGCCTGCGCCGCCCCGCCGGGATCCGCTTCCAGGGCGCCGCCGCCATTTCCGGAGGGGGCGGGATCCGGAGCGGGATCGGACCGGCGTCGGCGGCGGGGTCGGACCAGCGTCATGGGGAAGTCGGATTTCCTCAGCCCCAAGGCCATCGCCAACCGCATCAAGTCCAAGGGGCTGCAGAAGCTGCGCTGGTACTGCCAGATGTGCCAGAAGCAGTGCCGCGATGAGGTAACTGGGGGCGCTGGGGGGGTCCCCGCGCCTTCGGGCGGCTCCGATCTCCGTAAGGAGTCCCGGTTCTCCTGGGGCCAGGTCCCCTTGGCTGGGATCAGCTCTTGTGGCAGCTCCGATCTCATGGAATCACAGGATGGTTTGGTTTGGCTTGGTTTGGTTTGCTTTGGTTTGCTTTGGTTTGGGAGGACCTTAAAGATCATCCACTTCCACCCCTCTGCCATGTGCAGGGACAGGTTCCACCATCCCAGGATGCTCCAAGCCCCGTCCAGCCTGGCCTGGAACACTTCCAGAGATGGGGCAGGCACAGCTGCTCGGGGCACCCTGTGCCAGGGCCTTGCCACCCTCACAGGGAAGAATTTCTTCCCAATATCCCATCTAACCCTGCCCTCTATCAGTTTAAAGCCATTGTCCCTCGTTCTATCAATTTCCCTTGTAAATGTCCCCAGTGCTATCGAGGGACATTGTGGGAGCTGCGATCACACCTGTAGGATTTTAGTACTCTCTTCATCTGTGAGTGTTGCAAATTGAGACAAAGACAAGCCAAGTATTTATTTCTGCTTTATAGAATGGCTTCAAGTGTCACTGCATGTCTGAGTCCCACCAGAGGCAGTTGCTGCTGGCTTCTGAAAATCCTCAGCAATTCATGGATTACTTCTCTGAGTAAGTTTTCTGTATATTCTTACCCAGATCTTCATGCCTGTATCAGGTCTGCACAGCCATACCCCTAAGGCCCAATAATGTCCCATTGAAGACACTTTATTGTGATACATGTTAGTGTCAGCTCTTCTTGTAATTGAAAATTACAATGCCACCTTTAAACTTTAGGTAAGAGATTTTATGATTTTATTCAGTTCTGTCTCGTGTTTTAATCCTGTTTAAAGTTGCTCTGTGTTAAAAATGCATCACTTTTCTGTCCCTGCTGTGTGACTGCCACACACACACGAGCTAAAAAAGCCATAACAAGTCAGGGGAGGGACTGACATCCCTCAGCTTCTCGCAGGCCTTTGTCCAGCTGACCGGCATGACAGCTGGGATGACTGGAGCTGTCCTCAGCACGAGTTTGAAGCGAGGCTTTATGCTGCAGCCCTGGAATTAGCAGGGAGATGAGTGATCCGTCTGCTCCATCCACTCCTCTGCCCTTTGTCCTGCCCTGCTCTGTGTCAGTCAGCCTGGGAAGACACCTGGTAACCAAATGCCAGCAATTAGTGGGAAGTGTTGAGATTCCTTTGCTCCATTTTATCCCTTTGAGAGGCTGTTACTGTCTTGGACATTTAAGGTGTGTGCATGTATCATATTGTGTTTCATCCTGTGTTTAATCCTGGTCTGCTGGAAAAGGGAAATGTGTCTGAATATCATCACGCTCAGCTCAAAAGAATAATCAGATGTTTAATTGTTAATGACAACAGAAACTTGCTTCTTAGTTGTTAAAGTTTGCTAAAATACTTTTTTTTTTATTTCCTAAGGGAATTCCGAAATGATTTCCTAGAATTGCTCAGGAGGCGATTCGGTAAATATTTTGCTGTTTGTTTGTTTGGTTTTTGTGTCTTTTGTTGGTTCAGTGCAAGCCACATAATAGTAATAATAATTCTTTATTTTAGGAACAAAGAGAGTCCACAATAATATTGTGTACAATGAATACATCAGCCATCGAGAGCACATCCACATGAATGCCACACAATGGGAGACACTGACTGATTTTACAAAATGGCTGGGGAGAGAAGGTGAGTGTACCTGCTCAGGGTTGGGAAGTCTTAAAATTATTGGGTAATTGAATTCTTGGTAGTTGATCAGTAAATATTTATGTTAGTTCTCTTTCTTTCTTCCCCTCTCCTCCTGTATATACATGAAAAGATTTCCAAACATATTTCTGTGCTATCCGTTAGGAGTTTGCTTATGGAAAATGTGAGGAGTCTGGGATGAGTACATCAGTTGTGAGCCTTTCCTTGTTTCATCTGCTGGTCTGTATTTACTGGATACATTACTAAATTCTAAATCAACTTCTAACAGTTGCCATTTAAAAATTACAGATTCTTTCCACGTCTGAGGTGACAAGCAAGCAGTCACTTTCATTCCTGGCCTAGTGGAAGGGTTAGAGCTGGAGATCTGCAGTTCTGTGTTTAATGGGAGGAAGAGAGATTAAATGGCACTGTGGTGTGACAGAAAGTTTACTTTGGCTCTGGATGCCCTTGTTCTGCAGGATACATCCAGCAGTTACAAAGTGTTTGGAAAGGCACTCTAGCCAGTCAGTAACAATAGCACAGTGCTGCAATATTTCCTTTAGTATGATACTGTGAGTGTGTATCATTTATACATGTTAGATTTCTGTCTCCTTCCTTGTTAAAACAGTGGGAAGGAAACATTTTCTTCAATAAGGAAAGTATTGTAAAACACTTCATGCACTTTGTGGTGTACACTGGCCTGGGTCCAAACATGTCTGGGTAGCTGAGGGCAGAAACACATAGTACAGATAATTCAAAGTCAGTTTTACCAGCCCACTTGTCTCTGGTGAAGTATCTGCATTGCTGCAGTGAACATGGACTAAAAATGGTCTTGATATTGTTAATATTAATTTTATTTTGTTTTGCCTTGACTTCTTAGGTCTTTGCAAAGTTGATGAGACTCCTAAAGGGTGGTACATTCAGTACATCGACAGGGACCCGGAGACCATTCGCAGGCAGCAAGAGCAAGAGAGGAAGAAGAAACAGGACCTTGATGATGAGGAAAAAACTGCTAAATTCATTGAGCAACAAGTTAGAAGAGGTTTGGAGGGGAAAGAACTGGTGAGAAAAATTGCACTGTGTGTGAACCTTCAGCTCAAAGCTCCTTGTAGTTAAGTCAGTGGGGAATTTGATGCTGCTGGAAGCCTTGCACTGGTATTTCCTTTGCTTCCTAACTTGGAGTTCCATTGTACCCAGCTTGCAGTAGTACTAAGGAAGTAATAATTGGTGCTCTTCTAGTGATTAGTGATTTAAAAATCCCTCTTGAATTTATGAAGGGGGAGCAAACAATCCATTAAGCTGCATGATGTCTTCATTTATGGTATTTCAGAGCTATATAGGGCTGCAGATAACAAGTACCTGGTGCACTGAGGAGGCTAAGATAAATAACCAGGGGGGTCTGGCATAATCAAGTTCACATAATGGAAAGTTCTACTTTGGTGGTGCTGGTGAGGTTATTTGGGATCTGTTTACTTGGCATCATGCCATGACCCCCATACACGTTGCTAGGGCTGAAAGCTCCCATTTGATCCTGGGTATTGATGGGTACATTTAAATGATGTTGTAAACAATTACCTGCTTCTTAATTTAAAACTAATTGAAACTTAAATGATCTGAGCCTTTGGTGCTGAAAATTGGAAAGATACCAGAATTTCCTTCGTTGAGTTATCATTCTGTCCAGAAACCAATCAGATCATGCTGGTTCAGATAGAGGAAACTGATGCAGCAAGGCCACTTGCCTTTTATGCTGGAATTGAGCGAGTTTAGGCAGCATCTCTATTAACTGGAGAGTTTTGCACAGGAGCCTGTAATGAGATGATATTTTCAGTTTTAGTCTTTTACGAATCAAGCCAGGTTGAGTATTACAGTTGCTGTCTGTAAAACTGAGCTAATCAATGATTATGATCCCTTGACTCAGTTTTCTGTTTGATTCTTTAAATGTGCTTTGTGTTTTTTGGCAGGAAATGCCAGTCTATACTGAACTGAATAGAGAAAATGAAGAAGAAAAAGGTAACTAGATGTAATTTTCTAGAACCTAGTGGAGCTGATTTTGTGATTCAGATGAAATGAGCATTGAAGCCTGCTTGGTGCTTCATAAAGTGCTTTGAGATCAGTTATAAAGAGCATTGGAATGTGGAAATGCAGAGTATTCTGTATTACAAAGTTTAATTTACTTTGAAAGCTAAACCAAAGTATAGATCAGTAAATATTTTCAAATTTATGATTCTTTTCTATTTGCAGATTTAAAAAAATGTTAACATCCTTCAATGCAGTTATTTTTAAAGATAGAAATAGAGTAATGTCTCTTTATTTTTTAGTTACATTTAATTTAAACAAAGGAGCAAGTACTTCAGTCGCAGCATCTTCTAAAACAAGGTGAGAAAAGAATTTAAGGCCAACCTTTACTGCTACAAAGCACTTCTGTGACAATGGTATTTGTATGATCAGGAAGGTTTGTCTTGTCCCTATATATTTGGAGTCTAATCTCTCATCCTCTCTTGGTATTCAGAAGGGTGACTAGGTGACTTCATGTTTGGTTTTGTAATTAAAATGGGTGAGTGGGTGTATCTTAACTGTGAGCTGTGAGGAGCCTTCTTGAATACTCTGT
Organism: Anomalospiza imberbis; assembly: GCF_031753505.1. NCBI lineage: Eukaryota > Metazoa > Chordata > Aves > Passeriformes > Viduidae > Anomalospiza > Anomalospiza imberbis. Next base: position 4,161,842 of record NC_089685.1, on the reverse strand, counting down.
GCTTCATGGCAGATGCCCATAAAGTAATAGGCAGTCACAGGTTCCTCCATGGAGGGTGGGAAACGGATCCAGCCAAAGCATCTGCAGTGATGCCATCTAGTCCCATCTGCCTTCTATGAATGGATATTCCTGACTTGTTAATTTTGGTTCCTGAAAGGTTTGATTGCCTTGTCTAATTGGAGACAATGCGTTCTTTGGTCATCGTTTAAGCAGCTAAATCTACCTGAAATAAATCTTCCCAGAGCTCTGGAATTTAATTGTCATCGTGTAACCACAAGCAATGCAGGACAAAAGGGATCAATAATGCAAATAATACTGACTTACAGCAGTCTGGGGAACTGTTTGATGAGCAGTACATCTTCTCATGTGAGGCAATATTGTAATTAAATGTATTCCAGGTAAAAAGAAAGCTTTTCCCTCATCTCACTCAGCTCTTAGATAAGGTATCTGATGGGATATATGCCAGGCAGAAAATGAGACAGTAAAGCAGTTCTTTGCAATAATAGAGACAGATTGCAGGCTTTAAGGAAAACTTGTAAATTATCCCTAAGCATTGAGTTGTGCTTAAGATGATTCTGAAACTTAATTCAGGCTCTCACTTGAATAGTTTCAGTGAGGAATAGGTCAGGTCCTTGCTAAAATTTGGCCAAATGTGAAATCATATATCAAGTAGTCTAATTTCTTCACAGCATATACTAAATACTTATCTGTAAACTTTGAAATGGTAGTGCAGTAAGTTCACAGCTAGATATGTTTGTCTTCTTAAATATGGACACTGCAGTTGTTAAGTTTCAATTGTATGTTGCCCTTTATGAGATTTTTTTTAAGTACTTGCTATTTGATTTGTGATTTAATGTACAGTTTTTTCTCAAACTCTATGATTATTCAGATTTCCTCTGAAATATAGTTCTTCTCTTAAAGTTGCTTCTACTGCAATTCCTGTATCTTCATTCCTGTGGGGTATCTTCCCTGTGGGAGTGTATCCAACATCCTCACCCCAGGCAGAACATGCAATTTGTCCTAAGGCCATATTAATTATTGCATCACTGTTCACCTCAGAACAGCTGCCTTCATCTCTTGGGTTGAAACAATACCTAAATTTTTTTACTGTGTTCAAATGTCTGTTATAAAAGTGGCTGAACTGAAGCTGCCCGTGGGTAGTTCTCACTTCACCTAGATATTCCCTCATCTGAGATGAAACTTTTTCTGCTAATTGCTCTTTATGTTTCACAATTCTTAGGCTGTTTTCCTATTTTGAATATGGTTGTGAAGGTGACATTTGTTTGCTGAGCGTGGAGCTTTTCTCTACAGGTTCCAGGGTGTTTTCTCCCATTGCCAGACAGGCTCAATATCTCTGTGTGGAAGGAATTCTAAGATATCTGCCATGTCTGAGAGTTCCTCTGTCCATGTGGCTTCTCTAAAGTTTGTCCTTTCAATTTTGAAAACCGTATTTGCAGACCAGCTTTTGTCTTCTTTTGAACTGGTCATTGGGCTGTGTCCATTCTGCTGGACTGCCAGCAGTGATCCTCAGTGGACATGGAGTTTGCACCCCAAGGAGACCAGTTCTAGAGGAGGAGCTGTGTAGGGTCTGCAAGGGGACTGAGACAACTGAAATCAAGTGGACCAGCACAGCCAGTTCTTCAAATGCATCTTGGTAGTGGAAAAAAATGTAAGATCTGCTGTGAAAACACCATCTTAACTTTTGCAGCAGTGTGCTTGGACAGAATGCGCTGAAGATGGTGGAGGGGGCAGTTAAAAGAAAAGAAGCAGCTCATAGCTCTGGTCAGTCCAAAGAGAAAAAGAAGAAATCTGCACTGGATGAGATCATGGAGGTAATAATCATACAGGATCTGTTTCTGTGTGCCCTTGTACCTGGGACAATGTCCACTTCACCAGGGCATCCGTTTGAAGTGACTTCAGACCTTCAGTTCATATGGAATTTCAACTTTCACATCTTAGCAGGCAAAATAATTTCATTTCCCCATAAAACTGGTTTCATTTCTTCATAAAACTGGCTGCTCAACTCTGCCTATTCCCCAGATGACTGAGGTGTTGAGAAGTAAAGGAGTACAGATTTTGCAAGAGAAGAAAATATCTAGAAACACTTCCCAAAAAAAAAATACAAATCACCATCATTTTATCATAAGTTCCTGGATTCATCAAATCGATTTATGAGGCAAGACCATACTGACTTACCCTTATTTAGGGTTTGGGGATTGTTTTTGTTCCCCACATGACATGGGGCTGGTGAATTGGTTCAAAGCTGTTCAAAGGCGTGGGAAAGCTGCAGTGGAAGGAGTAAGTAAATGGTGATTATTTGTTCTTGTTCTTTAGCTTGAAGAGGAGAAGAAAAGAACATCTCGAAGAGACTACTGGTTACAGCCTGTAAGTGATTTAAAAATTATTATTATACCAAGTACAGCCAATTCTGCATTTCTGAAGCCATTGTTGATTAATGTAAAGATCCAAAAGCAGATCGCAAACTTAATTCACAGTTATTTTCCCTTTCCTGCTCTTGACCCATTGTGGGCTGTCACATTAGATCGTGAATTCAAGTGTAACTGTATTTGTCAAAGAAACCCAAAAAAGTCTTGAGAGATGCCACTTTGAGCCAGTAATTTGACAATATACACAAATTCCTGAAAGCCACATCTTTACTATTGTTGCTTCCTGCACTGTGCTGTACTGTTAATTTAGATTGTAGAGTTGTTTGCATGTTTTGGCACTTTATTTTATTTTTTCTCTCCTTTCAAATCTCCCAGGAAATTATTGTAAAAATTGTAACAAAAAAGCTTGGAGAGAAATACCACAAGAAGAAGGCAGTTGTTAAGGTAAGGTGGACCATGGGGAACATTGGTTTGGCTTTTCTGGAATTAGGTGACTTAGGAAGATTTGTTTCATTGCACAGGTTGTTCAGCCTTAAGACAATACTGTTGGGGACTGAAATGTCACCTTACCTGTATTGGGAGTTATTCTGGACAGGCAGTGAATTGGTTTCATGTCATTTATGAAACCTCTGAATTGGGTGCATGTCATTTATTCAGTGATGCTTTCTTAAGCACGGTTTTGTCCTGTGTAATTTGTCCCTATTAATACATCCATTTTGAGGAATAATCCCTGTGTCCATGGGATGTGATCAACACCAATGCAGTTGGATTTTAACCCAAGACTGGTCAGTTCTACACTGATATTTTAAACTGCAGGATCTCATTTGCACACAAAATCTCCAGGCTGAAGCCCTTGCATTTTGCTGGTTTTGAAAATGCAGAATTGCAGAGTCACAATGCCAAAGTTGTTAACTTGGAAATGTAAATTTAGAGAAAAGTGTTTGGTATTTCTGATTGACCTCTGCCTTTCAAAACAGGAAGTGATTGACAAATACACAGCAGTTGTGAAGGTGATTGACTCTGGGGACAAGCTGAAGCTTGATCAGACACATCTAGAAACTGTAATACCAGCACCAGGTACAGCCGTTTCCTTCTCTTTTCAGCTTCTGCCACTGCAAAACTTATATTTAAGTTCTTTTAAACTATAATTCATCCACTTGAAAGTACCATAACCTCTCCTGAGAAGACAGGCTGAGAGAGTTGGGGTTGTTCAGCCTAGAAAAGGGAAGGTGCTGTGAAGACATTAGAGCACCTTCAAATACTTAAAGGGGGTTTATAAGAAAGATGGGGAAAAACTTCTCAGCAGAAGTTTGGAACCCTGTTGTGTAACTCTTCTCCTATTTTTATTTCAGGCAAGAAAGTGATGGTATTAAATGGTGGGTACAGGGGAAATGAAGGCATTTTGGAATCCATCAATGAGAAGAGGTTTTCAGTGACAATAACCATTGACTCAGTAAGTATCAAACATTGCAAGCTCTTGTTTGCAGAGAGCTTTCCATCTGTACATGAAGAGCTTTCACAAAGAACTGTGTTATGCTTAATGCTGCCTTACAGGTGGGATTTGTGGTGTGCAGAGTTCTGTGGACACCCCCCACCTATCAACAGCCACATATTCCCCCCTATCACAGGTTTAGTCTTTGCCATTTGCAGAGACTCTTCAAAAATATGCTAGGGTGAGGAATTTAGCAGGTTTTGAAATTGAAGGAGATTTTGTGTGTTTGTGAACTTGAAAATACTTTGTGTGTTTGAGCATGGCTGTTGTGGTACTGTTTTGTGGGAAGGTAAAAATGCAAAATATGCAAAGATGTGAATTTTCTCCTGCCTTTTCCAGATGGAATGTGGGGCTTTACATGCTCATTTGTTGTCTTGTTTATGGTTAACAGTTATGGTTAACAATCAGTCCATGCCATGTGTCTGTGTGGCTCTTTCTTTGTTCTGCTTTGCAAAACCAGTCTTTAAACTGATGGATAAAACACAGAGGATATTGACTGAAAGTCAAACTTCTTAAACACAGCTTGCAATCCAAAGAAGGGCTGCACATACTCACCCCAGGTTGGATTCTGGAGTATTTGGGAAGAGACTGTGCAGATGCCCTGATGAGAGGAGGAGCTTTGGTACTAAAAGCAAACTGAAAGTGAAAGGATTTCTGGGATGGTGTGGAGGCCCTGTCACATTCTCTGGTCAGGCTGAAAATTGTGAATCAAGGAACATTGTATCATTAACAAATCCCCCTTACCTCTCCTACTGTAATCTCCCCGTTGGGAATTCAAGAAACAAACAATTTTATGTTGTGGTGTTGGTTTTTTTTCTGTCATTCTTCAGGGACCTTTAAAAGGGCGCAGAGTCGAAGATATCCAGTATGAAGATGTTTCCAAACTTGCCTGAGGTGCTAAATTGTGCATCAGAGAAGATTTTGGTTCTCAAAACCTTTCTGACATCTTTCAGGCAGACACAAGACTCTACCATGTCAGAGTTTTAATTGTGTGTATATGTGTTTATAATGTATATAGACATTAAAAACAACAAACTTGATTTATTTAAAGATAGCCATCAATTTGTTACATAAAATATTTATGGAAATACTATCAGTGAAATTTTTTCATCTGATTTTATATCAAAGTTACAATATTTGCTTTAATTTCCTTTCGTAAAATGTAGCAGAGAGCTCCAAATTGGAGTATGCGGGCAGGTCCTGAAGAGAGAATTACCTACAGGGAGGCAGTGTGTGTTGGAGCCAGTGGAGTTTAAACAACACACTTCTCAATCCAGAGCCAAAATGGACTTCTGGGTGCATGAACAAGGCAAGGGATGAATGGGATAGCAGGGAGATACCAGTGCTGCATATCTCCTGGATGCTGTAAGCATGGTCTGGTTTATTATGTGCAGTCACCAGTTTATTTTTGATCAGCACATCAGTGATGGTAGAATACAAGTCGTTACTCCTCCAGCAGTTTTGTCAGGGCTCCTGATAATACTGATAGGGAATTTATCTTCATATGGACTCCATATGGATGTTAATTGTGAAGTGTCTTGGAATGCCAGCTGAAGTTTTTGCAGCTATGAACTGGGGGTTGCTCCTTTGGTTTTCCAAAGCCTTTTCCTTTCTTCCATTGTTGCTCTGCTACATGTGTAATATTACTTGTGCTAAATTTTGTAGCATTACTTGCTTTATTTTTTTTTAAGTGTCACATTTTGTACAATGTTTAATTTCTACAGCACTTCAGGAATAAACAGAAACCTTTCTTAGGCCAATGTGTTTTTTACCAACCTTTCCAATTTGTGAGGCAGGTGCTGATTTAAGTCCACCAAAGAGCACAGTGAAGTGCTGGGTTCGTGCACCACATTAGTTGGGTAAAAAAAATCCAAACATTTGGGTGATCCTGGGCAAAATAAAACCCATCACCTGAAGGTTGTGTGTCTCTGGAACCTTCTCCCTTCCCTCAAAAGGTCTTGTTGATTTGTGATTTCCAGGGGAAGCCTGCACAAAACTGGAAGTCTCCAGAGGTTTAATGAAACAGCTGCTGTCTGAGGTAGTCTGGAATAACCTCACAGAGGATGTCAGCTGTCTTCTCAAGCATAAATAGAGGAGACTTATGAGAACTGGCAGCAAAGAACACTTGTCTGTAAATCCAGGCTCTTTGTGCAACCTGGGCTGTGTTAACAGCACTGCCCTCTCCCAGAGAACAGGTAGTGAGAGAGGAGGTTTATGGGAGGGTAATGAGGGCAAGTGACAGAATAGATCAGCCTCTGTATCACTGAAAATAATTACACTTGACATTCTGCAACCTGATGAATTAGAGTAAATATAGCAGACAAGTTATAAGTTGTGTAGGGAAGACCAGAGAATGGCATCTACCTGAAGTGCCTGCTGCAGAATGTTGTGGAGTCCAGAACTGAGGGGTGAATTGAAAGAAGCAAGAAATAATCTGTAGGAAGTCGCTGGCACTTCTAAGAGGAACTTTGAAGGGACATTTCAAAACCACATTGATCTGACACAGCTGTAAGAAAGATGCTGTACCAGCTTTTAGTGCCTAAGTGAAGGAGACCAAAGTTGGGAAGGGCAAGGGGACTGCTTGAGTTCCTTTCCTAAATTAGGGCTGCTGAAAAGGGTCAGGCCAATGCGTTTTAATAAAGTGTTCAAAAAGCAGAGCTTTAAATCCAGCTTTTGGTACACACACAGGTATGTTTATTTCACTACTGCTCTCATTCATTGCTGAATGCTTCTGAAAAGTAAGTGATCTTTTGGGAGCTAAGCCCCCTGGAAGGGAAACTTTTAGTACTGATGATTATTTCTATACAGTGTGAATGTTTCCTGCTTTCAAAGATTTGTGTGTGAAGCCCCATTCTGATGTTGAATTTTCACAAAAAGGCTGGAGGCTGTCTGAGACTCATCAAATTAATTTCTTGCCAATATCGTAGCAACAATTATTTCAAGGACCCTCCTCACAACTGGTTAATCCATCTGTAAGGGAGACTGCTCATGACACTCATTCCAGACCCATGTTCCTTTTCTCTTATATTTTCTTAATGCACATCCTTCTTTTTGCCCAGTCCAACATTGTATGAACTTATATTTTCCCAGCAGTCTGGAAACATAAAGGTGTAAGTATTAAATACATATTAAATCTGGTCATGTGTGTTACCCACACTGCAGGAGCCACAACAATCTTAACACCTCTGCTGTGAAATGGATATGAAAAAATAGTAGAAATTTTTAATGGAGTTTACAGCCCATTAAATCAAGCAAGAGGAAGACACCTCCTCCAACCCAGCATGTCACTTTATTACAGATTTATTTTCTCAGCAGAAAAGGGAGTTTACATGTCTTTGAAACACTGATAAAATAAACAGTGATGGGTTAGCCTGGTGTGACAGCTGCTGCTCACAGGAGTTGTTTGGGCATGAAAGAGCAGATGGGAATTTCTTGTACTAAACTGGAGCATTCAGGGTTTTTTCATGAAGCTGTAGAGGTGGGGGACCAGGTAATCCCTGTAGTGGCCATCTATGAAGCCTTTGCCGCTGTTGTGCACAAACCAGCACAGCACGTCAGTCCCCAGCACACGGTCTGTCCTGTAGTCCTTCTGCACGCCCCTGCAGGGAGAGGACACCCAAAGGAGGGTCACAACGTGGCAAACAGACACAGAGACATCCTGCTCAATATTGCTGCTGTTCTTCCAAGGTGGGGAGATGTGTCTTCCACCAGCAGGAAGTGGCAATAACCACAAAATGCAATTAATTTTACAGTTCTGTGACCTCGTGGGCCTATTCTGGGGGGTTCCAGGCAGCTCCAAGGAGAGAACTGATTTAGAAAGAGAGCAATAAAGCACATGATTCCTACCTGGTAACAGTGAACTTGTTGCCCTTAACTTCCATGATGGCTTGTGGTTTCTCTGGAGCTTGCCCAGGTGTTAGGTGGTGGATTGACACTTCTGGTTCAGACGCAAACTGACCTGGTCAGGGAGAGTTTAAAGCTGTTTGTGTGGCCTGACCTTTGAAGCTCCATGTCAGCTGCTGCCAGGCACTTTTGGAAAATCAAACTAGCTCCAGCAGACAAACCAATCCTGCATGGACCACAGGGTCTCTCACAAATCAGGAAAACAACCTCTGCTCCTCAAAAGGAGTTCTGCATGGGTCCTGGACTCAGAAGGTTGATTTACCTTATGAACTGAGGCCTTGCTTTTGTTTTATACCACTGCCAGAAAGGACTGTCATTTAGGGAAGAGATGATTACAGATGTTTGCACAGAAATCTCCCCAGAAAGTTTTGAGGGGTTTGTTTTGAGGAGCTTGTTTCTGTCTTTTTATTTTCCACATGCAGCAGTTTAGCCAAGCAGGGAAAGTCCTGTCTCAGTGTCACCAAGTCTACTCAGGTCTGTTTTGAAAACACCCAGCTGGAATAAGGAATAATCTCCTGGTCCCTGATATTCCACTATGTCCTTGGGGCTTCCAGGACATTACAGAAATTTCTGTGTTCTCTTTTTGAATAATTTCCACAGCTTTTCCATCAGGACACAATCACCAACAAATTGAGAGCATGAAGATGTGCCAGGAGATGTTTAGGCTGGATATTAGGAAAAGGTTCTTCGCTCAGGGGGTGGTCGGACACTGGAAGAGGCTCCCCAGGAAGTGGTCACAGCACTAAACAAGAGTTAAGGAGCATTTGCAAAATGCTGTCAGGCACTTGGTGGGATTCTTGGGTGTGTCCTGTGCAAGAGCTGGACTCCTTGTGGGTCCCTTCCACCTCAGGATATTTTAAGTCTATGATTCTGTAAAATTCCCTCCAAGATCTAGCAAAATCCCTTCCTAGTGTCCCACCATTCCCACTGCCCGGCCCCCAGCCCTTACCTATCAGCCCATGGGCTGCAGGAGAGAACTGGTTTTCTGGGGGAATGTAGATTCCCAGGAAGTCAACGTTCACTGGGTGTTTCTTCCACACGCGGTGCAGCAAAACCATGAAGGACATCTCCTCCCCCACAGTGATGGTAACGTTGCTTTCTTTCTTCACAGATATAAGGAGCCTGTCAGAGAGGGACCAAAAGGGCAGGGTCAGTTCATCTGCCCACACCACAGCTCTCAGCCCCTTGAGATTCACTCAGGCATCCAGAACAATCCCACAGGGATGGCAGGTATGTCGGAGGATCCATTAAAAACCCTGAGCTTGGGAGTGGTACCCAGAGTTCTGGCAGGACAGTGCCTAATAAACAGACACTTCACCCCCTTGTTGAGGCAACCTAATTTCCCCTACAAATTCAAGCTCTTTCTACAGTGAATACAGATTTTGGATGTGACCCTGTTGCCTAAACAGTGCTGTAGGGTGTCCAGCATGGCTGACAGCTGTTAACCTGCAGGGGAAGCTCTCCTGGATGATGTGAGTCAAGGCATGGCAGGAACCCTGAGGGTATCTCAAATAGAATTAGGTGGGAGCAGGTGAAAAATGATCAACTCACTGTTTGCGAATGATGTGCCCTGTGTCAGCCCAGGTCAGTGTGATGGCATACGAGCCATCTTTCAGCGTGATCGTTTCCGTGGTTATCTCCACTTTCAGGCCTTTCTTTTTGAAATAAAACCCAATTTTGCCAAAGTATGTGTTGAGTTTCTTATTCTCTGCTTTCTTGGCCCCGACGAGCTGCCCATTGACCACAACTCCTGTGAAGAGCAGAGAAGGAAATATTGCCTCACTCTTGGAGCACTGCCTGGAGACTTGGAGTTCTGATCTCAACAGGGAGCACCATGGGATCAACAGAAACAGGAACCCTTCTGTTTTTCTCATTTTTCCAGCCAAGAGAAAAGAATAATTTATTAAATTGCCTCCTTATGCTACTGTTCACCCCTTAGCACAATAATCTGGTGGGAATTGCTGTTAGATCTTGCTGGGCGTAGGAGCAAAACCCCTTCAGGTGTAGTGTAAGGGATGCACAGGACAAGAGGAAGTGGCCTCAGGTTGTGCCATGAGAGGTTTAGATTGGATATTAGGGAAAGGTTCTTCACTGAAAAGGTGGTCATTGGAACAGGCTGCCCAGGGAAATGGTGGAGTCACCAACCCTGAAAATGTTCAAAAAACCTGTGGATGTGATACTTGGGGACATGATTTCGTGGTGGGGTTGGCAGTGCTGGGTTAAAATTTGGACTTGATAATCTTTATGGTCTTTGCCAACTTCAACTGTCCTGTTATTCCATATCTTGGCTCCTTTCCCTGTGTTTGGCCATCCTCCCAGTGAAAGTAGTAGCAGTTCACTTCTACTCTGAGTTTCACCTCATTTCTGTAACCTCTTGTCCCTTAGCTGTGCACCTTGGAGATGTGCAAGGCTTCACCTTCACCTTCTGATCACGTAGTTGAGAACAGCTACAAGATCCACCATGGATCCACCACCTCTTTTCTAAAGCTTGACCAAAGCCAGCTGTCTCAGCCCCTCCCTCTGTGTCCTCTGCTCCAGCCTCAAAATCATCTTGATGGCCACCACTGAATTCAGTCCAGTTTGTCAACATCTCTCTTGTACTGGCAAGGCCCAAACTGGACAGGATACTCCAGATGTGGAGGGAAACAACCATTTTCCTCAGCTTGCTGCTTACACTTCTGCCAGCACACAGTCCCTCCTGTAGGCAATTCCCCTGGTCCTTCCAAACACCTTTCAGATCCAAGAGGAAAAATTTGTGCTGTAAAATTAGCCATGATTTACTCGCTTACCAGTGCCAGGATCAGAAACCAAGTTTAGGATCTTCCCAGGCTCCGAGTTGATATTAAAGCAGATGTTCCTTTGGCTCTTGGGCAGGTGTATGATGAAATGTGGGTCATTGTCCACTGAAACACGGAAACAAACAAGTGAGAGAAGCAGGTCAGCACCTGTCCTAGAGGGGAGAGACACGAAAGCTTTTCAAAAAGATTTTTAAGCACTTTTTGGGATTCCTCATAGTAAAATGAGGGCCCTTTCCACCCTAAAGTAGTTAAAAAAGTTCTCAGCTGTTTCTCACAAAAGCCCCTCAGATGCTTCCTCCTCATACAATTCCCTGGTTTAAGGGGAGGAAGTGACATTCCTGGTTTGAGAGCTGCCAAATGCAGTGAACCATACTGATGCCAGGTAAAGACACACCCTGCCTACTAATCCTGCTGAGGAATACAATCCAGGACTGGTTCTCATAGTATATTTAACAACCTGACAAGATTGGGCCTCTCAGAAATTCATATATCCTTTAAAATTTGCCTCAGATGCCTGAGACAAATAACTGCACCCAACACTGAAGGCAGCTGCTTCCAGTCTTGTCTTGCAGTGCAGAGCTCTGCTCAGCTCCTGCTGGGCTGGTGGTGTCTGGCATTTCCTTGTGCTGAGAAGGAGTTTGAGAGCTCTTTGTGTAATCACTACATAAATACACACATCTCACAGAGAGTTTTTGTAGTAACACCCTGTTTATGGGCAGTGGTTCTCACAGCTGGCTTGCTCAAATAAACTGCCACTAAATTGTGGCAAAGGCCCAAGAGTTAACAGGATCCATCAGTCACCAGTGCACTCAGAGATTTTTATCTACCACAGAACATTTATCTGCCATTTACAACAGCAGTAACTCTACAATAGCTTTCATCTGTCATTTACAATGAAGGTAACTTCGCTACTGCAGAGAAGCTAAAGTTAAGCTCAGCAAACAGCCCCAGCCTCAGGGAAGCACACAGCAGCTTATGAGGTCACTTAGCTACTTTAGATCCTATTAGGATCCAAACTAGTTTCATCCTTGCAGCTTACAGCATATTTTTACAGGTTCATCCATTCAAAATCTAAATTACTCCATGATTTATAAAGAAAAAGCTTGGGTTGGAAGGGACCTTAAAGAGGATCTTGTTCCAAGCCCCCTGCCAGGGGTAGGGACACCTTCCCCTAGACCAGGTTGCTCAAATGCCCATCCAGCCTGGCCTTGAACACTTCTAGAGATGGTGGTGAGTCATTAGGTGATGAGTGTTGGTGTGTCTGGTGTTCTTGGCAGAGAAATGCTGTAGGTTTTACCTCTGTTGATGCTCAGGGAGGACACGGGTGGGCTCCTTTGCTCAGGCATGAAGCTGACTGGCACAGCTGTGACATTGGCCCAGGCTGGGATCCCTTTGTTGTTATTGGGTGCATTTGGGGTTAATCCCAGAGTACCTGTTAGGACATATTTTACAGTGTAATTTTTAGAGGTCTTCAGTAGATCAAAGCCTGATGTTGCTATACCAATATAAAGCAGGTGCAACACCATTTACAATTGATTTGTATAATGGCATAAGGTTGGATTTGCTCCAGTGTCTTCACCAATGAAATATGAGGGTGGATAGCTCACCACAAGTTATTAGTGAAAAAATGGAGCCTGGCTTTTTATCTCTCATTCATGAGAGCAGCTCCCACTTTAGCAAAACCTCCAATGTAAGGGCTGAAGTATTTTGGCAAGAAAAAAGCTAACTTTTAAAAACTCAGCATATGGTAAAAGCCTTGCTGACTTGGATCCTGAGTTTGGAGTGCCTTAGAAAAGGCAGGACTCTTTCTGCATGCTCTGGGATCACCCATGTGAATAAAGGTTTCAGAGAAGTGCAATAATTTAGTATCTGTGATCATGTTCCTCTGGACTAGAGCTCTCTCTGCCTTTTGCCATGTTGGAGACAGGACAAAGTAACTTGTCCTGTCTCTTTCCCATTCAGTTCATAAAACAACATGATCTTAAGCAATCCGTGAAACTTGGATTGTTTAATGTGCTGGGCTGACATTCACATCTGCTGACCCTGCTCTGAAGAGGAGTAAGGGGCAACAGGAGCTGGGGAGAACAGCATGGCTGAAGATTGCACAGGTCACATCTCTGTCAGTATCTTCATCCTTGTGTCTCTAATTCAGACCAGAGGCTGTTTTCACGCAAGACACAGTAATTGGCAGAGTGAGACACTGACCTGGGCAGCAGCCCTTCCTGGGGTCTTTGGGCTGGTCTGCCAGCATTATCTCATCCTTTTCAGCATTCTCTATCAGCATGGCCGTGAAGGGGGTGACGATGTGATGGTCCAGAGACATCTGCAGGATGGATTTGGTGATGTTCCTCTTCAAAGCTGCGGTAGGGGCTGCGTTTCTGGGTGGAATCAGAAGCAGAACTCCTGGTTAACAGCTCTACAGGGCAGCTGCCATGGCAATTCTGTCATGGAGGGGTCACAGAGCCAAGTGGTGTTGCAAGAGGAAAGGCTGAGGGAATTAATCCTGAGCTGTTCCATGGCTCTCACTCAGGCTCCATAAGGTAAATCTCCATCATTTCATTCCCTCAGCCCCACAGCCAGGCCTGTTTGAGCACATTTCTCCTCACCTCTCTGCCATCATCTGGTTCACAGTCAGATAGGCCCACAGCTTCCTGGTGAAGTCAGGATCTGCATATTTGTCCTTCTTCATGAATCCATCCAGCTCTTCAACATCTCTCAGGGTTTCCATGACAAGCTCTGCATTTGCCTGTGCAGTCAGAGAGAGAAAAAGATGAGGGATGGGAGCCAGGAGAATGAGGTGCCTTGAATTCCCCTCTCAGTTGGTGTTAAGGACCCACTCTGGCTCTGTCCTTGGTCACTTCTAGATCAGAAAGTCCCAGCACCGTTGGCCTGACTGCAATGGAGAGGGAAGATGTAGCAGGAGGTCCTTCTGTTAAAGACACTTCTGTGGCAGTGGATTAAAGTAGTTCAAGGAGCTGTTACCAGTAGCCCAAGAAGTGCTACCTCATGCCAAAAGAAGAGGCTCTTGACAGAGCTCTGTAATCCTTCCCTCAGGCTTATTCACATCCAATTCCACTGAAGAGCACAGACCAAATTCTACTTTCTCACACAGACCCTTGGACTGCACTGTGCTTTGGCAGGAAAAAAATACTGAAGATGTTTGGTTTTTTCCAACAACTGACAAATGATAACTCCTAAGCCCTGTAAGAGTACAGATAATTCTGTTCCTCCTCAGAAAGAAGGGTCTTGATGTATTCTTCCCATCCCACCACACTCCACCTGGAAGAACAACCCTGGAAAACATGGGAAAGGCTCATCACACATAAAAGGGCAGTGCTAGGACTTGATATGCTCTAGATCTACCAGCTGGAACTCCCTGATGGTGGGAAGTTCAGTCATGAAAGGAATTACCTTAGGGGATCACTCCTGCATCTCCACAAAGCATGAAGGAAAATCTGTACTTTTGTCCAGATTTTAACTTTTTGGTACATTTATTAGCAGGAAGTTCCTCTGGCAGGCTTCAGGGTGCAAGGAGTGCTTATTCCTGGCTGTACTTGAAGCTGTTGTGAAACACTCTTGGAGAAATATCCCCATGAGCATCCCCATGTTCCCACCCAGAACCCACAAGGACAAAACCCTCCACTGGCATTAACCTTCAGCAGGGAGACTGTACACAGGAGGGAATGGACCAGCTGAAATCCCCCGAGCAGGTGTCCCAGGGACACCTTCACTCACCGCAGTCGCTGTGACGACGCTCTCCAAGTGCTGCAGGTTTTCTGTGTCCACCTTCCCCGCCACTACTATCTCTGAGCCACCAAAGTAGTTGTGGAAGCTGCTCTGGGTGACGTCTGACACTGACTCCTGGGGGTAGTTGAACTGAATCTTCTTCAGGAGCGGGGTGGAGACCTGGTTGTAGAAATTCTGAGAGGGAAGGAGGCAGAGAAGTGAGTTTGTTGTGCATGAAGTGACTCTCTTGCACAGGCCACTCTTACTGAAAGGACAGTGAGTCACAAAACCTGAAGCCCTAATGAGCAAGAGGGAATTTCCTCATCTCATCAAATGCAGACTTCTTCATACTTGGCACACTTTTAAGGGGGTACAGCAAGAATATGTGGTCCAATTCTTGTCAAAGGATGGTCAGAAATCCATGGGCTATGGACTTCATCCAGGCCTTTGTTCCCAGACCTAAAAGTCTTGAGCACAGATGTATGTGGGCCTCAATCCCTCCTCAGGATGGTCAGCTCTGGGCTACTGTGTAAGACACACAGCTACTCCCCAATTAAATTCTTGTATAGATGATGAAATCAGGGAGCAGTAACAGTATAAGGATGTCAGAGTTTATCAGCAACAATTCCTGCTCACTGATTTGGAGCCAGAGCTAGACCTGCACTTTTTCTTACATTGGCTACATCTGGATTATCCTTTATCACTTATATCTAGAGATTTTGTTAGTGATGAAATGGCCTAAAGTAACATCCAGACCTTAATTCAGACTTTAATTCCGAAAATCTTTTTTATAGTCAAGGCTGTTTTATTGAATATTAATCCTACACAGAAAAGTAAAGTGTGGGTTATAGATATTATTAAAATTGTAACTAGGACCACTTAAACTGAAATTATTGATATTTTGCAGGACTCTCCAGAAGAAATGATGGGTTTTGAGAATTTCTTGCTAGTGGAGTTACAGCTGTGAACAGAACAGGAGAGTTTCAGAGGCAATGAGGCAGAAACTCACCTTCATTTGGAGAGAAGTCTCCTGGTTTCCAAAAATCCTCTGGGCCATGCCACGGTTGTCGGTTGCGATCCTCTGCAGGAAATCGTAATCTACATCAAACCCAATCCCGAGGCAGAAGAGAGAGAATTCATCCTTTATGCTCTGCTTCACGTTCTTCTGGATTGTTGTCAGCTTCAGCTCACCTTGGAGACACAGAAAGGGTGACATTCACCTGAGCAACAGGAAAGTCTCCATCGAGGTGAGCACATTCCTGCTCTCCCCGTGTCTCTGGTTGTCTCTGGATATTAGGGAAATCCAGACAGCAAGCTCAATGCCAGATTTCCATTGCCTACAGCAACGTTTGAGCTTCTCCTGGATAGAGATTAACAAAGTACACTGAAGAAGATCCTTTTGGACACCTTTTTTGGTATCTGATGTGTTTTCATTGTATATCCAGGGCTCTTAGTAACTTCCTAGGGGGATTAGAAATTCTAGCACATCTAGAGTTCTCCCAGAATTAGTGATTCAAGCTCTTTGCAGATTAAGTCATCTCCATGAAGACTTTACTTTGTTTCTCATACTTAAGATGTTCTCTGTCATCACTGGGACTGTTGTTTTTTTTTTTCAGGCTTATTTTTAATGGCAGAACTTTTGGACCTGACATCTTCAAGTCAGCAATTGCTTTGACCTGTACCAAATTCAATCCAAATTAATTTGCTTTCCACTCTATTTTCCTGCTTTTGGTGTTATGCTTGTGACTGCATATCTGTGTGGGCTAAGTTCATAGGAAGAGGAAATTTTTGTACAATCATAGGATCATAGAATGGTTTGTGTTGAAAGGAACTTCAAAGATCATCCAGTTCCAGCCCCCCTGCTGTGGGCAGGGACACTTTCCACTAGACAAAGTTGCTCAAAAGCCCAATTTCTCTAAGGTTGTTTTGATTACCTGTCATACAGGACTCGTGCACTTCTGTAAATTGAAAAAAAAATCATAACCTGCATAACAAGCTGCTCATATTTCAAAAGTTTCTGTGCAAAGCCCCGTGGCACTTCTAGCACTTGGCAAAAGGGCAGCAGAAGGGATTGGAAGAAAGATGATTGGAATTTTTTAAACTTATTGCCAAATTGTCTGCTTGTTGCTTTTTTCAGGCTTAACCCACCAGCCTTTCTTCTCACCCAAAGCAGGATCCTTACCTACTGTTGGGTCTCCATCAGATACCAATACAATCATGGAAACTGAGTTTGGGTCCAACATGCCTAAACTTTTGGCTTCGTTCAGGATGAAAGTGGCTCGGAGAAGAGCTTCATTGATATTTGTGCCTGTCAAAGACACAATGAAAAAAACACGTTTTTTATTCTCGTTGACTCCAGATCAGTTCTAAGATTCTAGTGGAATTAAGAGGGACAAGAGCTGAGATCAAGGCAGCAAAACCTCTCCTCTCTGATGTTTAGGTACACCTTTCTGCATTCTGGTTCCCTTTTTCATCCCAGGCTGTCATCTTCATGAGGCTCCTCCACTCCCCCTCACTAATTCCAGTGTGACCATTTGTGGTGTTGGGAACTACTTGGTATGGGAAGAATTACTGGGTTTGCAGGCAGGTGATTGAATGAGAGCGTGAAAAAACTTCCTGTTCTGGCTATCAGCCCATTCCTTGGAAAAGAAGAGGTATATGTTTGCTGAGCTTATCTAAGGTTTGATTTGTGACACAGAAGGAGCAGAGTAAGAAATCAGGATAAGAGGAACAGAAACCTGAAGGCTGAGCAGTCAGAAAATAGGTTTTTTTTTTTTTTTTTTGGTCAAGAAAAAAAAATCAGCAGCTCCAGAGACAAGATAATAAAATGCTGCATTTAAACTGGCTTTGCTGGATGGGATCTCTAAGTTTATCTGTCAGTTCTTTTGAGGTAACAAAGTCAGTCACTCATATATCCAGCTTGGTTTCCTATTTCCAACACACTGATGATTTTGGTCAAGTCTGTAACTTCATGTTCATTGTAGTAAAATCTTCTGAAGATGAAGGTGCCACAGCAACAGAAGGCTCTGATGTTAGGGAGAGTCTCTCTACACTATTGATGCAGAAATAACTGAATAACAAATCCAGAACTGCACTTCAGAGAGTGGCAGATTAAAATCATCGTAAGCCCCTTCCAAAGACCTGTGCAGCTGAAAAAGGCATCTGTCCTTGTTTATCAGACAGGGAATGAAGGCACAAAAAGGATAAACATTTTGCCCACATGGCATTTAGTAGCTCATAGAATCATTGAATCATTAATGTTCAAAACGACCTCTAAGATTGAGTCCAACCATTAACCCCAGTCCAACACTAAACCATGTCCTTAAATTCCTGCAGCTGTTTTTTGTAGGACTTGTGGTCCAGCCCTTTCCCCAGCTCTGTTGACCCTCTCTGGACATGCTCCAGCCTTTCAATGTCTTTCCTGTTGAGAGGGCACCAAAACTGAACATGGGACTGGAGGTGTGGCCTCACCAGTGCCCAGCACAGGGGATGGTCACTGGCCTGGTCCTGCTGGCCACACAAGTGCTGATCCAAGCCAGGACACCATTGGCTTTCCTGGCCTCCTGGGCACACTGCTGGCTCGTGTTTAGCTGGCTGCCAGCCCAGGGCAAATGATTGTGATTCTCTGCTTAGGGAATATTTCATCTGCCTGTTCATCCAGGCCTATGAGATGGACCTCAGAGATCTCATATTTGGGATCTCTGAGGTAGGAGGTAAAATGGATTAAAGGCAGCTCTTCTGTGGTCTGTGTTCTATCTGTCACAGAAGGAAATGTTATCCCACCCCCTAATACAATAAACTGCAATTCTTGCTCCTCTTTTAGGCATGCTTTTTCTATTTTGGGAATCAGACTCTTTTTTTAGGAATACTCTGACAGTCTGAAGGCTGTCTGAGGCACCCGTTCCTGTGAGAAGCAACTTCTGTGAGCACCCTGCAATCAAAACCTCATACCCCCGTTGGGATGGATTGTCTGGATGTACTTCTTAGCATCTTCCACCTGCGATGGGGTGGCTGAGACCAGATTATCTCTCCAGCACCGGACGTTGTGGTTGAAGTCGATCAGGGAGAACTGGTCAGCAGCACGGAGCTCACTCAATATTGCCTTCATGGCCTCGATGGTCTGAGGAGAAGTTTAAGAGAAGACCGGTTTATGCTTCATGCTTATAAAAGCCTCTTCTTAACTTGTGACCACAGGAAAATATTAGCCTTTGAGGAATAAGCATATGAGCACTGAAATCCAAATGAGAATCTCCCGTCCAAATCTCTCTCTTGTTTGGTTTTTTCCTTTTTTTTTTTTAGCACTTCTTGCATAATGTTGACATTTTCACCAAAAAAACAGAAAAATTGCAATTAGGAAGGATAAATTCATGTGGCTCAACTTGCTTAACTCCTGCTAACACAGAGTGAAGTGAAAGGGAGAAACATTTGTGGTTTAGGAGAGAGCAACTGCTCGGATCAGCTCAGGAGATTAATTCTGTCTGCAACGCAGTCATTTCAGGCTGGGTAACATCTCTTTGAAGATGTGTGATTTAAACAAGTGACAATTAACCTGTATCCCAGTTTTGCAGCACTGATTTCCCCAAGGAAGCAATCTGCCAAGCCTTACTATTGTGCTCTGAAGGAAATTCAAATACACCTGGATGATCCTCAGCAAATGTTTGTCTAGTCAGTTCTGAAAACCCTTCAGTGACACATGATATACAATCTCCCAAGCTCCTCATTCAGACCTACAGGGTTTCCCTAATATATAACTTAAATCTCTCCTGTTGCAAATCCATCTGATTCCATCTTATTCTACCCTGTCTGGGCATGAAAGTCAGTTGATGAGTTTCCCTTTCAGAAAAATTGTTTGCATATTTGGAGGCTGATTATCTTTCTTGAAGCATTTTCTCTTGCAGACTAAAATATCTTATTTTAACATTTTTTCCCCTTTATGGGTTATGTTGTCTAAACAATCCTTAGTGGTTTTCAGAGTGCTGTCAACAATTCCTCCATGTTTGGAAAGCAGGGATGTAGTATCCCCATTGAGACTTTCCCAGGATTCAGTATAGAGCATTAGAGAAAAAGGGGGTCAGAACCTTTGCAAAATATTTTGTGATCTGTCCATTAAAATTTAAATTTAGAGTTAAAATCTGGCACCACCTCTTCCTTAAAGCATGGAAGAAGCATTATAAATAATGGGGTGAAATCATTAAGTCTTTGGTTCCAAATATTCTCCAAATTAAGCTGCTAATTTTACATGCCAGTGTGCTACAGAACTGCATGGTAAAGCACATGGGGAAAGTTGGCAGTACGTTCATTTTACAGCAGAGGTCAAACACTTACTTGTTTCATTTTTAGTCCCCACATCGAGCCACTGACATCTATAACAAATAAAATGTTTTTGGGCAGTGGATCAAGATTTTCCGGAGCAAAGAAGTGAATAAAATAGCCATTAAAAATCTGTAAAATAAAGTAAAAAAGTCCCAGTGAAATGAGCTATAGCAAAGATTACAGAAAATTCAAGACAGCAACAGAGCAGAAAATTCTTATTTTCTTAATGAGCTAATTATTTTTCCCTATTGTCTTTTTCTTTTCTTTATTGGCCAGTTCTAACTTTCAGCTTTGCATGTCTCTGTAGCCTTACACCATTTTTACTCAATAAAAGCAGAGCCTGGTTCTCAGACAACTTCCATGATGTAGCATAGGGAGAAATGAAAAATGCTTTGAAAAAGACTGTTCTGCCTGTAATAATTCAACCTCATAACTCAGCTTCATGTTAACATAAAAATAGTGATGTTCTGGTTGTCTCCTTGTGATGTATTGGTGCTACATCCAATGACTCTATCCTCTGATTCTACATTAAATCACCAGAGTGCTGCCAGGTATAAAGACATTGGCTTTTGGACATGACAGGAATCTTCTCCTACTATATGTAAGCCCATGTCTTAGTCATAAATTAAATAAATCCATTCTGCCCACTTAAAATCCCTCTGTTCTTTCAATTGGATACAGAGCTTGTCCTCATGCTTATTTCCCTGAAGGATGAAGTTTAGTACAGTTTGCTGAAGGACAGCAATTCCTTTATTCGGAGCTCTCTGGTCCCAGCTGAGCAGCCACACTTACTTCCAGTTCTCCCCCCGTGGTTTCTCTGTTCACATCGTACTGCACCACAAAATTTCCATCCACGGCCGTGGACGAGCACTTGGGGCATTTTCGTTGTTGATCCATTGTTGGCTTGAAAGAAACGTGAGCCTTGAAATGAGGAGAGATCATCAGTCAGCCAGCTGTTGTGTGAGAGGGGGTGATTGACACAAAGAGACTCCACACCTTCATGGAATGTCTGATTTCACTGAACACTTTCCTGCTTTCATTATTTGTGGAAAATGGACTTTGTAACTTCAGAAGAAGAACAGCACCAAGGTTTGCCTGGATATGTTGATTCAGTAGTAGCGACTGTGACACAAATCACATGAGCCATCTACAGCACCAAATATTTCAACTAGAGCTGTGCAAACCATTTCTATTAAGCAACACATTGGGTTTTATTAACATTTTCCTAGTTGAAGCTATCCATAATTTTATCAACATTTTTAATAGGTTTCTAATTGACTTTCCCCCCCCCCAAAAAGAGCATTGCCATTTGTCTGTGAATTGTGTAGTAGGAAACATTTTCATTGGTCATGTGATGATTGATTATGCAGACTTTATGGCATTTTTTTCTGTTTTAACTGGATAACTTGAAATTGCCTGAGAAGATAAGACTTAATATAGACACATAGTACCTCTGAAATAATTTGCTAAACTAGGAATGAGGGTGAATTTGAATATCAGGAAACAATACTGCCTCTCATATTACTGTGGAATTATAGACAGATTTTGCTGCATTTTTGCATGCTTCCAGCAGGTACAAAAAATTTCCAGGACTGTGTAGAGTAAGCATGAAAGCAGAAGATTTTGTGCTATTTCCAGTCTGTGACTGGTTACCTTTTTCTCTCCCTTGGAGATGGTGGTGATTCCATTGAAATGATCTCCGAGGGAATTAGGAACGTGCACGTAGCGCAGTCCCTGCGGCTCAATGATGCGGACATCCACCTAAAGGCAGGAAGGGAGGACATTTATTGTGGAGAGCTGCCCCATCCCTGGAAGTGCTCAAGGCCGGGTTGGACCGGGTTTGGAGCAACCTGGTCTAGAGAGGAACAAATGTGTCCTGCCCCCACTCGTAAACACAGATGAGAATCTCCTGAATTGTGACTGACTCACGTCAGAACCACTCGGCCGAACAAGCTATGACATTTTTATACTCTTGCGTAAACTTGACTGAAGGAAAACAAACAGTACTTGCTATTTGGAGCAGTGCTTTTCACAAAAACCCCAACTTCATGAGGTAGTCTCCTGTGAGAGCTGATGATCTCTGGTTGTTCCTCCAGAACCATGATTTGTCTTAGAATCACAGAGTGGTTTGGGATGGAAAGGATCCTAAAGTTCAACCAGTTCCAAGCCCCCTGCCATGGGAAGGAACACCTCCCTGAAAACCATGGGTACTTTCTCAGCAAGGATTCACCTGTGGAGTTCTTTCTACCCACCCCAGCTCTGCTTTACCTCCATGTGCTTGGCCAGGCGTCCTGGCTTCACAGAGATGACGTGCTCGTAGGAGCTCAGCTTCCTTCGGATCATTTCATGGTAGTGGAGCTGGAACTGGATCCTCATTCCTGGGGGCACATTCACTTCGGTTTGGAAGTTTTCCATGTCCAAGGCATTGCTCCTGAAAAATCACCTATGGGGTTATTTTGAGAAAATACAAGGAGAAGGAAAAGCTTCTTTGAACTTTGGTTTAGATTGAGGCTTTTGATTCCAACTGTGGCCTCTGTCAGGGAGCTGCAGTTGTCTGCTAGCACAGGGTGTTTTAGCAAGCTGAAAGCTGAAACACAGTTTAAGTCCACGACAGTTAAATAGCAGAGCTGCTGTAAATAAGCATTTTTCTTTCCAGGATTCCCCCTCATCTATCTCCTCCTGGGATGGGTCATCTCAGTTGTCCTGTGAGTGAGTTCAGGACAAACCCCATATGCCAGAGTGTTTATACCTGACTATTCCAGCAGCTTTGCCTTTGGCTTTTGCTTGAGCGTACATTTTTCTGGCTTCAGATTTTTCCCGAATATGGCTGGTAAATGTGATACCATTGATATCCCTAGGAAAGAGAAACACAGTCAGCTTGCAAAAGAAACAACTTTACAATCGAGGACTGTTTCTTCAGTTTACATCAGTGAAATCTAAGCCGGTGGGAAATGAAATAACAAGGTTCTTGTTTAACCCCAAAGTAATGAATTCTGATTTTCACTAGAGCTCTATCTTTTTCCCTACCTAATTTTTATTTCAAGTAGACAGCACCACTGTGCTCTGAGGAGGATCTGCTCTCCTCCAGCTCCTTCCCACTTTCCCCATGCTTTGGGCAGGGAAGGTAGTTCCTGATGTCATGGCTGGTTTGGAACATGGATCAGGACATTTCCTGACCAGCAACCTGGCTGCTGCCTCTCAGAACCAGGCCAGTTTCTGTTCAGTGAGGGCTCTGATTTGAGTCTCTCTCCTTTGATCTGGCAATGTAGGGGCTTAGTCTGTTTGAGACTTTTGTCCATTTTTGTTGATATTGACCAACAGCTCAATAATTACTGGAGAGGAGGACCTGGATGGACAGACAGACAGACTGATGACATGAACCTCTTTAGAAAGCCTGCAAAAATTACACTGAACCTGGAAAATAATAAGAGCTTTTTGTGTTTAAAAATACTTCCTTCCCAGCCCATTGAATGCTTCCCAAAGACAAGGCTGATACCGTGTCGATTTTAGTTGGGCCTTGGGTCTTCAAAGAGACACAAGTAGTTGTTAGTTGTTATAAAGTTGTTTATTGTATAAATATATTAGTTTCAAAGGTAAAGAGTTCAAGGTATTAAAGTCTGTGTTAAAAAATTTCTGGTATAGAGTTCTAAGGTTCCATGTAGGAATAGTGGCAGTAGTAGTGATAGCTGTTCTCTGATACAGTCTGGTATTTTTAGTAGTAGTAGGAAATATAGTTTTTTTCTTTTTGTTTCTTCTCTTTTTCTTCTTATTGTTCTTTTTTCTAATACAGGGGGATTTTTATACATAAAATCACTAATTAGCTAAAAGCACGATGCTAAAAACATTCTTTCTAAACTAATCTAATCTTAATTTTAATGCGTGAAAGTAGTGCTAGTTTTTACTTTAAAACCTATGTATATAATATTATTTATTTATGCAATTACATCATTTGTTTTCTTACTTAAAATTTACGTATATACGTTTATTTATTTATGTGAATAGTTCTATTTATTTATGCATATAGTTCTATCTATTTTAGAGATGCAAGTAAAGTTCTGTTATGCTTTTGTTATGTTTGGAGTTAGGTTATTGAACTTTTAAACTTAGCCTTAGGGCCTTTACTAGTTAACACAGTTTTTAAAGGTACTTAAAATGTACTTCTACTTATTTAAAATCATAATTTATACTTCTATTTACTTTAAATGTGAACTTTTACTTCATATTTATGTGGTTTAATATCTCTTAATTTTTTTAATGGCTTTAATTTTACTTTTGTATTCATCTGGGGAACTCAGAGAGGCTTGTATTCTGACATCACCTGACCACTACTTACATGGTAAAGTTGTCAATGAAAGCTCCTTTGGGGACTTGCACGTCAAACACGATGGGCTGGGGCCGCCTGGCGTTGTTCACCATCTTGGCTTGGATCATTGTGTTGGCCAGCCGAGATGTGATGGTGGATTGCACCTTGTAGCTGTAAAGACCTATCTTGTCATCATCCTCCACCTGCATTTGACAAAACCGCTCTATAAATTTAGGGCGCCGCTGGAAAACAATGCCCTAGAGGACATTATCAATCCTTTTTGTAGTCTCAGTGCTACTTTTTAATTGCTGCTCCTTACAATATGGCAGCTAGAGGGGGCATGAGCTAAAGTTCAGGACATCTCCATATTTTACCTGGAAATTGTGGCAGGGTAGTCACATGAATATAGTTCATTATAACATTTCAGCTGAAAGAGGGCATTTTTTAAGCTGGAAGGTTTTCCTTGCTTTTCACTATGTAACCAGTCCTTGGAATGACTCAATGAGTGCAATCCAGCATGGAAAGCTACACAGTAATCCTGAATGTCATATAATGAGGAGAGAGCTAACATTTTCATTTTCCCAAAATTTAGGACTTTCAATAGAAGTCCTAAATAGAGGAGACCTGAAGCGCTGGTTACTCACCTGGTGTTGTATGTGGTTAAACCACAGCAGGGGGATAACAGCATTTAAGTGTTTTATTAAGACATTGTCTTTTTCTAATCACTTTTGATGCTTATTTCTTCATATTTACCATACCTTTCTCCCTCCAAAAGCAGATGTATCAATAGTATTGTGCAAACAGCACTCTGTTTAAAGAAAATAGGTTAATACCCAACCGGCAGTAAAAACAAGGAACTAAGCAAACAGAGGGATTGATTTCCAAAAAATGGTTAACTAGAAAATCACTTTGTTCAGTATTACTTACCACAGAGGAAGAAAAATACTCACCAGATCTCCAGCGTACCCCCAGTCAGATGTGCTCCGCTGGAAAACAAAAATATGGAGGGGATATTTCAGCAAAGCTAAGAGCACTGACTGGCTGTTTCAAGGCAGGGATCAGTGTCTAAAAGTAGTTTTCAAAGATTATGAATCATATAATCATAGGGAATCACAGAACCATTAAGTTTGGAAAAGACATCTAAGATCAAGTCCAACCATTAAGCCAACACTGCCAGGGTCACTAAACATTTACATGTTTTTTTGAATACTTCCATCAGTAGTGACTCCAACACTTCCATGGGAAACCTGTTTCAATTCTTGACAATCCTTTCATTGAAGAACTGTTCCCTAATATCCAACCTAAAGCTCTCCTGGCACAACTTGAGGCCATTTCTTCTTGTTCTGTCCCTTGTACCCCGGGAGCAGAGCCTAACCCCCACCTGATTGCCCCCTCCTGTCAGGAGTTGTGCAGAGCCACGAGGTCCCTCCTGAGCCTCCTTTTCTCCAGGTTGAGTCCCTTTCCCAGCTCCCTCAGCTGCTCCTCCTCAGACTTGTGCTCCAGACCCTTACCCAGCTCCATTGCCCTTCTCTGGACATGAATGAGAATTAATTTGAGCTCCCAAAGTGTAAATATTCCTTTTGTCTTATTTTGTGTATTTCTACATGAGATATTAGAGCATGTGATCTCCCAGCTGTGCCTCAGAACCTGTCATAAACAGGACAGCTTTCTTCCTCTGTCTTTTATTTTATTTTTAAAGAAAACATTCTCTTCTAGAAAAACATTCTTCCTGAAAGCAAATAACGCTGCCAGAAAGTCATCCTCAGACACCCTTGTTTTTAACAGAAAAGTTCTCTTTGTTTTTCCATGAAAAGTGAAGTATCCTATACCCCAGACTCCTTTAGCTCACTTTGTTGCCATTTATGTTAGAAAATATTTATGTATTATATGTAATATGTATAAATTTAAAAGCCCATTGTGTAATCGATATTACATTTACATGCTTGTGCCTATGAGAATTAGTGATGCATGGATTACTTAGACAAAATTGCTCATTAATGGTGGTGGTTTTCCCCCTGCCCTATGAATTGTCCATTTGGAAATATCTATGGCAAGATGCTGACATCTTGTGGCCATTCAAATAATTCTCTTTAATTCCCCAAAAAATTTCCCACACATAAGGAATGTTTCTATTAATCCCCTGAAAGGGAATTTGGCTCACCTAGATGCAACCTTGTAATGCAGAGATCTACTTTCATGTTATCATCACACCTAGACCAGCTCAGCTCTCCAGGGTCAAGAGGACCCAAAACCACAGAAGATGCTCATGAAAACAGCTTTAATCCCACGGTGCAGTGGAAGATTGCTCTGCAATTGTTAAGTTCATTTGAAGCTAATTAATATACTGTTCTAGGGAAATCTTGTGCTGCATAAGAGATGATGATATCATAGCAAGTTCATGTTAAAGACATGATTTTAAGGACCCTTTAAGGGCAGATGGAGAGGATTTCTCCCTGCCTGCGAACAGATGCAGGTTTTAATTTTCTAGCTCTAAAGTCTCTACCTAAACCATTCAGATTGGGATTTCAGGATATGGAAGTTTATGGCTCTCTAGAGACCCTCTGCAGACAGATCCTGTCACACCCCCCAGTCTTCATTGTACAGTGGACTGGACTTTCACACCCGATAAAGGACCAGATCATGAGGAATGATTTTTGGCCTCACACATACCCTTGGCACAGGGGACATCACCAGCTTAAATACAAATTAAGATTAAACCAACATTAACTGAAACAAATTTAATTTTGGAAAGATGAAGACCAAGACCTTAGAACACAGGGGTTTTGTTTTACTGGGGGTACTTTTCTGGTTCTCAGTTTAGGGCTCCTGACCCACTTTGGAAATGGTGGTTAAAGATTTCAGGATGCCCAGGTTTCCCTCCTGATAGTTCTTGGTGGAGAAGAGGGGAGCTTATCACTGGCACATGTAGTGACTGCCATGGCTTTTGTTAGAGATCAGACATGGGCTGGGTCAGCCATACCCCTGGGAACTCAGAGGTTGCAAAGGGAAGCCACTGCAACAGGCCAGGAGGACAGAGCTGTACCTTTATCTTCAGGCAACTGAACCCCAGAATCATGGAAACACAGAATCACAGGTTTGGGTTGGAAGGAACCCTAAAGATTATCTAGTTCCACCTCCCTTGCTTTGGGCAGGGACACTTTCCACTAAATCAGGTTACTCCAAGCCCCATCCAACCTGGCCTTGAAGATCCTACTTCAGGTCTGAGTGCTGAAGGGATTGTTGAGAACAGGGACTTCTGTGGTACCTGAGACTATTTCCAGCATGAGGATTCATGGCAGATCCTGGCTTTTAAACCACATCCAGACCTGCTGATCACTGCACAAAAACAGGATCTTGAGCCATATCTCATGTGTGCCAAATTGCTAATCAGAATGAAGACAACATGTGCCTCAGGAACTGTTTGAAGCACAGATGCTGAGCTCTGTCTTCAGATACTGAGATGCATCTTCTCCTGAAACCTGTGCAGGCCATGGATATTTAACCCTTCACAGTGATCTTCGTTCAAATCACTGTGCATGGATGGACATTGCAGCTATTTTGTAACATAAGGAGAGCAGAATCACAGATGTTCTGCATTTGACAGATTTTTTTTCTACTGGGGCATGACAAATGGTGAAAAGCAGATGCTCCATAGAAGGAACCAGAAAGAAGATGTGATCTTCAAGTGTTCAAGGCCAGGTTGAACAGGGCTTGGAGCAACCTGGTCTACTGGAAGGTGTCCCTGCCCATGGCAGGAGGTTGGAATTAGATGATCTTTCAGGTCCCTTCCTATTGTAATACCAGGGTTCCAACACTTTCCAACCCAAACCATTCCATATTTCTGTGATTCTATGATCTACCTGGAATACCCTTCCAGTTCTTTGAGGGGCTGTTCCCTCATAATTCACTTATTTTCCTGTTATTTCCTAAGCAGGTTTTAACACACTCCAAATCCATTGCAGCCTTTTCACACTCCTTTCATGGGATCCTCACTGTGAGATGCAAGAAGAGGAATTTCAGATCTAAGATAGTTTGTCTTCCCAGTGCTGCAGATGGATCATTGTCTGTTTGGTTACATTTACACCCTGGCAGCTGGGGGAGTCTCCAACCAGCTGATGTAGGAAGAAATTCTCAGTGTGAGGGTGATGAAGTCCTGGCAGAGGATGTCCAGAGAAGCTGTGGCTGCCCCATCCCTGGAAGTGTTCAAAGCCATGTTGGGTGAGGCTTGGAGCACCCTGGTCTAGTGGAAGGTGTGGAAGGTGTTCCTGCCCAAGGCAGAGAGGTTGGAATGAGATGAGCTTTAAACTCCCTTCCAACCCAAACCAGACCACGATTCTATCATTCCACCCTATCTCTTTCCATATATCCTTCCTGTGCTGCTTCTCTTGGAGGGGAAACCAGGCAGGCAGAAAAGGAAAAAGGAGTGATCTCACTCACCTCTGCACAGCCAGAGATCAGGACCCAGATCTGGGAATGTGTTGCAGAACATCCCACCTCACAGGGTGCCTCACAGGTCTAGACACTTTATCTATCTCCCAAAGAGAGATAAAAGCTGTGCACCACCATACAGAGGTTCACAAGGTCACCTGCATTCCAGCCCATGGAATACTCTGCTGCTGTGGTCACGAGGACCATGCACACACCTGAGGCACAGCATTTTGAGAATTACTTACAAGCAAAATAGCAGAATATCTTATCTGTACCTAGAAAACTATCCTCTGTGTTTAGAGCCAATCAATAGGGTCTGCAGGGAGCTCTGTTGCCTTGTTGCCAATGGGCTAATGAGCTCTTTGCAGGAAAGCACAGTGCTGAAAAAATAATTTGGGAGACAGCCTTCCTGCAGTGATGAACAGGAAATAACTGTGTGCCTGCTGCTGGCCAAGAGCTGCTGTCTCAAGATGACTTGTACAGTTCAGTTTAATTTATTACATTTTATTGTGACTCAATTAATATGAGTAGCTGAGATCTTTGTTCCACTGGTTTGCAAAGATTTCTTTGATAGGTAAAGGATGGGAAATAATGTATGGGAATAAAAGCAATAAATGGTATAATGAAATCAGTGGTAGAATTGTAAATTACTGCATGCATTTGTCTGTGCCTCTATGTACCCAGAAATTTTGGGAAGAGAGGCAACATAATAAATATGGCACTGATACAGACATATTGGAAGGAAATGATGCCCTGAAGAAGCGCAGCTAGAAGGGATTTCTGTTTGGATCATGATTCAATTATTTAAATACTGGACTGGCAAGTGTGAGAAGGCTTGATTCATACTCATGCTAAAATCTACCATTTTCTTCCACTGTTATGCAGGATTTAGGTATCAATAAGTTGCATCCAAAGCCTTAGGATAAAGGATAATCAGGTTTGCCTGTGTATGATTTCAAAGACTCTGGGAAATCCAACATTACTCAAGAGGATCTTTTATTTTCACTACATAGAACAAGCTCAAGAAAAGTGGCACCAGAGATTGGTGCAGGACAAGGTCCACTCTGATCATCATTTCTTTCATACAATGTAATGAAAAATGAATACATTCAAACAACTGATTTCATGAGTATTATCATTAATTGCTACCGTGTGAAACAGAAAAACTCTTGCCATGCTGCTCTAAATGTTTCTGTCTCCCAATCCAACAGAATAAAATAATCTGCAACCTATCAGTGTGCTGGAAACAAATTTTCTTCCCAGGTCTCAGATAGTACCAGCTCATCACTGAGTGTCACTCTCTGACCAGAGTTAAATATGAATGCATGGACTGAATGTTTACAGCCTGCACTTGCCAGTGTCTGAAGTCCTTTTTCACTTTCTCATGGAAAAACCTCACCTGTTTCAATGAGATTTTCCCCAGACATGAAGTTAGACAAGGATCTCAATTTTTTATCACCTGAGGAGCACAGATACAGAACAAAACCTTGTTGTGCTTAAAGGAGAGCAGCAGTTCTTGTCCCAGCCAGAGGTATGGAAGTCTCAATGCCTATAAAAACCAGCTGGTGCCACATGTTTGTACACTCATGACCCTGGACAAGGAAAAAGACACCTGGAGAGAGCTCCCAGGCATTCTGGCTTCCCTCCTCTTTGAAGCATTTCTGAGTACTGTACCTGGTACCTGCCATTTCTCGCCTTGGAGCTTGTGGGAAATCCATCAATTTCCAGATCAATCAGGTTTTCCACTTCCTAGAGGAGGGAGAAGAAGAAAGAGTTGCTGCTGCCTTGCTGTTTGATTTATCACTTGATTTATTATTGATTAGCAATTTACAGGAGAGTTCCAAAGGGGATTTACCTCCCCTGGATGCTAATGGGGAGCACAAACCATCTCTGAACAAAATCCTCACACATTCAGTTTCCCTAAGTGGGCAGCCAGCTCTATAAACCCCTGTAAAATCATGACCTTTACCATCACTTTACAGCCTTTCCTTCTGAAACAAGGAGTAATATTTAACGTAAAATGACCACAAAGAGCAAGAGGCAGATGATTATCATCAGGATGGGTCAAGCTATGGAAACTACAGCATTTCAGACAGTGATCTCACTCAAAGCAAGTACAGAGAATTTCTCCTCAAACCCGTAGAAATTGTCTCTGGTTTTACACCAATATACCTGAGATCTAAATTTCCCCCAATGACAGCAGAATAACATCACGTCTTTTCCAAGTGCAAAGCTGCACTGATTCATTCAGAAGTGTGGGTCATACCACAGCAACACTCTTAATTAAATTTTGTTATGAGTTTATTTTATGGCAATAAAGAAGTTTAAGTGCATGAGTTCTTTTCCAGTGTATGTGATAGCATACCCACAAAGGTTTGCACAAAATTAATTTAAATTGTTTAAGCACAGTTATGTTAAATTGATAAGGCATCTACAATTAGAAAGAACCACAGAACTGGAATATTTTTCCTGGGAATTACAAACTCAGTTTTAAAATCTCATTGAGTCAAGAAAATGGCTATAAAAATAAAGAAAAATAGGATATCCCAGCTCAATGAAGATTTTTATTGATCCTGGAAAGGAAAAGAAAGCCTCATATCATCTCTGCTGACTTCACAGAAATATTTCAAAACTACAACGTCGAAATGGGTGTAGACACCAAATCTAAGTTCACATGAGCCTGGGGCTTAAAATTTAGACTCAGCTTCAGAGTCAAAGCTATAACTATACTTCTTTTCATCATAGCATTATCCCAAGAAATGATGGTCACTTTTATAAATTCTGTCATCCCTCTGCTGAGGAATGTAAAGTCAGTAGGATATTCACTCTATATTTGAATTCCTGTTAATAAAAAACTAATTCCATACAAAGCTTTGCTGAAGTTCACAGTGTTCCACACAGGAGGCTACATTCACAAAGATGTCTAGGTACCCCGCTTCTGCTTATTGCAGGGAAACAGGGCATAAAATATGCTGAAGATCTGAGTATAGAAGCCCACTTAAATGTTTGAAGGTTAAAAAAACCACACCAGAAAAGGCAAAACTGAAGTAAGAATATGAAACTGCTTGGAATGAAATTCGGACGTATGCTCACACTCTCCCTTTAATAATATTAAATAGCAATAATAAAAAGCTTTAATAATATATTAAAAAAAACCAAACCAACATTACAAATGACAAATGAAGACCAATTATCAGAGATATTTACAGCTAAAAGTAGAAGAGAATTGTGAAGCAGTGACCCAATTCTGCTCCCACTGCTCTTTCCACCCAAGAGTTCAGCAAGGAAGGGAGACCTGGGCCCTGCCTCCAAATACTCACATCTGGGATGTCGTCGATAACCAGATCAAAGCCCTCGACTCCAGAAATGAGGAACAAAACCAGGAAGCTGCTCAGATACTTCATTTTCTTCCCGCTTGTTTCCTCCTGAGAACAGCTCACACAGGTACAGACACAAGTTCTTCCCTTCTCTGAGACAAGTTCAAGGAAACAGCCCAGGTTTGTGCAGCATTTTGAGCAAAGTTCTGAAATGCTGACTTTGTTTAGGCCATAGGTAAATATTAGCCTTGCAACACAAGCCTGAGCTGTGGTGCCTGAGCAAGGGTTATCCAAATAGTGTCTTCATTCGCCTCTGCCCTCGATAACAGCCCTGGCTTGGATGGGCTCACTCCTTGCTTTTGTAGCTTCCCGTGATGTTTGACTAATTTCCTGCTAGGCACAGAGCTTGCAGTATCCAAAAACTTCAAAAGATCTCAGCAAGAACTCCAGCTTGCCTGTTTATAGCAAACGAGGCGAAGTCTGGTTCTCAGCGTGATGGAGGCAGCAGTGCTGGGCTCCTCCAAGGGCTCTCCCACCCAGCCAACCCACAGGGGCTGGCTGAGACCTTGGAGTCGGATCCTGACCCACACAAATACCCTTTTTTCCATTCTCCTGGGAAAAAAAAATCATAGCTGATGGTGTGATAGTTCCAATTGTCCAAAATCAGTCACATAAGAACATCTGATGATATTTTCAGGGGCACGTTCTGTGGCTCCTGGGTGCTTTTGAAGGTTTTTTGCCTCCCTGGTTCTTTGGGTGCTTAAAGTGCTGAGATAATGGGAGCAAAGCAAAAGGGGGAAAGAAGGGACGAAGACACATTTTGGAAAAAGTGGTTGGGGTGTCCCTTCCACTCTTCCACAAAGAAAGGATTGTTGGAGACACCTGAGCAGCTTCAATGCAAATGACAGAATTGCTGTGTGAACTCTGGGAAAAAACAGCAGTCAAATATATATATATATATATATATATATATATATATATATATAAATATTATATTATATTATATTATATTATATTATATTATATTATATTATTAATTATATTATATTATATTATTATATTCCATTACAGTACATTACATTTTCTTGTATACAATAATGTGCTATATGATATGCACTATATAATACTAATAATATTCTGTTATCTTCCCTTATGTTATGTTACCCGTTGATGTTTCAGTAAAAGATTTCTGTGGCACAAGTCTGCTGTTACTCATCCTTTCTTTTCCACTGATTGTTTCTCAGTCTGAGCCCCGAGCTAACCTCCAGAAGTTCACAAGGAATGCCAGCAGAGTCTTCCAGCTCTCTGCCAGGTAAGAGAGGTGGGAGAAGTGATGTGTTTGGAAGAGGAGAGTGTACAGGAGAGGAATAGAGGGTGTGGGAGCAGGGTTTTTCAATAATCATAGAATCATTTAGGTTGGAACAGACCTTCAAGACCCTCTGGTCCAACCATTAACTCAGCACTGCCATGTCCACCACAGCGATCCCTAACTTCCACATCCACGCATTTTTTTAATATTTCCAGGGATGGTGGTTCCACCACTGCCCTGATCTGCCTGCTCCAGTGGTTGACACCACTTTCGGTGAAGAAATTTTCCTTAATGTACAACCTGGATATCCTCTGGTGCAACTTGAGGCCATTTCCTCTCATCCTGGTTACCCAGGAGAAGAGATTGACCCTTGCCTGGCTGCACCCTCCTGTCAGGGAGCTGTAGAGAGTGAGAACTTCACCCCTGAGCCTCCTTTACTCCATGCTGAGCTCCTCCAACTCCCTTATGGTGCTCCAGACCCTTCCCCAGCTCAGTTCCCTTCTCTGGACACACTCCAGCACTCCAATTTCCTTCTTGTAATGAGTGGCCCAAAACTGAACCCAGGATACAAGTTGTGGCCTCACCACTGACAAATTCAGGGGGGCAGTCACTGCCCTGTCCTGCTGACCCCACTATTTGTGGTGCATTGTGGCAGTATTTAAGTTAACTACCTCAAAGTTAGCTTAGAAAAACCCCCAATGAGTGCAGCTGACAGGGCTTCTCCAGAGCTGCAAGAGCAGCAGGACAGGGCAGCCAGACTTTGCTGTGTTGATGGTACCTACTTTAGCTTGAATTTTGTATATAAACTGATTTTTGTTCACATGTGTGCCCCTAGTTTAGGGTGACCAGTCTTGTTTCATCAGAAACTTAAAGCTGTTCTGGAATCATCTGAGCATTTGTACCAGGAAGCAAATCACTGCTGCTCTGAAGAGATTAAAAATCCCTTTAGAACAAAGTTCATTTTCAAAAACAAGTTTCCAACCCCTTATTTCAGTCATCTCACAACCCCTAAATGTGGTTTAATTTTTTTTGGGGGTAAAAATATCAAGCTTGGGGAATTAGTTTGACCACTAGATGGCACAAACTGCTCAAATATACTGCCCGAAATAGCCGAAAAATCCGAAACCTCTCAGACAATGCACGGGAGAAACAAGTGCTGAGGATGCTCAGAGCCCTGCCATCAGGTTAGGTGAACCTCCTCATGAGAAATTTCATGAGGAGGACAGGATCTCAGTAGGATGATTTGTCCTATGTGTCCATTGGGCTGTTCCATGAGTTGTCCTCTCATGGTTGGGATTCCTCTGGAAGGAAATTTTAATGCACTGTCTGCCCTGAACTACCTGAATTAGTGTTGTGCAGAGCCTGTCCCTCAGAATAATTAAATTTTGTTAGCTTGGCTTGCACCTGGGGAGAAATGTCACGATTTCTGTGTCTGATGAGATAGTCAGCATTCTCTTCTCATATTGCATTTCATATCTGGGAATTTCCAGTGATCCAGGTAAGAACAGGGTGTACCTGCAAGGAACAGACTTGGTGTGACTACCCTGACATTAATCCCATCACACACCAGCCATTCTGGGAAATTATAGATATGAATGTACAGCAGTGCCCCAGACACAGTCAGACACCCCCAGAATCAAGGCCCTTTTGCAGAGGCTTTGGGCAATTTTCACCAGAATAATAGCAGATTTGGAAGCTTTGAAATGCTCTGCTGGGCCATGATGCACACAGCTAATGGCAGCAGGAAGATCAGCAGACACTGGGACCCCAGAAAATACCTTTCTACTCATCTCTGTCCTCAGGGAACCCTGCCTGGAGGGCTTCATCCAGGATTGGAGCCTTCAACATGACAAAAATGTGTTGGTGCAGGTCCAGAGAAGGCCACAAAGGTGCTCTGGGGGCTGGAGAACCTCTGCTATGGAGACAGGCTGGGAGAGCTGGGGGTGTTCGGCCTGGAGAAGAAAAGGCTCTGGAGACACTTTATTGCAGCCTTTCAGTACTTACAGGGAGCTTATAAAACTGACTTTTTACCTGGATATTTAGTGACAGGACAAGGGGGAACAGTTTTAAACTAAAAGAGGAGATGTTTCAATTAGATATTAGAAAGAAATTCTTTTTGCAGACAATGGTGAGGCACTGAACAGGTTGCCCAGAGAAGATGTGGGTGCCCCATCCCTGGAAGTGTGCAAGTCCAGGCTGGAGCAAGCTGGTGGCATTCCTGCTTATGGAAGGGGGGTTGGAACCAGATGATTTTTATGCTCCCTTCCAACCCAAACCATTCTGTGATTCTTTCAGGAACGCAGGCACCTCTCAATACTGTCAGAATTGGAGACCAGCAGATCACATCCAGATGTTTCAGAGGAGATTGCTTAGATTAAGACCTGAAGGAAAATACGGAATTCAATTCATTGAACGTCATGGTAACTAATTTTACCTCTGGACATTTCTCTGTGACTACACCTGTGTAACCCTTTGGGACTCCTGCCAATTTCTTGATCCATTTGCTGGCTTTGAATGCCACTAAAGTGTACAGTTTGTTGGTGCTTTGGGTGCATTTAGCTGCTGTTTCAGACACTTCTGGTTGGGCATTTAACCCTGCATGAGGTCACCAAGGTGCTCGTGTTTGTGTGTCAACATAGAGAAACTTCCTTGATATAAACCAATCTGTTCCAGGTGAAATGTGTGTGAAAGCTCAGCTGTTGGATCATGCCCCTCTCTCTGCTGTCTCTGCTCATGCTGGCTGCAGGCACATCAGGAAATTTAATTTGCTGAGCCCCCATCCAAAGAACAGCTGCTCATCTTGCTAAGTCTGCAAAAGTCAGCATTGAACATGTCTGATGTGAACACACCTGAGTAACTGCTTGTCTTGGACTCCAGCAGCATCCCCAGAACAGTGCCTGCCATGTTCACACCCCAAACCAGGAGAATGTATTCCAAGGAGGAGGAAGAGGGGATAATGTGAACAATCAAGACCCCAGGCTCAGTGTTCACTCAGCAAACCTAACTGCATCCAAACCACATTAAAACACACCCTGCTCTTACCCACGTGCTGTGTCCTTACGTGCCCTTGCTGAGGGCAGCATAAGCAGAACTGGCTGCTCCTAATCCCTTTAGGAAGGGCAGTGCTTTTCTCAGCTCACTCTGTCATGCCCGTTGGTTATCCTGTACCTGCTGGAGGATCCTGTTCTGGCTTGAATACCCTCTTTTCGCCAGGTGTGCTTAGGCTCAGCTTTATTGCAGCATCTTTGCAGTGTCTCTCCGTTCTGATACACCTCAGATCCCCACGTGGGCAGTGGGAGATGCAGAGTGGCCAAATGCTGCAGCTGGTGTGTCACCAGAGGACACAAGGGAAAAATGACGCACCATAGCTTTGGTCACCATGAAGAGACTAATTTATTTTTTCTGACTCTAATCATTTATAGTTCTCAAAAGGTGCCAGTGGATTGGAAGGTGAACGTGCCACCTCTCCAACGACACTGGACAAACTACCAGTACATCAAATTTCTCTGCCTCTATGAAAGAATGTAAAACAATAGGTTGTTTACAGAAAGTTGCGTGAGAAAGTTCTCTACAAGAATGTAAATTCAGAAGACTTTAGAAAATCCTAAGAAATCAGGGCGACACTGGTGAGATTTGGATGGTATTCCAAATGCCTCCTGAATGTGCAATGGCCATTTCAAACTGGCAAACATCTCCCCTTCTTGACCAGAAACTACTGTCACCCCTAGGGTTAGCAGGCTGCTTTTGGCTTGCATTTACAGGGGTGTTTTGATTCCCATTAGGTTTTCAAGAACAGGAGGGAAATCATGCTGTATGTATCGTTTGGATGCCTGTTTTCAGCATTTCCACCACTGCAGGACTTTTACACATCTGTGTCCCCAGGGTAGTGAAACACAGAGCAGGTTGAGAGCATCCTAATATCAGTAGTAAGGGCACAAGAGGCTGCAGTCCTATTTCCCACACTGCTCCCATGCACTTCTCTGAGCTAGGCAAGACATGTGGGAGCTGAAACTAACTAGAAACAGATGAAAGATACTTAAAGGCATCCTGCTGGTGTGTTCTTAAACCAGGTCTCAGCCTGAACCATCGCAGTGTCTTCACTGATTCCCAAATGGGTGGTTGAGACCTCTTCCACTGCACTTTGAAATGGTGAGGAGCTGAAGAAAATGCTCCAACTGTCTTCTGGCAGGGATCAAATCAGTAGAGGAACCACTTGGGATGTCTCTGGGGGCCTCAAGCATCCTGTCCCAGTCTCCTTCCAGCTTTCTACCAGCATCTTCTCTTCTCCATCCACATCAGCCTTCCATCATTCCCTGCAGTGCTGCCCAGTTCTGCAGCCCCCATTGAGAGTGTGGCCACTACAGAAGCCTTTGTAGCTGACAGTGGTCCCAGTGGGAAAAGGACTGGGCAGGTTTTTGATTCCTTCTCTCCTGCTGGCAATGCCAGCAGGGCCTCATGTGCGAACATGGTGTCACCTCAGCCTCAGTGACACCATCCATTTGCTAGTAAGTGAGTTCCAAAGATGAGCTTCTCTTTGCTCCATCTCCAGCTGTCCTCTTCCCTTCTGAAAGGAGAGCATCTCAAAAACACTTGTGAGATTTGGAGGACACAAAGCTTCAGAAAGGCCAGAGAGACACTGAGCCACTCACTGGACTGTTACTGCCATGGATGGGAGATGAACCACAACAGCTCCAGTCCCTGGTGGCCCAGAGCTGGAAAGGAAAAAGAAGATACAGTGGTTTGTATCATGTCAGGTTTGTGTGTGCAGCACAGGGAAGAGAAGAGAAGAGAAGAGAAGAGAAGAGAAGAGAAGAGAAGAGAAGAGAAGAGAAGAGAAGAGAAGAGAAGAGAAGAGAAGGAGAAGAACAAACACAAACAAAAAACCACAACAAATCAAGAAGAGGAAGTTTGTGTCTACTAGATTTGAGAAGTTACTGCTGTCATAGAAGAACAAAGTAGCAAATACGCCTGATTTGGGGCGAGGTGAGCGCTGCAGATACAAGCTCCCAAACGCCTGGAGGTAAGAGCTGCCAGGTCGGTGCCAGCTGGCATTGTCATGCCCCAGGAATGTCCCTGGCAGCTGCCAGCAGAATCCAGCCTGTCTCACAAGTGTCCACCTTCACCCGGGGCCTTTGGGAAATTGAAGGAAGGGCAGGAGGTCACTCCAGCTTTGTCCGGCTGAGAGGCACAGTCTGGATGGCAAGAGGGAGGTGGAATTACGTATCTTGGCCACCTTCTCGGTCGGACGGCTGCCAAGGTGAGCTGCCCTGGGGGCATCTTTCCTAAACCAGCCAGGGCTCTCCAGATGGGCTGTAAGAGAAGCTTTCCCTTCACAGAGGGTGGAACCAGAGGATTTTCCCATCCTTTAGGAAAGCCCCAACCTTGAAGCATCTCCTGGGCTTGCGCTCCCCAAGGGCGTGGGTAGGAGACACTGGCACTGGGGCACCATCCTGGCCCTTCCTCGCACCCAGCCAGCTGTAGGAACTGTCCCCTCAGCATTCCCCTCGCTGAGAGGGGCTGTAGGTGCCGAAATGACAAGTGGCAACACCTCGGGGCCCCCCAGCACCGCCGCTGTCCTGCAGGGGACGAGAGGGGGCTGAGGAAGAGCGCGGAGTCCTGAGGAAGGGCACGGCTCCTGCTGCGGGACCCCCGGCTGGGGATGCGGACCCTGCAGGGATTCCCTGCAGCACAGGAGGCCGCCCTGCGCGGAAAAGGGGCCGGTCCCGAGCTGGGGAGGAGGAGGAGGAGGAGGAGGAGGAGGAGGAGAGGGTGGGTCGCTGTGTCTCCTGTCAGGCTCCCGCAGCCGGGCCGGCAGCGCGGGCGGCAGCGGGGCTGGCTGTGCGCTCACCGCGGGGCAGCAGCCCCGGCGCTCCGCTCCACCATGATCCTCTGGCTGTGCCTCTGCTGGGGCTTCTCCCCCTCGGCGGGACAGCCCGACTCGGAGCTGATGGCCAGGTACCTGGAGGAGCAGCTGCTGGCGGACTACAGCATCGTGGAGCAGGTAGGATTTGAGGCGCAGCTCGTTCGGGAGCATCAGGTGGCCGCGGCTGGCTCGTCCCCTCTTCAGCAGCAGTATTGGCAAGCGGGGCAGTGTGATAAAAACGCATTTATTCCACCTGTCCGTGCAGCTGAGCTCCGTGGGAGGTGCTAGAGCAGCACGGGGCTGTGCTGGAGGTGCTGAGCCAGGAGATCAGCCTGCCGTGCTGTGGTGCTGCTGCCCCGGGACGGTTCGGTGTGGCACCCATCCCCACGGCTGGGCTAACGAGGCGTTCCACAGGCACGGGCGAGCTAACGCCGTGTCCTGGCCACACTCCAGTCTGACTCATTCCGAGTATTTCAAGCTCGGGGAATAGTTTTTTCTGCCTGTGGTCTTACTGTACTTGATTTTTAACTCGTGCTGGCTGACACAAACCACATGAATTTCAGCTTCTAAAACGCTTCTTGACAATGAAAGAAAAAAAAGAAATCTGCAAGTGAGGGCTATTATGTTGTGTTATTGTGCGGCTTAGATTTTCTAAGGAAATGGGGTTGAAAGAGCAATGAACTTTTTGCAAGAGTTTGGGTGGTGGTTTGGGAGGCTGTGATCTATTTCAAGTGGAAAGTGTCCCTGCACATGGCAGAGGGGCTGGAACTAGATGATCTTTAAGGTTCCTTCCAATCCAAACCACTCGGATTCTATAAAAGAGGGCTTCAGATCTGTGCTCACATCTATCGGGTCCATAAGAGATACCTACCACATGTGACTTTGGATCACTTAGGGCATCAGTAATTTATCTAAATCTGATCAGATCTGAGAGGCTCGGTAGCACCTGAGGCACCCATGTGGGCCTAAGATACAATGCAGGAACTGTGGAATACCTGTGCCTTGCTGGAGGTCAGGTGGGAAAATCCAGTTTGTCTAAAATGTCAGTACTTGTCTGTATTTGGCATCTTCTGCCATGCAGCAGGTGGGAAGAGTGAGACTCCTCACGTGTGTCTGTATCTATCCCACCTAGAACAGAAGGAATCTCTCTCCAGAAGCATCCACATCTCTCCCCTATGGGCACACCAAAACCTTTGTTTTCAATCCTGATTACTATGGATGGATATTCCTTTTGGGGAAATTCAGCCACAAACCAACACTGTTTTACAAACCCAAGTTTGTAATTGTACAAATCCAAGTGGGAGAGAGTGTCTCCAACACTGCCAGTGGAGTGGTATCTGGGATCACTCACCTGCTTTAGGGAGAAAATCAGTTGCAAAGCTGAAAGAAGTGGCTCGCAGTGCTGGAGTAACCTGGTTGACGTTGCTTGAGGTACATGAGGGTGTTTTCACAGGAGCTGTGCTGCTGGCAGGTCAGTGGCAGCAGTCACTTCCACCAGAAAAGCAGTGATGTGTAAATAGGTGTGGTGACCTGGTGCCCTGGGACAGCCAGGTCTAGAAGAGGACTTCTGTCTGTCCTCACTGAACACCTGAGCCAGGATGAGAACAGGCAGGTGCTCCCCTAGATTGAGATCCTGCACAAGAAACAAATCCACTGCACAGTTTATATCCCATCCACCATGCTGGGACTAACAGCTAGCAGTAACTTAGGGGGTCACTACTAGCAATTATCTGGCTTTAATGAATGTGCTGGAAAGCTTTAAAGCTAAGAGTTGATGCTAATTTGGAAATTGTTCCATTAGATGATGCCAGTGAAGCTGCTTGATTGGAACAGTCAAATGGACTGATAACAAACCCTGCAGCAGTGTTTTGGCAGTAGTCATGAAGTCCTAGAAAATGAGATACTGCTATCTGGTGATCCTTAGCTCCTCACTGATGTCCACTGGGTATCCCCAAGGCTTTAGAAGGTGGTTCTTGAAGTCACACAGAGCCTTCTTATGCAATTCAGAATGCAAACAAAATGGGTTTTGGTGGGGAAAGATAAAAATAGGAACCAAGTTTCCAGTTCCACTGATTAGTCTTTAAAAACCCCTGTGATCAGAACAACAGGTGGATTTATTCCAAAAGGTAAACCTTCAGTAAAAAAAATACTGAGGGTTACTGATCTCTCGTCCCTGCCTCTGGTCCAAGCAGAGCCAACTTCACAGACATTCATCTGTCTTGTTCTGAAGAACCTGCAGTGATGGAGACTCTGCAGCCTCTCACAGTAGGCTCCTGAGGGGCTTTATTTGTCTGAGATAACAGACCCAGACAGAAAGTTTCTTCCAAATCTTAAGATGCAAACATCCTCTCCTCTCCTCTCCTCTCCTCTCCTCTCCTCTCCTCTCCTCTCCTCTCCTCTCCTCTCCTCTCCTCTCCTCTCCTCTCC
Source organism: Anomalospiza imberbis (assembly GCF_031753505.1). Classification (NCBI taxonomy): domain Eukaryota; kingdom Metazoa; phylum Chordata; class Aves; order Passeriformes; family Viduidae; genus Anomalospiza; species Anomalospiza imberbis. The sequence goes on along the minus strand of NC_089685.1, from coordinate 4,120,576 downwards.
TCTCCTCTCCTCTCCTCTCCTCTCCTCTCCTCTCCTCTCCTCTCCTCTCCTCTCCTCTCCTCTCCTCTCCTCTCCTCTCCTCTCCCCCAAGGGAGCTATTTTCCCTTGGTTCTAATTTCACAAGATGATGGCTAAAATGATGCAGAAGGAAATAGTAAAGATTCTCGTGCATGAAACTTTAATTTCCCTGTTGGGCATCCCTGAGCTTTCAGTGCACAATATAAATAGACATAAAGTCATCTCTTTGGCAAGGGCTGCTGCTATTTCAGAGTAAATCAACTGAAAGGGCAAACCAGGTAAAAACATTTTGTTGCATTCTTCTGCTCTCTGGGGTTCTGCTGACATTTTAAGATGGCACTTGGCTTCCCTCATTGACAAAATACTTGCTTTGGGGAGGGACTTGATTTGGAGATGTTGAGCTGGGTCTCACACCATGTGAGAAAAAGTCAGAGGAGCTGATGAGAAGAGTGAGACAGTGAGTACAATTGCACTGTCATAGGTGAAGCACTTTGTTTCATAATGAGGTCTGTGGCTGAATTTAAATATCTTTATTCCTGTTTTGCACATAACTAGTGCTTTTCTGTCACCGCACAATAAATACACAGTACCTGTGGAGAGTATTTAGGCAACAGATCTGCTCTTGAGCTAATATTTATACAGCTGAAGCTGTAGGATTAATTTAAACAAGTTATAGAACCACAGAATTATTTGGGTTGGAGGGGACTTTAAAGAGCATCCAGTTCCATACCCTTGCTGTGAGCAGGGACATCTTCCACTAGACCAGGCTGCTCAAAACCCCATCCAGCCTGGCCTTCAATACTTCCAGGGATGTTCTTAGCATCCAGGGCCAGGGGTAAAGGCTGACCTTCCTGCCATCATCTAGAGGGTCCCTTGCCAAGCACCATTTGCCAAACAGCCAGCACCTCCTCACCTGAGACAGCCACATTCCACTGCTGAGCTTTGATCAGTGGGTCTGATAACACAGAAGAGACTCAGGTTTTAATTTTTAACCAGAGGAACATTTGAACCTGGCCATGGGTGATCAGTCACACAGCCCCGTGTCTGGGATTAAACAAGTGACATGTCTGCTGGAAGCTGAACAGAACCCACTCACTCTCTTTTAACTCTTTGCAGGTTGCTCGCCGTGTTCCAAGACAGGCCAAATTCCTGCAGAGGCTGGTACGTATCACACCCTTTGTTTTACCTCACGGGAACTACACTTTCCCTGGATGCGTGTGTTTGTGTGCATCCTGGTGCCCAAGAATGAACTATTTGATGGAAGACTGAGATTCTGGGTAAAGAAAAAAAAAAGAAATCTTCATTTTGATCAATGCAACAGGTACAGGTTCTTCTATATTTCCCAATCCATCTTCTCAAGCCCAGATTTGGAGGAAGAACATCTAATGTTACCAACCTTAACAACGCAGTGAACATTAGCCTGATGAAATCTCATTGAGTTTGAAGAGAAAGGGAGTTTGCTTTGGAATTTGAAGATCTCTGTCATTCTCTGACAAAATCTCCTGGAGAAAGAAAGAAAACAAGGAAGCCAATATCCTTCTTCAGCACAGAAATAGAAAACTTAGATGTAGAGAGGCGGCCAGTAGAATTGCTGATCGTGGCCAGTTATTTTTCTGGCTTTTCTGGGGGACTTCCCAGTTGAGAACTGGTGGAACTCATTTCACACCTGAGCAGCCATCACCTTAGCAGCTTCTCATCCCCTTCATCTTTGACAATTTGGAATCAGCAGCCTAGAGAGAAACTCTCAGGCTTATTACCAGTTTATTGCTTCTAATCTGAGAGACAGTCAATTTGTTTTGATGAAAGTAACTGATAAAGGCAAAAATATTGAATGGATTTCACATATTCAGCTCTTATTCTGTTCTTCTAAATATTTCATGTAAATGAGCATAACATAATTTGTTTGGTGAGAAAATCTCAGCTGCCAGTTCATCATTATAACTGGGACACCTCCACAAAGCATCCAGCCAACATGCCTCATGGCAGTGTGCTAATCTGCTGCCTTGGCATTCCCTCACTTAATTTTTAATAGGGATAGTAAGTCATGGTAATAATAACATTAAACAAATGGTTTGTTTTGCTTTTTTTTTTTTTTTCCCTTTGAGCTGCCTCTTATCTTCTGAAGGTTGTCTTGGTTTGAACAGACAGGTGTCTGCTAAGGAAGACAGGAGCCTTCCTTGAAATGGAAAATGTAAACCCCCTCCATCTGAATTATTATAATTTTGAAATTAAGGGGCTCTCAGGCAAAGATATGGGAGTAGGAATAACAGTTCTTTACTAGGAAAATTAAAAATACAAATGCAATAGTACAAAACAGAAAACAAACCACTGCCAGAGTCAGAACAGAGCTGACCCCCTGTGGGTCAGGGAGGTGGCAGCAGTCCCGTCCCATGGTGGCTCAGCCCTCCTGCAGTGCCAGCTGTGCTTCTGCTGGAGCAGGGATCCTGCACAAGGCTGGAGTTTTCCTCTGAAGCTCCAGGGCTGCTGGAGATGGGCCTGGGCTCCCTCTGGGAATGCAGTGGAGAAGAAAGCTGCTCCTCTGGCAATGCAGTGGGCAAAGGCTGCTGTGGTGTTGCAGGAGTCAGATTGGATCCAGGTAGGAATGCTTGGCTCCTCCCCTGGGCGGAGCATCTCCCCAGGGGATGATGGAATTTTCTCAGCCCTGCAGGGCCACGCAGTGGCCATGAAGAGAAGAGATCTCCTGGAGGGAGGATTGGGTGTGGGAGAGATAAAGAAAACACTGCCCCATGAACAGCAGAAAACTGCCCCACCTCTGACAGAAGGGAAATAGAATACACACCCCCATTTCCAACCTAAGACAAAGCCTCAATAAAAAGTGCAGAAAACAAACGGGCGTTTGTGCAGCTGTAAGTCAGAGCACCAGGCACTGATGGATTGTGCAAGAGCTCCAGGGAATGCAGCACAGGAATCACAGAGTGGAACTCGGGCTGCCTGCCCAGCCTGACTGAGCAACCTGTTTGGAAATGCCTGTGCCCCCACCATTTATCTTTTCTATATATAGGGAATAGCAGATCCCTTCCAGGGATGGGAAGGTGAACCAATTCTTTCAACCTCAGCTCTATGTGATGCCCTTATTCAGTGTTTGATTTTCCCGACAGCAAATCACATCCACCAGGAAGGGGGAGGGATGTTGAATGTCTTTTTTTGTTGTGTTTTTTTGCCATTCCTCAGATTGTAAGGATATCAGAACTGGAGCTTTTTCAGTGGGATAGAGATATTTTCCCCATCCCTGGAAGTGTCCAAGGCCAGGTTGGACAAGGCTTGGAGTAACCTGGTCTAGTGGAAGGTGTTCCTGCCCATGACAGGGGTTAGAACTAGATGGGCTTTAAGGTCCTTGCAACCCAGTTCATTCTGTGATTCTAAAACGAGATCAGCTGAAGCCAGCAGAGAGTGGATTTAGCAAAAAAACCCTAAGTGACTTTTTTTTGCATATAAAATACCATTAAGCTGTGGAACTTGCAGCAGGATGTTGTGGATGCTAAAAGTTTACATGGATTCAAAAAGCAGCTGTGTAAAGTAATAGAAAAAAAATCCACAGAATACAAATATACCACAAAAATACCACCCTTGACTCTGGAGTTACTTCAGACAGAAATTACTGAAAACTGAGAGAATATTTCAGGGTAGTATCAGTGCAGGTTGGACTGATTTTCCACTCTCCTCAAAGCATGTGCTGTTGGTCTCTGCCAGTGACAGGCTACGGGGTTAGAATGGCTTTTTTCTCACCCAACACAACCATTCTCCTGTTGTTGTCATAACAACAGCAAGTTCATGCTCTTTGTCACGTTTGAAAGACTTCCCGAGTTCCTGTGAATCCATCAGTGCATGCACAGTGTCACACAGGTCACTGCAGAGCCACTTGTATCTCAAGTGAAAGGCAAAGGGCTTGATCCTCTTTTACTGATCATCTGTCAGCTACATATAAACTCACAGTTTTTTATGAACTGCAGCACATGGGGTGAATGCAGAAGGTCTGACACCAAAGAATGTGCTTTAGTGTCCGATTCTTTCTGTTATTAAATCCTCTGTGAACCTTGCTATGCCACAGGCAATTAGTGGCATGGACACTGAATGAAGCATCAGCTCATTATATCTGAAAACATTCTACAACCCTATTTCAATCAAAACTCCCCATCTTCTCCACCTTCAGGATAATGAGACTGGGAAGCCATGCCTATGCATCAGGGAAGGTCCTGAGAACAGCAGGATCTAGTTCTAATTAACAGCAGTTAATTAAGCAGTGGTCTGAGGGTGGGACATTAAATCTGTGCAGAGGTGTTCTAGCCTAGATCCACAGATCCATTGCACTGGTCTGCCTAAAATCAGTGAGATGAATCCTACCCTAGAAGTTCTAATCTCTTGCCATTGTGCTCCACATGAGCTGAGCAGGATCCTGGACACAGAGCACATTCCCCAGCTGAAGACATCTATCACAACCAGGTTCATCTGAGACACATTATCAGTCTTTCCAAGCATTGCAAGTGTAAGCAGGCAGGGCTTTATGCCAAGTCTGTTGGTAGATCTGTGTTTCCAGTGGATCCTCATTCTTCCATTTGCCTGGAATTCACTAGCCCAGCAGCTTGTTTAGTTGGATTCTCAGTTACTTCTGGATTCTCAGTTACTTCTGGTGCCATCAGCTACTGCAGAAATGTTCTTGTTTTCTACTCAGACAGACACTTGCTCCCTTTCTTAAGCTGTTTGCCAGAATTATTTTTGTTCTGAAAGAAAGCCTGGACATGCAGCTGAAGAGCCTGTTCTTGTCCTCACAACTCTTACGTGACTGTGAGTTTTTACCAACCTCAGTAGGAAGAGTCTTGCTGTATTTGGCTTAGTGGTGTTGCTCTGTATTTACAGTGCATTTTACCCTATATCTCCCTTCTGATTTTGAGGGTTTGGTCTTTGACTGTGTAAGTCGATGCACAGCTTTTTCTTTTTCAAGGGCTGCTTACAGTTAAGTATACTGAAGTATTCCAGGAAGAAAACATTTGAGCTCCATGGAGATGGTGCTGTCAAAAAACACATTAGTCTGGAGAAATGCTCCAACTCAGGACTTGTGCACGAAAACACATTCCCAAGAAGCAGAAATTGGCTTTCAGCTTCCAGTGCTACATCATGTGTCATTCACTGCTGTCTCTGCTGCTTCTCTGCTGGAAGGAGTCCAGTGTGGGCTAAAAAGCTTAAAATATTTTGCTTGAGATGTCACAGTGTCAGTGTTTTTTATAAAGTGTCTTCATCTATTGGTGCAGAGTTCCAGGATGGATTCTCAGCAGAGGAGGACTCAGTTGACTCCATTGACAGCAGTTTCTCTGTTTACATAACTGAGGGATCTGACTGGATGAATGTGGAGGTGCTTCTTTATAAATGGTGATGTCAGTCTTTCAAGTCTTCCATCTGCTCCTGTGCACAGTGCACAAAGCAGGGTCTGTGACACAGTTCTGGACCCCATGGGGGATGTATTTTGGGCTTTTCTTCCCAGGCCACAAGGGAATAATCCTGATCCTCTCACACAGTCAGAGTTGAAGGCTTCATTTTAGGACACAGATGGATTTTGTCAGGGTGTTTCACAACTTAAAGGCTGGCATAAGCAGAGCTCTCAGAACTTTCCCAAGCACTGGACAAAGTTTGTGGCCCCTGTGCATGAACAAAGGCAGTACCACGTTCCTGATTTACTGTTTGCAGCTCACCTGAAATTTTGAGGACAAGCCCACTTTTGCCTGTTGCTGTCAGGAGGTCTAATACTCTATGCATGGGAGTTTGCTAGTCCATATTAAATATTGAATCCATTGAAACACTGAAGGGGTCGCTTATCCAGCTGCCTGTTTAGGGGTGACCTTTTTGATTCCCATAGGAAACCAGGCCTCGGATGTCTGAGTTCCACGTGAGATCCACGATCATTTCCCGGTATGCTTTCACCACCGTGTCCTGCAACATGGTGAACAGCGGCTCCGAGGCACGGGAAGCCGTGTTTGAGATGCAGATCCCAGCTGCAGCTTTCATCTCCAACTTTACCATGTAAGTAAGTAATGCACAGACCAAGTCTATGGATGCCACGATAATAAATTCAAATCCTCAGTGGAAACAGGGAGGAAACTATTCTATTTCCCCTTTGAGTGTCTTTCAACCACTTCCTTCTCCTCCTCTCTCTGATTTGAATGAGAAAACTCTCTTCAAGACGTTAAAGACCTTTCCAGAGAAAGTTTCAGCAACACTGGTAGATATATTTATCTCACCTGACTGACTGTAGTACCTAAGAAGATTGTTATTTCATGTTCTCCACATTGTCAATGGAGCAGAAGTCAATTCCAACGAGCAGATAGGTTCAGTGGCTGCTAGAGTTGTGAATGATAAACCAAATAGAAAGAAACCTCATACTGAAATGACCAATAAATTAAACTCTTGGTCTCAAACATATTTGGTTTGATCATGCTCAGAATCCTCTCTACAGATATTGGGGCCACAGCTTCAGACTCGACCAAAGGGGATAGGGGACCCACTCTTTAAGAAATATTTCCATTTAGAGTGAATAGGAAGAATAAGAGATTTTTGCCTTTGTACTGGGTGGGTATTTCCAGCCAGGGAACTTCTGAGTTGGCTTCTATCCCAGAGACTTGGGTGGACTCAGGAGAGTGACACCAGCAGCACTCTGAGATTCTTCTCACGTCAAAGTCTGTGAATGCACCTGCAGCAAATGTACACCTGTCACTGTGCTTGGGTGCAGAGTGACCATGCTGACATCTCTGATCTCTCCAGGAGCATTGGCAACACGACTTATTATGGAGAGGTCACTGGGAAAGAAAAGAAAAATCACACTGATGACAAAGAAAGGCACAAGAAACCTCCAAGCCCCACAGAAGGAAGGTAAGTGTTGTGCATTTGGCTGTGTTCTGGGAAGTGATGCATTCTCCTGCCATCTTTATCTTGGCTGCCTTGGCATGCCCATCCATGGATTTACAGGAAGGAGCAAAACTAAACTGAATATTATCTGCACTGCCTGGTGTCATTCCTATACTCCAAGCCAAGAAAAATTGCGTGTGGCCTTTTCTAACCCTGTCACACAACTTTTTAAATTCCAAGATGCTCCAGAATACATTACTGGGGTCATTCTTGTTACTTCCTGAATAAGAGAAAAGAAATTAAGGGTGCTGTCATGAACAGAGTCATCCACTTCACACAAGAGGGAAGCAAGAATATCCTTTATTTATATAAAGCAGTAAATCAACAAAATTCAATGGTAAATGCAACAGGAGTTCAACAAGATTCAATGGGAAGGTTCAGTTGATTATTTACAGGGAACAGGGTCAGGCAAAACTATGGCGGGGAGGCAAAGGAGGTAACGTGTGATGTGCATCGGATGTGAAGCTGCCTTTGGATTTTCCTTCCAGGGAGAATGGCTATGAGACATTCAAGGCCTCTGTCTTCATTCCTCGCAAGATGCAGGCCAGGTTCATTTTGCATTACGAAGAACTTCTGCAGAGGCGACTGGGGAAATACGAATACACCGTCAGCATCCGGCCCCAGCAGCTGGTGGGGCGGCTGCGGGTGGAGGTGAACATCCTGGAGAACTCAGGAATAGTGTCCCTGGAGGTGCCTCCCCTTCGGAACAGCAAGCAGAAGGGCAACGGGAAAGCTGAAGGTAAGGAGAGATTTTACGACCCGTGGTTGTGTTATCTGTGGGGCCTTGATCGCTTCTCAAGAAGTGGCCTGGCAGCGCTGGATCTGTTTTCTCTGGATGACTGTGTCTGTGTGGTATCTGTGCCTCAGCCTGTGAGGACTTTGAAGCTTAATGAATACAGGGCTGATCCCATTCATCTCAATAGGGTTTTTTTCTTTGCTATTGTCTTTAAGAGCTTTGAACTGGGCCTTCAGGCCTTGTGCTCAGCACTGGAGCAGGCTCTTCCCTGGCCTCTGTGTCTCCTGGGAACTGTTTATTTTAAGTGAATTGTTTTTTCCATCCATCCATGCCAAGGAAGATAGGAAATCCTGCACTTCAGAACATGGGAAATTCCAAGAGGAAAATCCATATTTTGCCAAAGCACTAAGTGCTGTCTGAGCATCAGCTCTTACCCCTAACCATCCTTGCTCACTGTTCAGACAGTGTAAATGCAATTTTTTTCTGCCATTAACCAACAGCTCAGGATACTGTGGTTGCTGCATGTTGTCAAAAAACACCAAAAAAGAAGGACGGAATGAGGATGCAGAGTCTTTTGGGACTTGACCCTCAGCCACTCCAAGTGACACAGTGCCAGCAAAATCAGTGGAGCTGTTCGTATCTGCCATGGAAAGACCCTAATGCATGTGAACTGGAGTTAAACTGATTGCTCAGTGGGATCCTACTGTTTTCATCCAAATCACATTAAATCAAGGCTCTCAGTGACTTGGGCTATCTTCAGGTCAAGCCTCATTAGTCTCTGTGGCATACATCCACGTGCCAAGTGATAAATGTGCTCTGCTCCTCATCAGGAGAGGCAGGAAGCCTTTTTCACCTATCAGGGAATATCACAGTGCATTGTTGGCATGTGGTTTCCTGCAAGACATCTGGCATTGATCAAGGGTAGAGACAGACTAAGCAGAGCAGACACACTGTTGGTCCAGCACAGTATGGAAATTCCTATATGTAAATGACATACAGGGAGAACTCATGTAACTCACTGTCCAGATGGCAGTCTGGGAGCACTGACACTCTTGGCATCATGCTTCAGATTTCAAAGAGCTCATATAAAAATGGGCCTGAGCTGTTGGATTCTATAATCCTCCCTAGCCAGTAAAATGTATATAAAATAGGTGTTCCATTGTAGGATGGGTAACATAACTGAAGCTCAGATTCCCTGTGCTTTATCTGTGTTCAGAATTCAATTTCAGACCCTTTTTGTCTGGAATCATCCCATGTGGTCGTCCACTATATTCCAGCTGACTGTCACCTCTCAAGATGGATCCAAAACCAAACCATCAGAGCCATTAGGTGCTCCCTGTGAAGCCTTCTTGCTCATATGACATCCAAAAAGCGTGGGATTTGCACATCCAGTGAGACCTCCAGGGAAGGCTGTGAATTTTTAAGTGAAAGGCAGGTGAATTGTGAATTTCACATTTCAAGAGGAGCTGCTTTGAAGACAGTCTGTATACAGGGAGTAAACCAGAAAAAAAAGTGTCTGCTCTCTCTTGGATTCCCATGGCTTAAAGCTCTTCAGTAGCACTTGGTTGGACATTGGAACATTGGAAAATGGTACTGCCTGACTGGTTTGAGGTTGAATATGTCATGAAAACTCTCTTCCTCTATTTCCTATATCTAAACCATTTCACAGTTAATGATACAATATGAGATTTTGATAAGTGTTAATAAATTACCTTGAGGGTAGTGGAAGAAAAATGTATTGTGCCATCAAGTTGTTACAACCCACCCAAAAGGTGAGGGTAACCCAAGTTCTGGAAACAACACTCATTCATCAGTGTTTGTAAATGCACACATGTAGTTTTATTTTATTTATTGTCCTGGTTGCACAGGAAAACACGTATGTCTTGATTCTTATTATCTACAGTAATATGACAATATAAAACCATAAATATATCACCACCATAAAGATCTCATCGACCTGAAAGACTTGTGATGAGACTTGGTTGTTGCAATTTCAATGCCTGTTGGTCAAAGGGGTGATCATAGGCTAGATCCATCATGTGGTGAGGAAAATCCTAGGGAATCCCACAGAATGCACAATCTGTTGGGTTTATATTCACTCAGGTTCAGGTGGGAATGCCCAGGTACCTGCCCAGGGTTGGGGAGCTTGTAATGGTTGTTGGAATGCTGTGGGTCAAGGACACCTGGATGATGGAATGTTGTGGATCAGGGGACACTTGGGGTGTCTTTTACACCTTCTCACAAGATACAGCTGCCTGATAAATTAGCACTGTTGCCAATTATGTCCCATCGTGGCTCTGTGTGAATGTCCTGGCACTGCCCTGGACAGGGCAGTTACCACAGCTGAGTCCACTTGATAAGGACAAAGCTCCCACCTGCCAGGGTTCATCTCTTTCCTTATCTGGTCCAACACCAGCTGCAGCCTGAACTGGGCTGTGCTTGCCCCTGGCACCTGGGTGGGAGCTTTGCCCATGGCAGCTTCTACTGAGTGTTTGAGCCACCAGCATCCCAGTGTCTCTTCCAGTCTAACTTGTGGATATGTCCTTTTCTTGCCTCTCAGAAAGTCCTGCATCCATCCTCTCTGAATGGGGAGCAGAGACAATGTGATGACAGGTCTTTCTAGGATATTTCCTTGCACAGTAACTCCTGTGCACGTGGTTCCATCTGGGAGTTGTATTTTTCCCAAAGGAAGGCATTAGGCATGTGAGTTTTGGAAAATGATCATTTGGCATGTGCAGGTGTTGTCTTCTGTCACATACAAACCCCAAAACAGGAGGCATTGAGGCCAATGATCCTGACCTTCTCTGGCGACCTCAGAATGGAGCCACTTTCTGAATGATGCTTTCCTCATCTTGCTCCTCCAGTGTAGCTGTGTGAGAACTAGCCATGGGCTTGGGTAGGCGACACTAGGCTGCTCAAGGGTGACTGTTTCTTTCTGAAGTCAAAGGTTTCAGAAAGCTTTTTATTTCTTGTACAGCTGTCTGGAAGTTTCCACATGTTAGCAGAGGACGAACTTTGCATTTGAGCTCTAATCCTGAATCTGCCAGACTCCAAAATAATTTAGGTTTAACTGTTCCTCTTGTGAGTACGACAATTTCATCTGGAAAATGCTTTTTCCTGCTCTGTTTACTTCTTCAGCTGAATTTAGTGGAAAGTTTGTCTGAAGGTTCTACTAACTCTCTCAGTGTGAGCACAAACCAGCCTAAGCATTTGGAGCTCATCCATGCTCTGGACTCTGAAATATCTCATAGATTTTTCTCTCTCTGCCATTTGTTTAAAAAGAACAAGGCCAATAAACAGAGAAGAGTAATTGTGATCCAGATATTAAGTGCTGCCTAAAAAAGAAACCTGAAGGAAGACATAGGAACTGTGTTCAAGAATATAAAAGGCTGCTGCAAGAAGCAAAAGGATACTGTGGCTTCTGTGTCAATAACCAAAAAAACAAGAAGTCATGGGTTTATAATCCACAAGGAAAAATGTAAATTAGACATTGAAAATGTTCAACAGTGAAAAAAGTGAAGTTCTGGAAAGGACTGGCAAGTGTAGGCACTGAATTTCCATTACTGGAGGTCTGGAGTGTTTCCTGATTGTATCAAAAAACTAAGTAGGAAGGGATTCGATCTGGGAACAGGGGATGAATTAGATAAATTACCTTCCAGACCTGATTTTTATTATTCTAGGGGGAAAAAAAAGTTTTCTTGGACCCTTTCTATCAGACCATTTTTTGGTTTCTAACTTCTGTCCCAGGGATGGAGATGAGAAGCTATGAAGAGGATGGGAAACATTCCTCAGCAATTCTTGTCACTTAAAATGGCTGCGTGAGACAGCCTTGGAAACTTCCTCTCTAGAGATCCCTAAAGCACTGTCTGTGTTAGAAAGGATGACATTTATCACCTCCAGAGTGTTCTGAGGAGCAATAGAGGGAGGAAATGTGATCCACCTAGACTCCACATTGCTTTTAAAAACAATTACGGGTTACATGTGATTATGCTCATTTAAGAGGTGGGGAAACTGAGGCATGGAGTTGCTACCTAAATCAGCTGATTTCCAATGGTCCAGAGAAGTGTTAAGACCGGAGTTGGTGCTGTTGTGGCATGGCATCTTGTCCTCACCCATCACTGTATTTATGGCAGAGAAACATGGAAGTGCTGCCCAAAGGCCGCAGATGCGGACGTGCAGGAGGAATAAGGAGGGAGCTTCTGACTGATTCCCACTGACCCTGGTGTGATATGGCCAGGCAGCCTAACCCACAGCAGGCTGTCCTTTCAGCAGTTGAGGAGAAGTAATGTGAAACCCTGAGATCAGAAATGATACATGAACTTTGAAGCCATTTCTATGTATTTTAGGCTTTTCCCACATACTGGCAGTTAAATGGGATTTCTGGAAGCAATAGAAGACAGATGGAAAATTCAAGAAGGCAGATACAAGCAAATCTGGTGCATTTTGTATTAAAAACATATTGTATCTGTTGATTCATCAGATCAAAGGGCAGCTATAAAAATAAAAAACAGATCAAGACTGAGGTAAAATCTTATAGTGATGTTGATTTATAACTTTTCTTTGCCAGGAGAAATCTGAACTGTACATGGATTTTAGAAAAAATGTCAAAGCTGTGGGTAATCATTTTATAAGCCCCCTCTAAGATACAAAACTAGTGTTCTTATGTGATTTCAGTGTATTGGCCGGGACCTCCCTCTCTGTTTCCATCAGGATGAATGGATAGGAGCTCCCACAGAGAAGCTGTGATGCAGAATCAGTTCTTGATTTTACCGAAATTGAATGATCTCTGTCACAGTCTCCTTGGGCAAGGCTTTTGCTGAGGAGTTTGTTTCACAGTCCAGGTGCTCTGACTATAATTTGCTTGTGTAAAATTGGGCCTGTGATAAAACCCTTCCCCATCTCAGTAGAACAGTCTTGTGCCCTGTCTTTTCAAATGCACTCACAGGACAGCTGTGAAAATAAAACAAAATCATCCTAGAGTGCTATTGATTTATGAATCTTACTCTCATTCGTTTGCCTAGAGGAACCTAGATTGTACATGGCACTTCAGAGTAAAAGTTACAGATTTGTCTAATCATTTCATAAACCCACCAGGACCCTAATCCTGGCATTTCTATGGACTTCCACCTGTGGGAAGTCAGGTATCACCCCATGCCTCCATTTTCCTACTTGTTAAATGGACATAATCACATATTTCTGGTTTTGTAAATCACTGTGGGGTCTGGATGTGAGGCTGTGTTCATTGTTGCTCACTGATATCATATTGCCTTTCCCTAATGCTGCTCAAAGCCCTTTATAAAGGTGAAGTGCCACTGCTCATTACATAAACAGAGTTATGGGACCCCTGGAATGGAGCTTTCCCAGACCACCTGCACCTTGTCATTTGGATCACTATTGTTAATTTATTGTTAATTGAAATTATCCTAAAGCAGATGTCTGTCTGGCCAGATGTATCATAACCTAATCTCTGATACTCTTGACCTGATCTCTGCTTGCATAGTGGAGCCTAGAAAATAAACTTGTACGTAGGTGTTTGCATTGTGTACACCTGAACTGGAACTGAACCTCTCCCATCCCTAATCTCCCTGTCACACCACAGATTCTTTGGGCATTTTTGGCAAAGATTTGAGATTTCCCCTCACAGTATAATCAAGCAGCCGATTCGTACCAATTCTAACCAGCCCAGGAGCAGACATAATAGAACTTCTGTGCCTCAGAGGATTGACAATATATTTTTGTGTTTTCAAAAGCCAGTTAGGAAAAGGGTGAAAGCCCTCAAAATCTGGAGAAGCTCAGGGGCCAAATCCATCTCATGTAAGGGTCCCAATGGAGTTCAGAAGGAAACAGCTGGCAAACCAAAAGAGGGTAAGGTGGGATTTTGTTTACATAGAGAGGCAACAGGGAACTTCCACATCCCTCTACTTTTTGAGAATGAGGACAGACAACAATACAAGGAGAGTTTCCTGCAGGGTGACTCAGACCTAAATAATTGTCTTTATCTGAGGTGCCCTCTGCCAGGCACATCCCTCTTTATTGATTCAGGCAAGATTTTCAGAATTTAGGATGAGTTACATCTTACGGATGCAATTTGTGTGACTGCACTGGCAGTGTTGGATTTTGTCTGAATTAGACTGAAATTGCAGTGGCTATAGTGATAACTTTTGCTGAACATAAAGGCAGCTAAGGTGACTTGTTAAAATGTAGACATTACACATAAGACACTTGTCAGGTCAAGGGATCAGTCACTCAGATCAGTCCCACCCCACATGCTTGCAGTATGTCTGAACATGCCACCTCAAGAATTCCTTATAATCAATAAGGAAAAACCTGCAGTGTGATTCATCTAATCCTGGAAGAAATGTTCAAACCGGTCAAATGAATTATGCCTGCATTGATTGTCAGGATTTCAGGTGTAGGATTTGTGTCCTGGATGTCTAGAGGTGGCTGGAGCAAACAGCACGTGCATGTCTGAGGTTGTGTGTTTGGCCAAACAGAACTGAATACAGGAATTTTCTACAAACATTTATATCCCTGAGAGCACTGCAAGATGGGTTTCAGTTTAAAGTTTGAGGAGATGGGTTAATTTTTTTTTTTTAATCTCTCTTTTTTTATCATTGGAGAGCTGAATCTTCAATCAGAGTAAGTCACTCTGCTGGCTGACTTGGCTCCATGGCAACACCACCTGTGCTGTGCTTTGACATTTGTAAGGCAATGGGAAAAACCTGTAATATTGTGGTTTTATCTCAACAGGTGACGTGTCTCCTCCTCCCTCTACTGTCATTGGGCACACCAAAACCTTAGCTAAGGTTACATTCAACCCCAGTGTTGTTGAGCAAGCCAAGATTGCCCGAAATGGAATTTTGGGAGACTTCATAATTAGATATGATGTCAGCAGGGAGCTGAGTGTTGGGGATGTTCAGGTACTGTACACATGATTCATCTTTTCTGTTTTATTAACTGTACCTGAGATGGTTCAATTGTTTTGCCTGCTCCAAATTCCTAGAAAATGCTTTCCAAGTGAAGGCTACTCCTCCATCTTGTATGAACTATCTAAAATAAAACCAATCACTTAGCAGCCACAAGAGGTACTTAAATCCCATCTTCATTGAGCTTCTTTTTTGTGTCTGCTTTTCAGTTTCTCAGTATACTGGCTGTACGTATCTGGATACAAGGCCAGTTCCTCAAGGGAATGTTGTGGTTCTGATCTGTGGGCACATGGCACATATGTTACTCATTGCTGCATTTGGAAGGGAACCCTGATGTCAGCCATGGAAGGAGATGTGGAGAGCTCCAGCTGGCTCATCCCATGTGGATAAACTGAATTAAGGGGGGTTCCCAAGGGTATCTGGGAACAGAATTAAGAGGGATTCCAAGGAGCATTTATCCTCCAGTGTAGACAGAGCCACTGAAAGCATCCAAATGTCCCATAATGATGTATGTAGAACTAGAACATTGCACCATGATCTGCCTTTGATTCCTGTCTCCCTTGCTCTTCCACAGATCCTCAATGGATATTTCGTGCACTACTTTGCCCCCACAGACCTTCCTCCCTTGCCAAAGAACGTGGTGTTCGTGCTGGACAGCAGCGCTTCCATGGTGGGCACCAAGCTGAAGCAGGTGAGCTCCTCATGTCTGTCCTGGGCTGCTCAGCTCTGAGGTGGCAAAGCTTGGTTCAGATTTGTCAAATCTTGGTTCAGATTTTCACCATTTCTCTCCTGCAAAATGTTTGCTGTGTCTGAGGTGGGAGGTGGCTCTGAAGACACCTCAAGGCGAGGTGATCTACCTGCAATGAGAAATGATCGTGTCAGTGGGAATGGGATGGGAACAAGGAATGTGGAAGGATTCATCACTCTGTAAAGGTCTGTGCTGCCAAAGTTGAGCATAGGATGGTCCGGGGCACTTCTGTTCTGAGCAGTTTGAGGAGAGGCAGATCAGGCAGAATTCCCAGCAAAGTGCATTCTTTGTATCCAGTGTAACAGCACAGAGAAGACACTGCTGCCTTTAAATTACCTTGGCAAAACACTTAGTGAAGTATAACTCAAGAGGTTCTGCTGAAAGAAAAGTAATTTTGTCCTTTTTGGGAATCTGAGTCTTTCAGAACAAATCTCAGATGTTTTTCTAGGACACAGACCTTAATGTGAGCCACCATACCAAGCTGAAGGGCACATCAAACATGAATGGAATATGGATTCTATGGATCCAAATTTGTCTTCCCCAGTGACTGGGGAAGAAGGTGACTCATCAAGAGAGTTGTTAACAAGCAATCCTAGTCCTATCCTGAATGAGGTCTCAAATCAAGATGCCTTTGCATCTGTAAAAAGCCCTGTGGCTCTTGGCTTTCTGTTATCCTCCTGCTGAAAAATGACCACCCTGCCTCTCAGAATAAACAATTCTGGCACAAATGCCCTCAGTCCTCCTGGCTGGAAGCAGACAGCCAGTGACCAAGTGCTGAACCAGGGAGATTAAACCTCCAAAGGGCTTTGGTGCTTTTGTGAGCTGCACAAGTAGTCAGCAGATTAACCTTGCACTATGGGAGCTTTTATTCTCCTCCTGAGTATCAGAGTTTCTTTTCATTACACCTACTAAAAACAACACAGTCATTAACCCCTAAAGTTTTAATTCATAGCAGTTTGTGCTGCTAGACATGGATCTCAGGCAAATTAGCTACAGAGAGGTTCCTCTTGAGCCTGAAGTGAGAGAAGTGTCCATCCAGAACCTTTGTTGAGGCTGTACCCAGCTTTTTGTCTGTTATCCCAGTATATTTTTTATAATAGAAAACCACTGGTACATTATGGAGGAGTGCTATGGGATGGAAGCACTTACCTTCCTTTGATTCCAGCTGCTCCAAAAAATAGAACTTTATGGAGTTAAGATCAAAATCAAAAACCCCCTCCCACAGACTAATCAAGAAAAGACCAAAATCTAGGACGGGCTGAAAAATAAACCTCTCTTGGTTCTCGAGGAAAGTGTGATCAGTTACAGCCATGTTTGCTCAGTGTCCTTTTTACCAGTTGTTGATGTCATTAAGATGCTTATTAAATTACAAACAGATTCCCTGGTGGCAGGATACATCTGAGCAGAGGAAATGTCTCCTTTTTGTCTTTTCTCTTGGACTCTCACAGCTGTGGTGATCTGTGAGTATGTGTAGAGAGCTGGGAAATCCCATGGGACAGTCTTTCCTCATTTCTCTCTAAGTCACATGTAAGGTCAGCTAAAAATACAGTCAGCAATTGTAAAGAGTGCTCCTGTGGGTCAGCTGCAGTGACTATGGCAAAGGACAATTTTTAGGATTGTATAAGCAAGGATGGGAAACATCAGCTGTGCACCTTTTTCTGCAGCAACTGGAGGAGATTTTGGACTCTTCAGTCACCTGCCTTCACAAAGTAAATGGCAGAGTGACTCAAGTGGGGTCAGGATTTCATGCCTCCTACAGTTCCCACAACCCACTTGTGAGTCATTTATCGTTCCCTCTCCCAAGGTTTTCCTTTTCCAACATGAATTTTTATCCGCTGGTGCCATCCCTTTTTTCCTAAGATATCTCAGTCTTTGAAGCAACAAATGTCCAGTTGCAAACACTTAGAGTGAGACTGGTTGATCAGCTTCAATCAGATCATTGGATGTGTTCCAAAAGCATGTGGATGTGGCACTTGGAGACATGGTTTAGTGGTGAACACAGTGGTGCTGTGTTAATAATTGGACTTCATGACCTTAGAGGTCTTTTCCAGCTTTAACAGCTCTTTGGTTTTGTGATTAAGACCCTTGAAACATTCCCCTCACGTCACTAAGAGATGTATTAGCTTTGAGGGGAAGATATTTCTCCTCAGTTTTCACAGCCTCTGAGCCCTGGTGATGTCCAGCAGACTCAGATGTGTTGCAGCAGTCAGACTCCTCTGAGAATCTGATCCTTTGCTACAGTCTCCTTTTAGCACTGGCAGGATCATGAATAGAAAATTCTTGAGCATGATGACATAAAAATATTCACGTGGTCAAGGCTTTGCACATCATTACTGCTGTCCCACTGGCAAGGAAAATCCCCGTGAACTTTGTTCCTTCGTTTGCAAAGAGACAGCAAGTTCTGTGTGCAATAGTTGCTTTTAACAGCCAGGAGAGCCTGGGGAAGAGGTTATATCTGCAGTATTTACTGGGAAGAAAAATGATTTGCCCTTTGAGCAGTCTACCCTGCCAATTTTATGGTATCTTTGGTTAGGTAGGAGGGGATATAGCAGCTTTACATTGGTCTAACCAGGAGAAAAAGGGGCCAGTTTTAAGTTCACCACCTTGTGATTACCATCATTGCACCCAGATTCACTGAACGTGGTGAGAAAGGTTCTTGTTACAGAACAAGAACCTTGCCAGCTGTGAATATGTCCACAAGAGGATGAATTTGCAGGTATTTTTCAGAGGTATGGAAAGATAGAGTTGTTTCAACCACGGATTCGTTTCACCTTACCTTTCCCACAGGCAATAAATGCCACACACTCAGTTAAGCAGTTGGCTTCACCACAAGCCTGGCAACTTGTCAATGGTGGCGTGCCAGACTGTAATTTTCTCTGAGGTTAATTGCTCCAGGAGGAACCCAGCTGAAACTGGGACCTGCTGGGGATTTGCAAGGGCTTCAGTTCATTTGCCTGTGCCTGTCCAAGGGACACTGTTGGTACTCTTGAGTCACCCACACTGCTGGAGCCCATCTGAGGGCCCTGTGTGCCCAACCCCTCACCCTCTGTGCCTCAGCACAGACACCCCCGAGGAGTTTCAGGGGGGTGAAAGAGCAGACAAGCACCTGAGCACTCAATGTTCTCCCTCCAAACTCCTCTGACTTCTGCTGGTGGCTGCAGAACTGGCTGTGAGCCTGTTGTCTGTTAGTCCAAATAACAGCTGCTGCCCAGGAGAACATCTTAAATCGTCAATGAACTTTGGAAAAATGCTAATTCCAATTACAACCTTCAGAGCATTCAAAGCTACTGTGACGAGGAAAGTTTTGTCAGGTTTTCCATTTTTGCTGGAAAGAAACAACCCCAGAGAACACAGAAGAGCTGTCTCCAGCACCAGCAACCCCATGCAGCTGCCTTCTGCTCAGGAATACACCACAGCAGTGTTACCTCTGTCCTCTCTGGAGGTGTCAAGATGGGATATAAGGAATACTACAGTAAATAAGACATCCGATCTATGTAGACTTTATTTGTTCAAAGAAAATAAAATTTCTCCTCCAAGAGAAATGCAAATACTTGTCACAAAGCAAAATAATCTGCCTAACCCTAAAACTACTGAATAATGATGGGGTCATACAGAGAAACAAATAACCTTCAGAGCAAGGTGCTCTCAAGTATCCAGGACACAGAGCATCTGCTTCTGGTCTTAAGACTCACAGCCGATTTTACTTCATGCTGAGGCAGTGGAAGCAGAGACAAAATTTCCCAGGAAGATCCCAGACCACCTATAAAGTGCAAGTGCTGTAATTAAGTTTGGAGTAAATAGGAGGCAAAGGTGAGGGCAGAGTTTGCATGGGAATTCTGCTGAGGCTTGAACTGAAAACTCATGAAGATGCTGAGAGCTCTCCCAAACAATTTCAATTGGACCATCACTGAGTTCATCAAAGGATGAACTGGAAACAGGTGCTGCTGATGTGCCAGACACAGCCCAGCGACCACCAGACAAAGCTGTGGTGAAATGGAAATGGCTAAATGAAGCTGGGAAGTCAGTCCTTGGATTGGGGTCATTGAGGTTTATGTAGCAGAGCTACACGCAGCACAGGTCTGGGTCTGAGACTGGGATGAGGGCCCAGGCTGGTGCTTAAATGAGCAGGAGAGTGGGTGGAGGCCCCAGCTGGGGCTGGGCAGAGCCATTAAAGCCTCTTGGTATCCTCAAGGCTCTGGCAAATGCATAAAAGTCAGTGAAGCGAAAAATCTTTCTTTAGTAGTCCTTTCCAAACTGGAATTAAAGGGTTTTTTTTTCCAGCTGCTGGAGCAACACCTGGAAGCCAGACCTGGCTTCTATATGTGTTTTCATCATGGATCTGTTATGTGAATTTAGGTAGGTTATTTTATTTGCCTGTGCTTGTCTCTTTGCAGAGTCTTGTCTCTTTATCTGGCAAACCCATGCCTGGATTATGGCTGTACAAAGATCTCCCGAGCCTAAAAGACACCAGACCTCTGTCAGGACTGAAGTTATTAGATTAGCACTGTTTGCAGTAACACTGCTGTTTCCAAGCAAATACCCATTCACCCTAAATCAGGGCGTGTCCCACACATTGCTCAACTGGGACCAGTTTTGTTTCTGGCTGTGGAGAGCAGCTGAAGCTCAGAAGTGCTTGTGGCACCTCTCGCTGGAGTGAGGTCTTCCATGCTGTAGTACTGTCACCAAACAGTGGTCACAGGCAGCTCTGAGGTCCACAGGATGTAATTTGAAGTCCCTTAGGAATGAGGGATTTGATGCTGTGTCATGAGGAGAGAGCTCTTGCTTGGATAGTTACCCCTGATGCAGTGACATAATCTTCTCCAAAACATCTGCTCTGTTCTCTGCAGAGTTTTGGGTGAAGAACTGGCTTCTCATGTCTGAGGCAGTGGCTTAGGATGGAGATGGGCAGGGGAAGGGCTGGAGGCAGAAATGTGTAGGAGGGAGTGGGGATCCTGCAGCTGGAGGTGCTGAGGGGGTTTGGAAATGGTGAAAATTGGATGAGGGCAGGTGTTGGAGGACTGTGAGGGCCCTGTGGCACACTCTTAGATGGGAAAACTGGCAAATTTGCTTCTTTAAGGAACTATTTAGTGCTCTTGCATTGCTTAATGCTAACCCTGAGCAAAAGTGCTGGGGCTTTGATTCAATGAACAAACCAGTGTCACCATCCATCACTCACTGGAGATCAGAGAATCCCAGAATGGTGTGGATTGCAAAGGACCTTAAAGATCATCCGGTTCCAAAACCCTGCCATGGGCAGGGACATCTTCCACTACATCAGGTTGCTACAAGCCCTGTCCAGCCTTGCCATGGACATTTCCAGAGATGGGGCAGCCACAGCTTCTGTGGGCAGCCTGTGCCAGGGCCTCACCACCCTCACAGAGAAGAATTTCTTCCCAATATCCAACCTAAATCTCTCCTCTTTAGTTTAAAGCCATTCCCTCTTGTCCTATTACTAGGATCCACTTGTAAGGTCCCTACTGCATGTCCTGTAGAAAGAAATGAAAATGGGGAAGTCCCAAGGGAGGAGCAGCACATCTCTCCTAGGTCATACCCGTGGATGGGATGTTCTGAGTAGGGGCTAGAAAGCTTCAAACCTGGCAGGCTTCTAGCTGCTGAGACACCCACTCTGTGAGAGTGGCTGCATGATGAAGGATGATTGTAATCAGTATAAAGAGCATGATGAGCTGTGTCTCAGCTCAGTTCCTGCTCTGTAACACAGCAGTTGATGATTGCTGAAATTGAGGGGATGTGTTGTAGACAGCTTTTGGGCACGTCAGCTCTTCCAAGTGTTGTGTTGGGACTGATCTTTGTGACAGAAGATTACAGTACCCAATTATTGGAACAGTTTTTGTGCCCTGGGATGAACTCCATCTTCTGAGGATGGGCAGAGGGAGAGATGTCAAGCTCTGCATCGAGGGCATGGGGCATTTTTCCCTTGGTGCTGACCTTTTTGCTGCTCTCTCCATGGAAATTTTTCGTCATGCTGACAGGGTGGGGGTTTGACTGTCTGATAGGCATGTTATGGGATCTGATTCCACTTAAAATGAGCTAAGCACAAGAGAAGAATGTGGCCTTCAGACACTGCTGTGTCAGTCTGGCTGTGTGCCCACGCAGCCCCGTTGTTTCCAGTGGGGTTATTTCAGTGTAGCACTGTGGGACAGCCCTTAAGCTTTTCCCTTTGCCTTATTTACTGTACGGAATTGTTTAGTGCTCCTACTGTAATCCATTCTGAACTGGGATAAGGGCTTCAAGTAACAATGCTTGGTGCTGATTAGAACTTGTCTCCTTAAATCTTCACACTGGCATTTATCCACATCCTCAGTGCTGCAGTGAGATTGCAAAAACTGAGCATCCAAACCCATGGAACTCCAGTTCCTGAGAAATCAGATCAGCTTTTGATCATCAGATTAGTTTTTCATGTATTTATCCTCACCATGCTTACTAGACAAGTGAGTTGCCCTAACTGATCACAAGCTTGAAGACAGTTTTATCATCTACTGAGCAAAAATTCAGGGTTTAAGTGTCCTGGATGGATGTGGAGCTAAGTGTTTTACTCAATGTTAAATGGAAAACCTTTTTCAGAAAAGGCAATAGGAACAAATATTTGTTCTAAAGGATGGTTGTTTTTCAGCCTGGGAAACTACAAAGCAACTTTTTTTAAGGCCATATAGGGAGTCAGCAATGTTCAAGTGACCAGCAAAGGACCTGGGATGCTCAGGAGGAGGAAACTGGACCATGGACTGGAGACAGACCTTTATTGTCCATATTCAAACTCCCTCCCATCACAGGCCTGTGTCAGTATTGAACAAAATGCTTGTTGTCCAGAATTGCGAAGGAGTTTTCCCTGGTTACGCCGTTCTTGTCTGCCAGGAAGAAAGGAACAAAGATACATTGACAGGGAGAGGGGCAGTTACAGTTCCTCAGCTGCAGGACATTCCCTGTGGAGGCAGAAAGGGCCAGTTGTCCTCTCTGAGAGTGGGATGCAGGAAGGTAAAACAATCCAAGGATACACTTCTGGGTTAACCCTGGTTTTGGTACACAAGTCCCTGTTGCTGGCAGGTGACATGTGACCAGCATTATGTGGGCAGAAAGGACACTGGGACACAGAGGAAAACAAAACTCATGTGATGTGGCTTCCAACCTCAGCAGGAACAACACTGCCCAAACCTTTGCTCTCTCTGGGCTCCCTGTAATGTGGCAATGGTGCTCCCACTGCATTCCCCTTGGCTCTGGACCCAAACCAAACCTACGGCAGCACCTTGTCTGACCATGTTTGCACCATTTCAGGTGTGACTTTGATGCCAGCCTTTCCTTATGTCATAGTACTAATTAATCCTTCTGACAGACCATGGGGACATTGATGGGTTTTGGTTGTTGCTGTTTGAAAAACCCAGCTCTGGACCTTTTTATCAGCTGCCTCTGCATGTTTGGAAAGGGAAAGAGAAGAACCAAAGCACAGAGGGTATTGAAGGGGAAGAAGGAGCTCTTTTTGTTTTTCTCCCTGTGTTTCCTTGTAATCTTTTGCCAAACAATATATTCACTTGTACTTTTCTCCTTTTTGCGGTAGGAGATCTCCTTTTTGAGACCTTCCCTGCACTGCTGCACCCTCAGACACATTACTGGACAGAGCTATGGCTTCCTAATTCCCTCTGAGCCTACATCTTGTGCCTTAGCTCCTTTCTTGTCAAATTTGGTTTCTCACAAGGAATCTGGAAGGACAAAGGGTGCTGAAATTTTGTCTTCAGTTGTGGGATCTTTTAGCACATGGATGCAGATGGCACCAGGTCTGCTCTCTGCAGGCTGTTCTTGTGCATCTCCTCCTGTCAGTGGGTGCTGTTTTCCAAAGGCTGTGGTTGGGAATGCTTTCCTCTCTGCTAGCAGTGCTCTTAGACTGGCTGATCCCAAGCCCAAGCAGCTCCCTGGTGCTGGCTGAGCTGGAAGAGGCTGTGCCACTGGTGATGAAGTCCCTGCTGCCCAGCTGTTGCGAGGGTGGCTGGATGAAGCACTCAGAAGTGCTCCTAAGGCAGTGGAAAGTGTGAATACGTGGGCTTGGGATATGCATTTTAATGAGGTGCTTGAATTCTCCCCTTGCTGCCTGGCAGGGCCAATGTCTGGCAGTGCCACAGCTCCTAACAACCACATACTGTGTCCCTGTGAGCTGCACAGCTCTCAGGGTAGCCAGGCCTCACCCTCGCCCTGCTCCCCAGACAAACAAGGGACTGTGAAAGAAATGTCAGATTCCTCCTAAAAGGTGCCCAGATGGTCTGACATCATCCCAGATGTCTCTGAGGCAGATCTTTGACCCAAAAAAAGGCCGAAGGCTCTCAGCTTTCTCTTAAGAGTGTGTATCTTCCCATGCTTTGCTCCACCAGTGTTTAAGCAAGATGAGGTCTGTCAGAGCTAATTCCAAGGGCTGGGTACAAGGGTGACAAATCACAGCCAAACTGAGGGAGTTCTGCTCTTCCTGCTGTTGCTGGGGCTGGTACAGCTCTGAATCACCTTGGCTGTGATGCAGGGCCTGCAGCAAGCAAGAAGCAGACAGGCAGCAGCTGTGTTGCATGTGCAGGTGTCAGTGTAGAGGTGACAAGGAAGGTCGGAGTGGTGGCTGGGAGCTGGCTTGTCTCTGGCCTCGTAGGCTTGAGCAGACATTGTTTGCACATCAGTCATTTAGTTTCTCTCGTCTCTCATCCTTCGTGAAGCACAGACATAAGAAAACTGTGGTCACTCCCTGGCAGTCATGGTCACATCACCCAGCTATAGACCAGGGTTATACTGCTCCAGGTTTGGGGGTGACATTTTCTAGCCCTAGAGGTGGCTGGTTCAGTCCCAAGGTTCCAGCTGTGTTGACAGCTCATTCACCAGCACAATTCCTCATCTCAAATGCAGTGGCAATTCAGTCTCCACCTCTCACCTCAATTTTGTCTGTGCTAATTTGAGGGAAACAGAGGAATCTTCCTCCACCAAGTTATCCTCTTTTAAATCCTAATTTAAAACCTGACTCTGACACGTACAAACCATTCCCAAATGGTAAAAAATGATTTTTATTCAGCTGTTCTGTATTGTTACTTCCTGCCATCCTCTGCTTTAATCCTTGCTCCAAGTGCATCTCCCCAGGCAAACATGTTGGGAAAAGTATTTCACTTTGCACCACCTGGCACAGAGGCACTGGATCCCTAAACTCTTTTCCCGCAGTGTGAGTGGGTCCAGCTTATCTCCAAAATGAACCAGTGTCATGTGCACAGCCATGGAGGAACGACCTGGCCATCAGCAGGGTAGAAATGGTTAATTTTCTGCCTCTTTGGCAGCAGTTTCAGTGGAATCACTCACTGGGGCCAGGTGGGAGTGGAACTGCAAGGACCCCATTGGCAGCAGAGCGGTTTGGGAATCCCATGGCAGCCACAGTCCTTGGCTCCTTGGAGCCAGGAGAAGTTCCAGCTGTGGCCTTGCAAGGACAGAAGCAGAAACCTGCTGCTGTATCCCAGCTGAAGCTGCAGCCAGAAGAGCTTTGGAAAGCTTTGCCTGGGGTCTGGTGGAGATGGGACGAGAGGGCTGGGCACCAACTGCACTTGGTCATGGCTGAGTCCTTCAGGATTTCAAGCAGTGCACTTTTATCAAGATATTCTCCCTATTGAAAGCTGGTTTTGCCTGCAAGCTGCTGAATCATATCCAGCACTCTGAGGGGAGTCACATCTCTCTCATAAAGCATTAGTGGGCCAGGAAGGCTGGTAGATAGAAAAGCGTGTTTTTCCACCCCATGAGGAGTGTGGTCTTTAGGACATACCTGGGAGTCCTCATGAGCTGTGAAGAGAGATGGAAATAGGAAGAGACGGGATTCAGAGCACTCTGGGAGAGGTGGAGAGACAGTTCTGATCCTTTTGACTCCAGCAAGAATCAGAATGCTCAGGATGGGGCAGGATTAGTTCTGGAGGTGAGTCCCACCTTCTCTGCTTGAAGGCAATGCCTGGAGACAGGCACTTCCAGACTGTGACTCAGCCCATCCTAAAACCTGTCCAAAACAGATGGCATGGATTATTCCCTGGAGGTGGCTTCCCCTGCCTCGAGCAGGATTAGATGTGATGCCCAGCTTTCTGATGACTTGAGTTGGCAAAGCTGAATCCCACCCTTTATTTTTGCTGTGAATGGAGTGAAAGCTGCAGGAGAATGAACCATATGTCCTCCCTCACTCTGTTTGCTTTGGAGCAAAACCATGAGCACACACGCACACTTGTACATATGTTTGTGTGCATGTCACATAAATTCAAAAGGTTTTAATTTAAGCTGCAGAGGCAAGCACAGGATACAGATGCCAGAATCCAGGCTGTCAGTGCATATCCATTAAATCATGGCAGAAGTTTTTTTCCTGGGAAAAATTGACTCAAACTCCATGGAGTGACGAAAATGAGACAAAAAAGCAAAGAGGAAATGAAAGAAGGGGAGAGAGAGATGGTCCCAGCCCCACATTTGGCCCCTGTATGAGGGTGTGGAGAAGTGCTGGGTTTCCTGGGAATGTGTGTTTCAGTTCCCTCCTGATCCTCTCTGCAATTCTAGCTTGGATGCCGTGTGCACCATGCTACTTCTGCTTTGTGTTGTTTTACTTTTTCCTTTCCTTTTCTTTTGGCTGAACACAGGCAAGAACGTCAAAAGGAATTTGTGAGCACAAGGGAAGTGAGATGCAGCCTCTCTGCAAGTAGGCCAAAGCAAGATTATTTCTCCTCTTGCCTTGTTCTCAGAAACAGCAGAGCTTATTTGGGCCCAATAAATCCTCTGAGAAAAGTGCAGTTTCACAGAATTGGAAAAAAAATGAAGAGAGGGGTTTTGTAAAGAGAGAGGTCAAGCAATGTTAATTATAATCAGTGCTGTAATATAGATAATCAGATTTGGGGAGTTTTTCTTTAAATCATTGCCTCTAGAAACCTCTGTTTCTCTCCTTTGTGGGAGTAGAGGGGGGATGTGTATGTAGGGAGTTGTGGTCTTGTTGTTCCTTGCTTTAACATGCTGCCCAAATTTCCGCCAGCAGGGCTTGGCATGGAGGCCTGCTCACACTCAGGATAGAAGGTTCTCCATTTTCACTTTCTGCTTACTTTGATCCATTTTTTGAGGGACAAATACTTGGGCCAACCTTGTTATCATGGAATAAATCCAAGAGTCCTTTTCTCCGCTGTGTGACTGCTGCCTGTGCACATGTGGGATGGTTTGGCTGACTGAACTGAGGGCTGGGAACCCCAAGTTTTGGGAACCTCTCACTTTCTGACCTTGACATAATTAAAAAAGTAGCCTGGTTTTCCTCTCTGTAAAATGGGATGTTGATGGAGGGTGTCTCTGAAGGCTGATGTCATGAATTATCTGAAGCATTTTTACAATACAATGGGTGCTGTAAAAGAGCAGATGAGAGAGAGTAAAACCTTCTCTTCTTTTTCAAATAGCTGATTATTTTGTCCAACTTTTCCATTTTCTGTGGACTGCTAGACTGGAGGCAGCCTCCATGTTTGGGGCAGGAATTCACCTCTGTGAAGGT
Organism: Anomalospiza imberbis; assembly: GCF_031753505.1. NCBI lineage: Eukaryota > Metazoa > Chordata > Aves > Passeriformes > Viduidae > Anomalospiza > Anomalospiza imberbis. The sequence goes on along the minus strand of NC_089685.1, from coordinate 4,093,718 downwards.
TTGCTTGGTGCACACCATGATGTGAACCTCGTGGGGTTCTCCCCTTCCCTTTGAAAGAATCTCTTCCACCAGCATTTGCTTTCTTATTCTTGTCTGTGAAACAGTGGTGGGACGTGGAGGAATGTTCCAGCTAAGCAAGTGGAGGGATTAAGCCTGAGATCCCTGCAGAGCAAAATTATTTGTACGGAGGATAGAAACAGGCAGGGAGAGTCTCCAGACCTGGCTCCAGAATGTTTGAAGCTATGGGAAATATTCCCCTTAATTTCAGGTGGACTGGGAGCCAAGGCACCAGCTGTGAGGATTAGATTTGTTTGCATCATTGCATCATCATCTGCCATGCACAATCCAGGGGGATATTGATGACACATCTTGATCAGTCCTTTGAGCCCTTTTCCAAACTGTCTTTACACAGCAACATCAGGCCTAGGCTTATGTGGTTTCCAGCACTGCTGATTACTTCTACATTTCTTCTGGACAAGCCCTTCATGTATTTTTCTGACAGGCATGAGAGGAACCTTTAAATGCTGGTGAGCCCACAATATAGTTTCTTGCATATCTTTCCTTGGAATTTGAAGGCTTAATGGTGGCCAAGAAGGGGCTGAGCTGAGAATCTGCTGATTCCTTTGCCTAGATATTGCCTCATAGTCCTCCCATGTGTTTTGCATCCAAATATAGGGTATGTTTGCATGGACAGAGGCTGCTTTTGGGCAACTTCTCTGCGTCTTACTCAGCTGAAGTCTGTCTCCATGTGAACACAGCTGCATGGCTGCTAAATCCAAGCTGGTCTCACCAAGGGGAGCTGGACAGTCTGCAGTCTTCCTCTTGCCTTTTCCTCAGTGGTCTGGCTTGCCCAGAACCCAGGATCCTTAACCTCCTTTGCTAAGAACTCATCTTGGGACCAGCTTTTGTCACTCTGCTGCCTGTGTTTACACAGGATGATGAACAGTTGGTGTATTGATGAAAAATGATATAACTGGGACAAAACTGACTGGCAGGTAGAATCTGCAATGACTAGTCAGGACTTCTTTTTATGTTTAGTTAAAATAATATATTAACCTAAACATTTATTAATTGCTGAAAGTTTTCATTAGAGTGTATATGTAGCGAATAGTATCCTAATTATGAACAGAGAATGTGCATATTTTGGCATGTTTGGAGGTTTTTAAACTTATGAGTCACCTATTTTAAATATATGCCACTTGCAGCTTACTGCCAGTCCAGAAGGCGTTAGACAAACTCTAAGAGTTTGTTATTAGTCATTATTATTCACTATCCCTTAATTCAGAACATGGTTCTCCCAGTCCCTGGGAGCTTTTATCCTAATTGTGGTGTCTGATTTTAAACTTAGTTAGGTTTAGATGTGCCTCACAAGACGTTTTGAGTTGTTTTTCATCTCATATTTGCCCTGGCACCACATAGATCAGGCCTTGAGACAGGCAAGGACAACCCAATTTTTTTTTCATCAGCCAAACTGACAGTGTAGAAATAGCTAAAAGATCAGTAAACAGCTTAAAACGAAATTCTTGCCCACTACAACACTGACAGCTGTGTCTGCTGCTCTCTTTTCTCTTTCTAGACCAAAGAAGCTCTCTTCACAATTCTCCAGGACCTAAGGCCTGAAGACCACTTCAATATCATTGGCTTTTCCAACCGAATAAAGGTCTGGCAGCAGGACCGGCTGGTGCCAGTTACTCCAAATAACATCAGGGATGCCAAAAAGTACATCCACAACATGTCACCCACTGGAGGTATGACCAGAGATACAGATGGCATTAACTGTGTTGTCCAATTAACTACAACAGAACGAAGAGTGGTGAATGTGGTCCTGGAGCATATAGAATAAAAAGACATTGAGATTTAGGTCATGGGACAAGGGGGTCCCTTCACCTCCACTCAGGGTTATGTGTTCTTTATTAACATACATGATGGGTTTCCTCAGGGAAATCTTCCTTTCCCATTGCAGGAGGTTTGGACAAGATGGCCTTTAAATGTTCCTTCCAACCAAAATGAGTCTGTGATTCCATACACTCATTAAAACAAATTGGATTCCATTCTCTCGCTTATCTGGTGACACCCTCGGAATGGGAGAGCTTCCAAGGTTATTTCTTGAGGACGCAGATGAAAACATACCCTGGCAAAGGACACACAGTGCCAGTATTGTGTAGTTTCCGAAAGGCTCTGTGAAAGCAGGCTCATGATTTTGTATGGGCTGGAAACCCCAGGGATGGAGCACACGATGTGAGATGTGGGATTGCCTTCTCACCTAGTACTGCCCTCTTGTCTCTACCAAGAAGCACCCAAAATGATATTTAAGAATTTCTAAGCTCTTCTTGCTTGTGCCTTGTTGCCTGGAGCAAAGCAGGCAGAGAAAACCCTAAAATGGTGGCAGAGTGCAGGTGTGAGTTTTAATTTGATTCATAGGTCTCCTGTGAGGCTATGGACAGTAGTATAAAAAATCTCCAACTACAAATCTCCTCACTACAGTGAGGTTTGCAATCAATCATATTCCAGTGGCTGTGCCCAGAGAGCTGCAAAATGACCTATTCAAACCCTTCCCCATGGAAGTGGTCACAGATGGTTGAAGGTCAGGGAGGGCCTTCCCATGGCTGCCCCTGAGCAGTGACCACTCCTAGCAGAGGAAACCCTCTGATGGAAAAACACAGCAAACAGGATGGTTGGCTGTGCTGTTTGTGTTGTGCGAGGAATTGCTTAGGAAGTGGTTAAGGGACCTGCCCAGTTAAACAATTACCAATCGTGGGACTAAACTCAAAGAACAAAGCCTTTTACTCCTGAAGTGCCACGAGAGCTGTGCAGGAACCAGCTGGGTTTGCCCATGAACCTGCCAGAGAACAAAAGAAAAAGGAAATTATTGACTGTTGTTCAATAGGAAGGTGCAGTGATTCTCCACCACAGGTGCTTCAGGCTTTTTCCAGGTTTGGCTAACTCTGTGTTTTCCCTACAAAGGTGCTATTCCTTGAGTATCTTCCACTGAACATGAACACACACAAAGAACATGGTTTGGTTACACCTCTGTGTTGTACTTACACACCAAAGAAGTGGGAGAAAAATCTTGCTGCTAAATATCTGAACACATGGCAAAAGGCAGTTTTCAGTGCTTGGTAGTTCTATGATATAACTGAGTATAAAATTACACACTCTGCTACATGACATGGTTTTCTTCTGGTTTTGGGGAAAAAGTTCTTTCTGAAATTTTGGATCTGCCTGGAGATTGAGAGAGTTAGAATATGTGGGTACAGGTTTTTTGGTTGAGAACCATTTTGCAGAAGACAGAGTCAGGATTTTGAGGACTTTTCAGGAGCCTTTGCTGCTTTCTTGTTCCTTGTCTTGCTGCAGTCACTGGAGCTGTGCACACTGAGTTTCTAGGTACATGCTGTATGAGCTGACTTTCTGTCACATCCTGTTGATAACCTTCCTAGATCTCCCTTTCTGGACCCCCAGGAGTCAGCTGTGTGTAGCTCTTAACCCATTTCACCTGCTTTGTTTTCTAAGAGCTGTTTTTAACCCTGATGTGCTGATTTTGCAAAGGTCCCACAGCCAATCCCTCTGTGCTTTGACTAGAAATACATGGAGAAAGGGAATACTTGTACTCATTTTCCTGTTTTCCTTTTTTTTTTTTTTTTTTTTTTTTTTTAACACACAGTGGGCTTGGATCCTTTTCATGCTTATTCTAATGTACATCTGCTCCCTCGTTTACTTTGTTTTCTCCCTCCCACCCCACTTCAGGCAGTTCTGTTCTTCACTAGCCAGTTGTTTTGTGCAAACACACTCCTCAGCTAACCAAGCTCTTCCCTTTAAGCTTTGTATCCCCTGGGGTGTGAAGAAGGAACCCATCCACTTGTTTTCCCATTTGAAGGCTTTTTTCCTGACTCCAAGTATTGTGCCCTTCAGGAAAAAAAAAATAAAAAAAGCAAGCAGAACTTTTCCAAGTTCAGATATCATCTGGGAGAGTCCCATAATTAAGTTTAACAATTTTTGTTTGTACCAGCCATATATAGTATGACTGTTTACCAGGCTGATTGTTGTACATTGAGACATTCAACAGCAATTTCACATGACGAACTGAAATTCATAATTTAATTCATAAGACCATAAACAAACTTGTGCTAAGTAACAGAGCTGAACTGAATTCAAGGGCTAGAACAACTTCATGTGGAGAAAAGGGACATCCTGATGTCCAGAGAAGCTGTCACCTCACTAAAGGGAGCTCAGGGAAATTATTCACACCACTCTTAGAAGGAGAAATGATCTCTGATCATTCTGCTACCTTCCCAGGGACTAATATTAACGGGGCTCTGCAGACCGGGGCAAAGCTGCTGAATGATTACATTGCTCAGAACGACATCGATGCCAGGAGTGTGTCCCTGATCATCTTCCTCACGGATGGGAGGCCGACTGTCGGGGAAACACAGTCATCCAAAATCCTCAGCAACACCAAGGATGCCATCCGGGATAAATTCTGCCTCTTCACCATCGGCATTGGCAACGACGTGGACCACAAGCTGCTGGAGAGGATGGCGCTGGAGAACTGCGGCATGACGAGGCTTTTCCAGGAGGATGAGGATGCAGCCAGCCACCTCAAGGGGTTTGTTCTGCTTTTTTTGTTCTTTGGGTTCTCTGGGAAAGTATTTTGCGATGGAAAATCCTTTAATGAGATATGCCAAGAACTTGGAGTTTCCCTGAGGCTCAGCTCTGGTTGGGAGAGGCGGAGTATGATCAGATACTCTGAATGGCTACCCAGAAATTTCCTTTTTCTTAGCAGACCCCCTGAGATGTACTGGAGCTTCCCAGCCCATCAGAACAAGGCATTTGTTTCCCTAATTCAGATCATTGTTTTGGACATGTAAACCCAGAGAGCTGAGGGTCACAGGTCCCAACTCCTCACAGGGAGATGGTAGGAGGAGAGGATGCATTTCATACATCAAATCAACAACATAAACAGTGTGGAGGGGATCAGGAATGAAGATTCCAATTTGGAGCAAAAAAAAAAAATTCTTTATTTTTTGGAAATTACAATATTTTGCCCAATATCCAAAATATTTGACTTGGAAAAACACAAATAAGATCATTCTTGGGATAACCATATAGTCACCTAATTTCCTCATTCTTTGTAACTCAGACTCCTCATAAATTTCCTAAAATCCTCATCCTTCAGTAGGACCAGAGATTATGTTCCTCTTTTCTGATAAGGGAGCTGTAGTTCAAGGGGAGACTCTGGTAATGACCAGCAGAAAGGTGTGTTGCCACATCTCTGACCAAAATGTTTGGCAATGTGTCAATGTTTCCAAATAAAAATGTTTGGCTTTCTCTCCCAATATGTTAGTGTTTTAACCACAGAAACCAAAAAGAGAAGGTTATTAAGTACTGACCTCTCTCCTGGCTCATGCCCAACTCCTCTGGAACAATAAATCCAAGCACTTTCCACCAGAGCTTTGCCTTCTGTGGCAGTAATGCATGGACAACAATTCCTTCAAAACTAAATTCTCTACATCCATCTGTCACTCCACCCACACCATTTCTTCCTCAGGACATGTATTTTGGATAGCAAGTGGCATTCCCTGGCAGATAGAGGATGTTCTGATTGATTGGGCTGCAGGAGCCCAGTGCTGCAAGTACTTGTTCAAACGCCTCTCTCTGATGAACAGCTCACTGTTTATCAAGCTCAGTCATGGCAAACCCATCTGGCACCTGGTGCCAAATTTATACAGAAAAGCACAATCACTGCTGAGGCCAATTCAAACCTCAGTTGGAGGGAAAACCTAAATGGGTGCCAATGTAATTTTTTTTTATGCTCCGCGGGTTGTATTTTTATACAGATACTTCCTTGAATTGTACCCTAAGACAGGTTGTGTATCTCCACCGTTTGTTACAACTCAGAAGTTAATTTACAGAGAGTACTCAAGTTTAATTTAGTCATGTTTTTAAATCTAGTGAGGTGTCTGCATGAAAGACAATGAGCGCTCAGACAGACTTTAAAAGAAAGTCAACCAATTCAGGCTTTGGGTTCCCTTGGAGAGAGAATAAAGCAGAAAGTGTGACTTTAGCTTCCAGACAGTCTGTTTAACCAGATGTGTCAAATAAATGCAGCTTGAACTAAAAAAAAGGGCTGAGGCCAATTCTTTGTTTATTTACCAAATTAAACTCAAATGATTTGCCAAGAGATGAGCAGTTTGGCATTTGAATGGGAAATATGGTATTCTTGGAGCAGCTTGGGAGGAACCTTCAAAAGCACATTGCTGTGGGGAAAACACAGTATTGTAAGCTGGGGCTTTGAGCCCTGTGAAGGTTTGCTTGGCTGTACAGTGCGAGGTGTTCTCACAAGTGTGGTTGGTCATGTTAACAAGGCATTAAAGTGTTAACCTCCCTGGTTCCAGGAAAGCCATGCCTTGACCAACAGAAAATCAGCCAAAAAGAAATGAGTTCTCTTGTGCCAGGGTGCCTGTATTTAGCAGCTAGGATTCCTCCATTCCTCGGAGTTGTCCTCATTTATGGGGGGCATGGTGAGATTCTTTCTTGAGTTTCTTTCTCTGTTGGCTCTCAGAAAACTGTATTCCTGCCTGTCCTACACTGACCAACCCAATCTAGGAGTCTTTCAGAATTCAGAAGCTTTGGTTTGGAATCTTTTCAGCTTTGGTGGACCTAACATTTTGGCCTTACAGTTTCTGGCTCTGGGATACTGTATGTAACACCACTAGAAACCTGTGGGTAACAGCATCTCGTCTAAGTACTTTTTTAAATAACTGGGGTGCTTTCTGTGAATCTCGGAAGCCAATAATTTACTTTTAAGTGGTCACAAATATCTCTGCAGAGATCTGGAACCATAGTGGAAGTGACTCCCAGGCCATGCTGGGATGGTTCTGAACATACTTAAGAGACTCTGTTTAGATGCCTAAGGAGCAGGCATCTAAACATCTAAAATCTAAATGAGGCAGAGAATAACTGGTTGACAGGGACCTCTGGAGAGCCTGTAATTCAACCTCCTGCTCTGAGAAGAGCTAACTTCAAGTTTAGGTGAGGATTCTTAGGGCTTTGTAAAGCCCTAAGGGCAGAGACCTTGAAAAAAGCCCTAAGGGCAGAACCCCACCCTGTTTTTCTAGGCCAAGTTAGAGTGGATGTGGTAGTTAAATTTGCTTTCTGATGGCTCAGACTGCCCCTGAATGACTTATAAGCCATTTTAGATAACCTGACTGTGTCCTTGTCAGTGTACAAGTGCAAGAGTGTGTTCACACAGTGCTAACAGTGAAAAATGTGTCTTGCTTTAAGGTTCTATGATGAAATAGGGACACCCCTTCTCTCTGACATCCGTGTTGATTACCCTGAAGACGATGTGGAGCAGGTCACCCAGAACTTCTTCCCCAACTATTTCAATGGCTCTGAAATTATCATAGCCGGAAAACTCATCAACCGCACCTCGGACAAACTCCACGTGGAGGTGACTGCCAGCAATTCCAAGAAGTACATCCTCCTCAAAACAGATGTGGCTATTGACCTGCCGAGCAGAAATGACATCAGAGGTGTTCCCGGCCTGGAGGATGGCAAAGGTGACAATAACTACATTGAGAGGGCGTGGAGTTACCTCACCATCAAGGAATTGCTCAACTCTCGGCTGAAGAGTGATGACATTCAGGAAAAGGACAAATTGATGGAAAAAGCCAAGTCGATGGCCCTAGCTTACAATTTTGTTACCCCCTTCACTGTTCTGAAGATGAAAGAGGCTGGACTCCACTCAGAGCCACCTCAGGAGGAGTTTATCAGCCCTTCTACTGATGGCATCGGGGAAAAGGTGCAGAGCCTGCAGGGGCACAAGGCCCCCCCAGGTATGAGAGAAAAATAACCTCGTTCTGGTAGAAAAATCTTCTTTCATGGGTAATGTCTCATGGCCGACTTTGGCACAGGGGTGATCTAAACAGTGAACTGAGGAGTAAAGCTGAGATTTTCATACCAGTTTTGCTAATTGTGGACTGGGTAACCTTTAGCAAACCTTTTAGGCCCCTCACTCACCCCCTTGAAGCACTTACTGCTCTGTAGAAACTATTGGAGAAAAATTGGTGTTCTACATGAAACTTAAAGTGGCTGCAGGAATAGATCACATAATATCTCTGAATAATATTTGGGGAACATTATTGTAATATATCTCTTTCTGCTGCTCAGTAAGTAATTGTAACAGCCTTCCTTCCCCACTTCTAGGTATACGCAGAGGGCGAGATAAACAGAGAATTAAAATCTCCAAAACTTCAGGTCAGTGCCTGTTTTCATGCCTTTCATAATGCAAAATAATAGTGACTGATTTATGGAAACCTCAGATGCATATCACTGTGGTATAACCATCCAAGTGACCAGCCAAAATCCTGTTTGTCAGACCTACAGAGTAGGGAGGAAAATGAAAACAAAACCAAAATACAGAGAGGATCAGTAATGAGAAAGAATGTGACCGAGGCAGATATTCCATAACTCTTGATCCTCTTGTTTGTGACTTCTGCAGGTTAGGGGAGAACAGAAACACATTCTCTCTGTGCTAGAAATAGTGAAAAAACCTTTTAAAAATAATAATGCTGAAATGTAAAAAAAGTTGTTGAAGATGGAAAAAAGAGAAAATTCAATAGTATTTTACACTTTTCCTGTTCATCCTGTACCTTTACTTATCTTTTCATACATTAAATGCTGAAGGATAAGTCCAGATCAAGAACTCTGACTTGAATTTCTCTTTATAGGGTCAATTTTACCTTAGAAATTAGCATTTTTTCTTGCCTTATAAATGGCAGCTGTCTGATAGCTGATGATAGGTCAAGGATTGTTGAAAAATTAAGACTGTGGGATCAACAGCTGCTGTTGACTGCTCCAATCTCATACTGAGGGCCAGGAGGGGTCAGTGTGAGGTGGAGCCATGCAGCAGCCCTTGGTCAGAATGTACAGTTCTGTGTGCTGTGGGGGATGTAGCTTGCCAAGAAAGAATTGGAGGAGTTCAAAACACCTACATGATAATTCCCATAAATCACCCAAATTATATTCCGGGAAGAAAATATCCTGGTTTTCATCTAGACTGTTTTGGGTTTCGAGTTGTCATTGAAAACCCAACCTCTTCTGTGAGAAAAACAAAACAATCTTTGTGAAAAACAAAGCAAAACTTGGCATTTCCTGGCAAACTCCATCTGACCCTCTAAAAACAACAAAGCAGGAGGACTTAGAAAAAACAGGGACAAACACACTTCAAACAGCAGTTTTGTTGCAATCTTGGACACTGCAGTTTTGTGTGAGCGTCTCCCATTTACCTCTTTTTCCGTGTCTTCTCAGCGGATGGGGACCCTCACTTCGTCATTGATTTTCCCTCCAGCAAGTTCTCTGTCTGCTTCAATATTGATGGAGAACCAGGAGACATTCTCCGGCTCGTCTCTGATCACAAGGAATCTGGTGAGCAGCCAAGTCAAGCAGTTTCTTGTGGAGGAAAATCAAAGTGTAAGGCCAGCCCTGTAGCAGACCAGGCACCAAGGTGGTGCTTCACAGGCAAGAAAGTGATAGGAAATTAGAAGAAGTTTCTTCTGTGGTTCAACTTCACCCAGCTATAAAGTCACAGCTTGCAAATAAAAGTTTTGGACTCGCCAAAATTGCTCTGCTGTGGGTATTTCCCTCTTTACTCACAGCACTATTTGGTTTAGGACAGAGCAAAGTCAGGCTCACCAAACACCATGGCTCTTTTAGCAGAGAAACCATCAAACTGGATAGAGAGTCATGACAGTCTTGAGAAAACCCACATGATTCAGGATCTGCTTTACCCAAGCCAATCTGAGCCAAAGTGCGGTCTGATCCCATCTGGAATTCTAAGCAGGGCAGCTAATAAGCAGATTATGTCCTGCTCAGGGCAACAGTGGGAGAAAGGGGTGTAAAAACCAGAGACAATTCACAGGCTTGTTTTACAAGACCCCACAAAAAAGTTGTAAGGATTCTTCTCTGTGTGGCAGTGGTCTAGCCCCCATATTTCTGTGTTCATGTCTGCCTTAGTAAAATACAGCTCCAGGCAATGTTTCCCTTCAACTTCTTTCACAGATTGTTTGTGCTACTGCTTGAATGATTTTGTGGCTCAAATGCAGAATGAGCTTGAGGAAAACAGACTATGTAGCACGAGAACCTTGAATCTTTGAAGACAGAAATGAGAGATCCCATCAGGAAAAATGGGATATGGAGGCCTTTCATCTCAGTGTTAATGGCTTGGGCTAGCAACAGGCCTCCTCCTTAATTGTCACTCTTCAGTGGGTCTTCAGAGGCTTGTGGGAAGTGAGTCACTGTCTTATGGACAATAGATCACAACAAATATTAAAATGACTGGGAATCTTACTGTGGACATTTAGGCTTTAATTGACTCAGGAGGATCTGCACCTTAGAATATTCAAAAGTGGTTCTTTTTGTGGCACTGTGTACACTGTGATTAATGGGACTGGGGGCACCTGCCTGCAGAGAAGGCCAGTATTTCTGAGCTTGGGTAAATTTATGTGCTCTGTATGAGGTCATAATTCCGTAACAGACTGATTATACTCGTTTGATTACTGGTAAGTGAAATAATTGAGCACGAGGTGGCGAGCCTGCATGTCTGCAGTCACAAGGCTTGTGTCACTGAGGCAATAGACCTGTTCCTGCTGGGCCCCTTCCAGCTCAGACTGTTCTGTGATCCTGTGATCCTGGGCTCCAGCTTTCATTTACTGATTGTTTTCCTGCAAGGTGTAACCGTGAACGGGCAATTAATTGGAGCTCCCGCACCACCCAACGGCCACAAGAAGCATCGGACTTACTTCAGCACCATCACCATCCTCAGCAATAAGCCAGAGAGGTCTTATCTGGAGATCACACCCAAGAGGGTCATCCTGGATGATGGGGAAAGGCTTGTCCTGTCCTGTGGTCGGAGTGCTGTCGTGAGGAGCAGGAGCCTGGAGGTGTCCATCTCTGCTTACTCCAACATCACCGTGACCATCCGGGACTCCATCAGCTTCGTCATCCTCATCCACCACTACAAGAAGCCAGCCCCATACCAGAGGAATCACCTGGGGTTCTACATCTCCAACAGTAAAGGCCTCTCTTCAGACTCCCATGGGCTGCTGGGTAGGTGGCAGGTTCTCAGGTTCAGAGCTGTAGATCAGACAAAAATGGTATTTCTGAGCAGAGACAGGAGGGAAGGAGGAAGGCAGGTGGGGATTAAGCTCCCAGGTGAGACTTTTCACATCCTCTCTCAAACAACTTTTTTCTTTCTAGTACTTCCAACTCCTCTCTTGTCTTTTCCTGTAGGAGCTATCTCTCCCTATCCCAGCTGTACCTGGTGTTCACATTTCCACTCTTTTAATGATTGTTCAATACAGTTACTATTAGAATACACGTGCTTGATGCTCCCAAGTACAGAGACAGAAACCAAACCTTCCACAAGAACTTTTTGTGGCCCCTTTCTTTCAAACGTGAAATGAAAGAAGAGCCACCCCTGCCTTTTGAAGGAACTAGGCTTTAGGTAGGATCAGCTGATGGCCAGATGGTTGTGTTCTTTCAGCCAATGAGAAGTATTGATGTTTTTGATCATGTACAGGTGCAGAACTCTAAAAGTTCTGCCATAGTTTCTGTGCCACTCAGACACCCCCAGTTGAAACAGGAGATGATCCCGTAGGAGTGGGGTTTTGGACTCAGGCCACTCTCACGGACAAACCTCTAAATCCAGACTTAGGTTTGGCCTAGAAGAACTTTCTCCCAAGAAGGCAAGGGAACAGAACTTGAATCTTCAGGCCTAGGACTTTTTGCTTGCGGATGGACATTGTGTGGGTTATTAACCTCTAGTAACCATGTCCCACAGAAGGGAACTTACTACTGGCAGCTAAAAAACATCTTTAACTCTTTAGTGACCCATGGGAAAAAAAATGGGTTTTGTTCTAACCTCTGTGTTTGCAGGATTTAGAAATGAATCACAGGAAGAAGATTCATCCTGCTCTTGCAAAGAAGCCCTTTACAGATCCATAAGCTGAGAATCCTCAAATGCATCCTACCAAAAAGCCCAAACAAACCACAAGAATTTATAAACAGGCACAAATCAGCCAGTCATAGACTCTTATTTTATCTTGCCTTTTAGGTCAGTTCTTGAAGGATGAAGTTAAGCTCCTTCAGGAATCCCTGAACACAAGTCATCGGGAGGTTGGGCAGAACCAAACGGAGGCGTTGAAGGCAAACCCTACAAACACCCTGAAGGTGAAGGGGCGGCTGGTTCCTGTCGTGTGGAAGCAGAGGAGGATCTACAACGGCCAGCAGGAAGTCGACTGCTGGTTTGCCAAAAACAACGCGGACAAACTGATTGATGGGAGCTATAAGGACTATCTGGCTTCTCATCCCTTCGACACAGGGACCAGCTTTGGGACAATTAACAGCCTTTAAGACTGGTCACAGCAATGCATTGCAGCAGCACATGTGACAGCAGGTCCCTTCTGAAGCCTTTACTAGGCAACTTATGAGTATTTCCTTACTTTTTGGTGCCAAAGAAACTAAGGATTTTGTCCTTGGAAATCAGCTGTCTCTCTCTCATGCTAAATGAATGTTCATCAAATTCCTGAAGAAAAAGAAGGCTGGGGGAAAAGACGTGGTTAAAGGCATGATTGATGCTCTCTCAGTTGTAAGGGAGGGAGAAATAAGCCAGTGAACAGTGCAGAGGCTGCTGGCCTTAAAATAAACCCATGCAGGGATCTGTGCAATATCCCCTGGGGCTGGTGAGTCACCCCATGAAAGGCAGATCATACAGAACAGTGCCTGTTGAGGTGATAGGCTTTGCAAAGAAGTGACTTGGAGCACCTGCTCCAACCCTGGTCCATGGGGAAAGGAGAGGACAAAAAGAGAGAGGAGATGTGGGTGGATATTTATCTGCAGTGATCCATTAGCATCAAACAAAATCAAAACTTTAAATCAACAGGTCACAGGAGGTATTGCTTTCCTGGTTAGTGGGATGAGGTCTGGATTTGCTACTAAACATGATGTTCCCTGAATCACTATAAACCCTTAAAACAGTGGTGAAAACCTTGATGGGGTTCATTGCTGTCTTGGTGCACAGCCTGTGTGCTTAAAAAGCACCTCTGGTCCTCAGCAGCAACAGGAGTGGTGCAGGCTCCCATTCCATGGAGCAATTAATTCAACACAAGTCAATTTAAATAACATTAGTGATTTTTTGAGTCTTGATTCCCTCAGGAAGAAACAAAGTTCCACCGTGAGCTTCCAACAGACCTGCCGTGTCCTTGAGGATCACACCCCTTCTGCACAGCAAAGATTAAAATTTCCTGAGGGATGACAAACCAGAACCCACAACAGCTTGTGAGCCTACAAAGAAGCCTCTTGAATTTTGACTAGATGACTCTAGCTGCTTTTGTAATCAGGGAGGAAGTCTTTATTTATTCCAAATTGTCAAAAAACTTTCATCCTGATTTCCCCTGGCTTCTTCTCCTTCCTTACACTGCAGGAATTTGTGCGCAGCAGGAATTTGGCAGCAGGAGGTTACAGAAGGGTCTGTCAGCCACCCCCACTGCAGGTGGTGCTCCAAACCCAGAACTGCAAGGCTGTGGTGTGTTTTAAAGTGAGGCATCACTGAGCAATGCTATAGATCAGCCACAGGGGAGTTTTAGCAAAGAACTTGTCCAAAGGGGACTTGACAACCACAAAGACATTTACATGGCAAGGCCAAACTGAGCTTATGAATACTCTGCCTTTACAGAATTGAAAAGGAGGGAGGCTGGGTGTGGAAGCATCTCCAGGAATTAAATTATATCCATGTGTTAGGAGAAAACATTTGCCAGGGACCTACAGAAATAGGTTCAATCTTGCCTGATTTTTTTTTTCATACTTAACAATTAAATCATATTGTTGCTGTTGGAGCTCCAGCTGCTGGGGGTGGGGTGGTGATTTTCCAGTTGCTTGATCAGCTCGTTAGTGCTGCAAGCAGCATGGCAGCAGAGCAGGTGGCAAGCATGGTTTCTTTAACTCACACCATGTGCTGCCTGGAAGAGGGAAACAGCCAAAAGCAACCAGGAAGATTTAACTGCACTCTGGAAGATCCTTACAGAGAGCTCAGTTAGCACAAAACTCATGCCAAGGCTCGTACTTTGGAACAGAACATAAAGAAGAAACTACTGCTTTGGGCCCTGCTATCTTGAGAAATAGCTCTCCTGTGAGGGAGGGCTGAAGGCAAGACCTTCAGCACGTTCCTGAGTGTGGAATATCACAGAGGTTTAATGCTCTTCAGTTTGCTTGTGGGCCAGAAAGAGATGAGGAAGAGCAGCTGTGAAGTTGACTTCTCTGCCCAAGAAGAGAGTAGGAAGATCACCCACAGCCCACATCCAAACAAGCTCCCCTTTCACTAGCAGGGAGCAAACAGGAAAGTGGCAGGGGATTTGTGGACACCCCAGGGTTTGGCAGGTGTTTCCAAACTGTCCTTACTGAAACCTCCCCTCTCCTCCCACACTGTGCTGCCCACGTGTATTGCTAAGGGGAGGGACTGGCTTAGGCTCTCCCCTCATCTCCTCTGTATATAGATATGTATATAATATATATAAACACACACCTACTGCTAATAATTCAGGTGCATCATTGCTCATCTTTCTCCTCCTCCAGCCAAGGAAACACATTTCTTTCAGGGCCTGAAGATAACAAGGATCAAGTCCAATGAAGCACCTGGAGCGATATACTCAAGGTCTCCTTAAGGCTCCAGTTATCCATTTCACAATAAATATTTTACAGTGAACACTGCAGTGAAGCTTTCATTTGGCAAAGATAAAACAAGCTTTGAAGCTAAGGTTGTGTGTGTTTTATGCTGCTGTACAGGCTCACATTACCAGATGACTGAAAGAACCACTCACAAGTTAACAGTAAGTTGGGAACCAAAGGAATTTCAGTGGGAAATTAAAGGTCATTGATGTCCTTTAGTCTCTATGCACTTGGTAGGAGGCAAGAACAGACCCTAGGGTTCTACTCCCACATTGAAATGAGAGTTTAACCACAGACTTTAAATACAGTAGAACAGGACATGGGAAAACAGTTTGTGCTCCTGCTGTCCCAAGAGCAAAGGCAGGTCATGGACTGTAAATTTCAATTTTTTTCAGCTCCAAAGTGGGTATCACAACACTTCCCTCTCTCACGAGGGGGAATAAGTGCAGGCTTGATCCTCACAGCCCTTCATGGTGTCCCAGAGAGCTCCCAGACCTCTACGCAGTTATTGCAGTGAAGATGCATTTGTTCTCATCTCCAAGAGTGTCACAGAGCACTTGGATTCACGGAGATGTGTCTAGTGATTGCACATTGCTCAGACAGCTCAGGAATGAGGCTGAGCACTCACTCTGGAGTGCAGTGGAAACAATTGCATGGCACCATTTCAGAGATGGGAAGGCAACAGGGCTGCTGAAACAGCACTGGCTACACAAGGATTGAGAGGGAGAACCTTCCCCCTCATTTTACTTCTCCTGCTATTGCCAGTTGTGAACCTTCTCTTTGCCTCAGCTGAGAGCCAAAATGAAGATCACATCACTCACAGTCCAGTTTAGAACAAGGAGATTGCTTTGGCCAAATGTGCACTCTTCACCCACTGCAGGATGGCACTGTGCAGCCCATAGCAAGAACAAAAGTCCAAAACACCAGTATTCCTCAAAACAGGGAGCAAGTTTCTAAGAGGGGAGCTCTTTTAATCTATTTCCAGTCAAAACCTTGCACAGCACAGGACTTATTCCAACTCTTACCAGTGCAGAACCCCCCAGACAAGCTGAAGTTGTGTAGTGAAACCGACTGCACTGAGCAATATAAATAATCTATTCAGAGCGCTGTGTGCCATGTGTTCCAAAAGGCTTTTGATGTGCCAGCAGAAGTAGGATTTTGACCCTTCATTAAGGAAGAAAAACAAAAAAGGACTTAATTTCCAGAAAAACAGTTTAAAGCTGCACAGCTGCAAGTGTAGCCAAGCGTGTCTAGTTCACTGAGGGGCATCCGAGACTTTGATTTGCATCTAAGGCTTCAAACCACTTTGAAGTCAGGAGAAAAACAACAAACCAAACCCCCCCCCCAAAAAAAAAAAAAACACCAAATTTCTTCACATGCTCCTAGCTCAGCCTTTGCATCTAAATTAGAAAATCCAAATCCTTTAATTTTTGCTCCTTAATAAGGGCTGTTTTCTTGGGAAAAATACAAGGGAAAAAGGAAAAGTAAAAGATCATTCCCATCCATCACTTAAAGGGGAGCTGTCTTGCAAGAAGCAAAGCCTGGCTATGGCTCCACTAGGGATAGCAGCCCAGTGGATCCTGGATCCCTGCTCCAAGGACTATCCCCCCCATTTGGACTCTGGCTGGGTCTCTCCACAGCTGTGTCCCTGCATCCAGCCTGGGAGTGGGGTGGTGCAGCTGCTCTGTGCTCACTCTCTCCCCAGGACAGCTGCAAAGTGTTTTGCATTTTTGTGTTTATAGACAAATACAGGGTGCTAAGAGGAAAGCAAACAGGGCAAAGCCCTGCACTTCACACTTGGAGCAAGACAGTGCCAGGCCTGGGGTAACTCAGAGTCTTTTCCAGCAGCAGTACTACCCCAGGTCCTTCCTTACCCCCAAAACAGGGCTAGCTAATGGGGCTTTCAGATACAGTTTGAATCAGTTCCTGCAGACATTTCAGTTGTTTGTTTTAAACTAAGTAAAAGGCGAGCTGTCAACTTCCAGTAAACACTCCCTTGTAAGGTGCTGACTGGGATCCATCTCTGAGTCTGTTCTGGAGCCCAGCACAGGCTGATGTTGCAGCATCAGGGCTTTGCACCGAAGCAGCTCCTACAACTCGACCACAGAAACCAAGCTCTGTGGCTCAAGCTCTTCATCTTTAGGTTTACCAGAACAGCCCTGCTGCAGAAACACAATCTTCCCCGGTCAGGAAAGATTTCAACAGCTCCCCTTCCTCCCTTTCACAGCGTTAGGGTCGTGCAGAACATTAAGCACATGAAGGCACTTAATCTATGAAGCAATTTTAGGTCACATATTTATTGTATTCCTTATAAAACAGTAAAAAGAATCAGATCCACTGGGACAAGCTTCCCAATTCAAGACATTTAAATACATACTGCAAACCATTTCTTTTGAGCATTGTGCATATAAAAGTGTCACAGTTCAGGTAGTACAGAATAGAGCCTTTTTTTTTTTTTTTTTCTTTTTCTATTAAAAAACCAGACAATATTTTCATTTCAGTCTCTAGCCCTGACAAAAGGAAAAAAAGTCACACCCAGTTGTCCAGCCAGGGAAAAAAAATCCCTGTATCCCCAACCTCAACGTGCCTGCATGTGGGGCAGACAGGTAAAGCAGATACTGCTCAAGCCTGTACAGGATGCACAGACAGCATCCACAGGACAACTGCAGGATAGGTCTAAGATGAGGCAGGCAAAAAGGTCTCTGTAGATCCACAAGGGTCACTCAGTATTCCCCACCCTGCCTTTCCTTGGCCAGCTCAAGGATCACAGTGCTGCTCCTTCCTCCACCTCCCTTCTCCCGCTGTTGTCAGATGACCACTTGATAGCTGGGCTGCTTCATCTTCTGGTTGGTTCCCCAGAGTCCTGAAGTATCCTGGTCGCTTTCAGACTGATCAAAATCCATGTCTGGAGAGAGCAATACCTAGAAAGGGGAACAGACAGATGCTGATGGAGTCAAAGGTCTCAGAGCTTCTCAATACTGCTTGCTGAACGAGTCAAGCATTCCCGTAGAGGGGTCTGCTGCCAGATCCAATCCTCTCTGGCAGATGGGTATGGCTTCAAGGTCATCCAGACCTTGAACAGCCAAGCAGATTTAGGCACAGGCACCCTGACCATCTGGTGTCCCAGTGCCCTTCCTTGAGAGCAGAACAGGCAGCTGAAGGCTCTGGTCCCCATGGGACAGAACTCACACATGGATGTCCAGGCCTGGCTGAAGCCTCAGTGGACATGTACAGAAACAAGGCCACATATTTTGTGAACAGCTGTACCACATGTAGACCTTTTCCCAGGCCCTCATCTGCTTGTCACCTCCACAGCTGAGCCAGAAGGGCAAGCAGGGCTACAGGCTCAGCTTCAGCCACGGAGCCAGCTCAGGAGCGGTGTCCTAGCCTGGCAGCACCTCGTTTCTGCCTGACACTGCAGCTCCTGGCTCAGTCTGAGCTGTGGGAGCCAAAGCAGAGCACTGACACCTCTCACTGGTGTTTGAGGTAAAAAAACACTTTTTTTTTTCTTGCTGGAGGACCCAAAGGAACCCCTACACACTCAGTAGTTAACTCCACACCTGAGGATACCATGAGCTGCTCTAAACTGACTGCCATCAGCCTGGAGTATCTGCAAGATGCAGATGGAGCCACATGTGGGCATTTTTCAGCCACATCCTCTGGAAGAGGAAAAAGGCTGGATTTTATCCAGGAGATGGCTGCAGTGACTGCAGAAGAGCTGAAACCCAATGCCAGCCAGCCAGCAGTGTGCATGGATAATATTAATGGCAGGACAGGTTAGAATCACTGAATCCTCAAGGTTGGAAAGACCTCCTAGGCTGAGTCCAGCCATTAACTCAGCACTGCCAGGTTCACCACTAAACCTAAACGTCCCTGAGCACCGCATCTACATGTTTTTTCAACACTTTCAGGGATGGTGATTCCACCATTTCTCTGGGCAGCCTGTGCCAGTGCCTGAACACCCTTTCAGTAAATAAATTTTCTTTAATATCCAATCTAAACCTTCTCTGGTGCAACTTGGGGCCATTCCCTCTTGTCCTGTTCTTGTTAACTGGGAGAAGAGACTGATCCCCACCTGGCTACGACCTCCTTTCAGGGAGTTGTAGAGAGGAATAAAGTCACACCTGAGCCTCCTTTTCTCCTGCATTCCCAGTTCCCTCAGCTGCTCCTCATCAGAGCTGTGCTCCAGACCAGGCTGTTTGCTCCACCTTATCCTACCCCCATGTCCTCAAACACCCACATCTGGGCAAGAGAAGCTGCACTGTCACTGTGAAGCCTCCCTGTGCCCGACTCAGCAGCCTTCCAGCTCAAAGGGATGGTTCCTGGACTTTCAGCCCAATGCTCACACACAGAACATTCCCAGCATTCCAGAGCTCAAGATTCCTTGGGCAAAACCAGGAGCAGGGGGAATTGCTCCTATCTCTATCTCCACACACAGCTGTGAATTAACATGCCCTCCACTTGTCAGCACTCAGGCAGCACCACAGGGCCAGTCACCACAGCAACAAAACCACTGATCAGGAAAAACACGACTCCAGTGAGTCAGTGACTTCAAAGCAGCAGAAGAGCCACAGGGGAAGATTTCCTGCTCCCCACCCTCACACACACCCCAGCCCTCCATCCAGGGCTGTTCTCTTCACAGTCATTCACCCAAAGGACAGCAGCAGAACAGATTAAGCTCTCTTGTCCCCATCATTGGTGTCACAGATTTTTTTTTTTTCTTTTGGTTCAGGACACACATTGGAAAGTTTCCATCTCTCTCACGTGAAGATTTCCTCTGTTTATCACATTGGTATTGTGATGCTCTTGGACCTGAAGAAATGTGTAATTACTCACAGGCAGCATTGTGAACTCACTGAGCTCTGACAGGCTGCAACAGACTGGTTGTGGGGCCTGTTGAACTGGTGATTTGGGTGGCTTTCAGCTGAAAACTCAAAACCCCTTGCAGCCAAGCAGGGGTGGTGACACAGTGTTGTGCATCCAGACCCATCCAGGCTGCTACCTGCCCACCACACACGTCACAGAATTCACAGAATGACTAGGTTGGAAGAGACCTTCAAGATCATCAGGTCCAACCCATGCCCCAACACCTCACTTACGGGAAGCTCCATGAACAACAGTCCCCCAGTAACCTTTCCACAATTCCCCAGGAAGCAGCACCAAGAGAGAGCACCTCGTTGCCATGACAGCCACAGCACACACCCTCAGGTATCATTTGCAAGCCCCACTCTAATTTGGGAGTTTTCAGAACAACTTGGACAAGGCTCTTTCCCTGGAGATGCATCCAGGTCGGGATCACAGCGGGCTGGTGGCACAGCTGGGAGTGGGACATGGTTTCCCAGCCCTGGGACAATGTGCTGCTGTCTCACTCAGCAGTCCTCAAACACCTCACATCCCACATCATGATTTGCCACAAGTCAGAAGGACTGTGAGGTGGGACAGCTTCCTTCCCAAAGCACCTCTATGTCCACCTTCATTTATCTTGCCTGTAAGGACCTGGCAGCTGAGTTCACCATGAGTTTGAGCTAATTAAAAATCAAAAATAAAATTGTTTCTCAGCAAATCCAACTTGCTCTTGGATTTTCTAAGTGTTTCAACACTTACAAGTAAGCAGCACTGTATTGGTGTCTGTCAGCATCTTCAACTAATGAATGCCAAAATACAGAGTTCCTTATGAAGGGAATTTGGACAGGTGCTGAACTCCATCCTGACCAAAGGCAGGCCCTCATGCAGTATATTAACTTTCCTTCCAGCCTCACAGTAGCCTCTAATTTCACCTTAATTTTTCTCACAAGTACCACTGCTACTGGACTTTTGCTTTAAGGGTTGTCTCTAAAAATTTAAGCCTTCAGGAAAGGAACAGAAACTCATCCACTTCCCTGGGGAAAAAAAAAAAAAAACCTGAAAAAAGATCAAATAAAACATTATTAAAACTGACTTGTTTTCTTGAGTGGAGGAAACAAAGAAATCACTGATAAGATCTGAAGTTCATTGGGAGTTACAAGGGCAAAGGAAAAGAGCCTTGGGTCAAGGACAGGACACATACAAAGCAAAAATAAGGGCCTTGCAGATGAATTAATTTCCCCAGGCTGAACAGCACTGGATGCAAACTGGCATTCAAGAGATCCTTTTCTGTCCCACAAGAGGGGAAAAATATTACTCCATGAACATTTACAAGGCAGGGCAGGAGACTGAAACAACGCAAAGCTTAAGGCTGACATGGAAGGAAAGAAGGGTGAAATTCTTCCAGCCAATAAGAGGGAGTTTGTCCCTTTCAGGGATTCAGTGTAAAAGAAGTAGTAAGAGCTCATCCTCTGGCTCACCAAAGGAGATTTAAAGCCCACAAGAGGCTGCCACTTCCTTGGCTGCAGGCACAGAGTCAGTAAGTGACACCAGCAGCAGGATTGCTGTTGCTGGGTTTCTTCTTGCTGCCCAGCTGCTCTTCCAAGCCAAGGGCAGAGCTGAGGTTTCCTGCTGCCCCTGGAGAAGGCACAGAGCGTGGCCTTGTAACAGGTTAACTCCAGCCCACTCTTTCCATCCTCCTTCCTATCGCTCCCCCTCCTTTTCCAAACACAAACTGCTGGTTCATGTGAAAATAATGACACTCCATTGGTGAGACAGGCAGAGGGTTGAAATTCAAGTCGGCAGTGGGATGGGGAGCTGGTGGCGCCTGCAGCGAGACAGCCCTGATGAACCCTGATAAACCTGTGGGACACATTAGCTCTGCCCTGCACTCCTCAGCCCCCCTTCCTCCTCCACTGGGCAGCAGGGAAACATGAAATTCCCTCACTTGAACAGGTGATTAGCAGCAACAAGCCCAGCAAATGCTCATTTTCTGCTTTTGAGACTAAATTCCAGTCAATCCAGCTGTAGGGCTCAGCCAGTCAACATGATCTTTAGCTCACAGCTTAAGAAGCTGACACCTGAAGCAGGAGCTAAAGGCTATTCCTGAAGGCCCAGTGCCAAGAAAGAGTTGGAAAACAGGTCACCCACTTCTGTATTTCCTCATAAGCTTCCTTCTCTGCCCAAAATATTTGTCAGGCCAGAGGCACAGCAACATGTTTGAGCATAAAGCAGGCAATCCCTGCAGCCTGCTCGGAGAAACCAGTCCCCTTGGTAGCTCCACTGCAGTGATGGATCAGAGGGTTTCAGGATGAAGAGATGACCTTCATATTGTTGAATTTTTGCTGAAGTCTTCAGAGAAAAGCAGTCAGGTACTTGGAAGGAGAGAAACCTTTGACAGAAAGTGGCAGGTTGTGGGAAATGTTTCCACCACTTGAAACTCCCTGTCTGTTGACCTGCCAGAAGAGGCTTTCTTAGCATCTGGAAATTAGCAGGTATTGTTCCTTCAGATTATCCAAAAGTGAGCTAGAGCTCACAAAACACTTGCAGTGCTCCAGTGGAACTAGGCAGAGGTGCAGCTCCATCTCCATGGAGGAGCAGTGCCTGTGACACCAGCTGTGACACTTCCATGGCAGCCACCACCTGTGAGCCTGGATGCTGCAAGGTTTGGTTCCAAAAGCTGTGAAGGAGATCCTTATCTCAAACAGAGATGTCACCTCCTCAGCTCTGCCTTTGAGCTGGTGTAATTCTAACTGAGCTTGGGCCTTCAGGAACACATCCAGTGAGCAGGGCAGGGCTTGAACACCAGTGACCTCACCAGAGCTGCTTACCCAGAGGGAGGACCAGCAGGACTGTCCCTGTTGTCTCAGCAGCTGCTCCCATCTGCCTGCCCTCCCTACCAGAGCCAGGATTCCTCTGACACTTCTCCACTGCACCCCTGGGACACAGAAGCCTTGGCTGCTGTGCAGGCTGCCAAGCACACACTGTTAAAACATTACCACCTCTTGTGCACGCTGCGATGTCACCAGTGATGGGCCATCCATCTATCAGCACAAGAGCTGAGTTACTCCTTATGAAAGAACTCTCAGAGAGCAAGAGCTATTTCTGTTCATCCTGAATTCCTCAGCAGAAGCTCCTCCAGGAGCCAGGCTGTGATTGCCAGAAATTATCTTATCTTGATAAGTCTCACCAGTGAGCTGCAGGATATCAGCAGTTGTACACAGAACACACTAAAACCAGGCCTGGGTGCCAGCAGAAGTAAGGGAATTCCTCCCAGGGACCAGGACTGTGGACTCTGCCCAAAGGTCAGTGAGAAGCAGACACCACCTACCCAACAAAGCACACATGATTAAGGAGAACAAAGTCTGCTGGAACTGCAGCATTTCCTCCCCCACCATAACTTTTAGTCTGTCGGGCTCAGACTACACAAAACACAGCCTCCTCCAGCTAAGGGACAATAATCTGGTTGAAAAAATACCAAATGCTGACAAAAATAGGATTCCCAGCTAAGCCTTGTCCTCTAAAAGGGATGCTAACAATTACAGAGAGGAAAGTAAGCTCTACCCAGCCAAAATTAATTACAATTAAATACAGCAAAGCTCAGAGGGGCAGTTTTAGCCTGCACACACAGATCAGTGCAGAAGTCAGCTCATCCCCCCAAGATATTGTCATCATTCAGGGCAGTATTTCAGCAACACTTCCTGGGCTGTGACACTGCTCGTGGTTAGAGTGAGCTTGACTTTGCAGGGTGATCACCCACATTCATGAAGCACCACCCCAGGTCCAGGCAATGTGATGTTCTGTTACAGGGCTGTGGTAAAACACACAGACCATGCCACAAATTTGCATCTTGGTCTGAAACACAGGTTTGCATTCCTGGTCTTACCTGAGATTCCTCAGTCCTCCTGGCCCGAGGAGTTTCTGTGGATCCATTGATGTCTAGGGTATCCTTCTGCTTGTATTTCCTCATGATCAAGCTGTCCACAACCCAGAACATAATGGCCTTGGGGAGAAAGAAGTTACATCAACAGATTGCAGAGACCAAAATGCAGAGTTATTCAATCACAGATATTTCTTCTCCTCTTGGTTTCTCCAGACATCAGCCCTGCATCAATTGTGTCCATGGGGATTGGATGAGTCAAATTCCTTAAGTCCCTTCTTACACAAGTCCTATTGTTTCCAGAGTTGTTGAAGATCCAGATTAAGTAAGACCACAATAGGCCAAGTTTCCACCAGAACATAACCACTGAACCAAGCTCCATCCAAAGTGTAGCTGCCTGAACCAGTCCCTGGTCAGTTCTTTGAGGACCAGAATCATCTTTCCAATGTGGAAGTGCAGCCTGGGAAGGTGGAGAGAGGCAGATCAAGCCAACTTTGCCAGTGCTGCATCCATTGAAATGTGCATGGGATGAGCTGAAAGCGAGTTCAACTCCCTGCTTGTCCAGGGAGCATCTGAGTGTTAACACCTTGTTCCCACTTCCCACCTTAGCAGGAACTGAGCAGCAGCTCGAAAGAGCTGAGCTTTCAAGAGGTTTTGTCAAACTAGTTTTGAGAAGAATGACAGTTCTGGGTAACCTTGAGCACCTTGTCTTGCTGTAATTTAATCTGACATCCAGCCAAATGACTGGATTGTCAAGGTCACAAGCCATCCTATAGGACATTAAAGCGTTTTGGGCATCCCCATGCTGTTGAGATGAGCTCTCACCTAAGGAGACCCAGCTTTATTCCAAGGGGTGAAGAGTCAGCCCCACAGCAGCTCAGAGAAAGGGATGGGAATTGGGAACAGAGACTGTGGCAGTGACAGATTTGTGACAAGATAGATTTCTTCACACACCTCTCCACCCTGTCCCAGGCATTTCAAGGCTGCCCCCAGCCAGTCCCTGGGCACACTCCCATGAGGCTGTACTGTAATCTCCAAACCAGCCCACCCAGCACCCGCAGAGGTACCACTTACATTGACTATGAAAGGCACAACAAACATCACCAGGACGAGCTCCAGCTGAGGGTTTGGGATGTAGCCCAGGAGGATCTGCTGAAGCTGCAGAGGAGAAAACATTTAGAACACTTAACATCATTTAGAACACTTTAGCATTATTTGAACAGCTCTTTTGCAAGATCCTTGATGAAATCTGCTTGTCTTTTTACATGAGCAGCCAGAGCTCTGCAGCCTGTGCTTCAACCCAGCCCTTAAAAGATTACACAGGATATTCCTTTAGCCCAGCTGCCAAACACAAGATTTTGTACAGAAACAAGTCTTGCAGTGTAACTATCCATGACAACAGCTGGTGGGACTTCCCTTGGCTCCCTGGAGCTCATCTGCAGAACAAGGACACCAGCCACGAACAGTAATCATGGAGAGGAATCCAGCAGCATATCTGGATCTGGATTTGTGCTGCTGAAGAAGTTCACATCCCAGTGTCAGCACTGTGGGCTACTGGGTTTGAAGGACAACCCTTGAAGAGATAAGTGCTCCCAGACTGCTGGAGAGAACTCCTCAGTTACACGCAGTGCCTGGTACCTCAGAGCCTGCTGAAAGAGGACTCCAAGCTGGAGTTACTCCTGATTCTCAGGATTAGGTTTTTACACCCATCACACCTACCTGCCAACAGGTAAGTGTCTAAAACCCCACAGGTTATTATTTTTATGTTTTTAAAGATAAACTTCTGATCAACACAATTAGCATTGCTGGCATACAGAAGCAGCTGAGCAGGAAAAGACAACACATTACTCGTATAGCACTTCCCAAATTAATCTCTAATCCCCTGGTTTAAGCACAGGATCACGAAACACCAACATGGACTGACTTGACAGAATAACACAGAAATCCTCTGGCAGAACTGAAGGAACTCAGCTGCCAGCCCAGCCCATTTTAGTCTTCCAAGAACAGGAAAGAAAATTAAAGGATCATCTTATTCCATTAGCTTTTGATTAGCAAGATAATGCACCAAAAGCCAAACCATTATGAAATTCATGTTTCCCAAAATTTAAGTAATAGCTAATGATTACAGAGTGATGTCAGTAAGTGTGAGGATTAAAGGCCCTCAATAATGAGAA
This sequence comes from Anomalospiza imberbis, assembly GCF_031753505.1. Taxonomy (NCBI): domain Eukaryota; kingdom Metazoa; phylum Chordata; class Aves; order Passeriformes; family Viduidae; genus Anomalospiza; species Anomalospiza imberbis. Next base: position 4,068,101 of record NC_089685.1, on the reverse strand, counting down.
CCATGAATCAGGCAAAGCTGACAAAAGGAAACCACAACAGCTACAGCTAGAGAAATACTGCTTACCTTTGTCCAACCAGGGATAAGCAGGACAAGGCTAATCACAGTCTTCTCAAAAACCATTATCAGCAAGTAGAGGATACACTGGCCAATCCAGGCAGCAGCTTGTGGAGGGTCACCTGGAAAAACAGAATATTAAATCTGGGACAGAGGACAGGAGGCCTTGCAGAAAAGTTGTCTCATGCTTGATACTGACCCTCCTCTCTACAAGGACCTGCACACTCTTCTATAAAATAAATGCAAATAAATCATTAAAAATATAATCTGCAATGTGCTCCCTGCCAAGCCTTACCAACACAGTTACCAGGAACAGTTTGAGAATTTCAAGTCACCATTTTCACTACACTCAGTGTAACTTGTCAGGCCTGAACAGAATTATTTCATTGTGCTGATGAAGTGGAGGGCTGGTTATGTGATACTGTCTGAGCAAGAGACAGGGGCTCCATCACCCCAGGTTTTAAAGCAATTCACTCAAAAAGAATCAATGCTAATTAAATATGAATGTTTCCAAGGGGGTGCTCACCAAGAAATAAGGAAAAGCATATTTGTATTGTTAACAACAATAATGGTTCTGTATCTATTACATGTGCTTACTTCAGCCCTCTGTGAGCTCCCTGCCAGCTGGTTATCACCTCCCCTGGCTCACCAGAATATCTCAGGTCTGCAATACTCAGCTACTGTATCTGGCTCAGGAAAGCTGCAGCATTTCCTCTTACTACTTAAAGACAAAGATAACCTCTGGCAACACTTGTTCCCAGCATAATCTGCCCGGAATTTGGAATTCCATCCATGCAAGGGAACCTGTGCAGCTGGCACTGACAGATGCCAACCCTCAATGTGGTCAGATGGCAGCAGGCTGGGAGCCTTGCTTCACTTTTGTCCACTTTTCCCCACTTTTCAGCACAATTCTGTCGAGATGTGGCAGGAGAAGACAACACCAGCAGTCTGCAAAGGCACATTTATCCACACCAATAAAAACCTCTCGCAGCAAAAACCAGCAGCACATACTGGGATTTGGTAAGAGCTGGTGTCCAACCAAGCCCTAGCTCTGTGGGGACTGGCTTCCCAGCAAGTGCAAATCAGGTTTTCAGGTACATTTGTCCTTATTCTGTCATTTGTTAGCAACATACCAAAACACCTGCCTCGTTCCAAAGCTACAGCTAAAACGTAGAGGCATCCTGGTAGTGTCCAAGGTAGGATCACCTCATGTCCCAAATTCTTAATTGCTCAAACCATGACTGAGAAGGAAGCAAAGAACAGGAGAGGGAAGGACCGGGAGGCTGAGGGTGCAGGGATGAGGAGAGCAAGCAGAGAGAGCCAAACCAGCAGGAACTGCATGGAGGGAGGGCAGGAAGAGGGAGCCAGAAAGGTTATGTGGAAGCACACCCAGCAGAGCCTGTGGAGGATTTTGGAGAGAGGAATCTCTGCTCCCTGGCAGGCAACAGCTTAATGGGTGGTCTGTGAGGAGATGGGAGCAGTGTTAGAGGCAGCTGGAAGCCACAGGCTGGTGTCAGAGAGGCTTTGATCCTCCTAAAAGCCTCTCCCAATAGATTAGGATGCCTGGCTGCCTTTGGCACACAAGTTGGGTCTATTTTGCCCCGTACCCCAAAACAAACCAATTCTCCCAGAAACCCCCACATTATCACCACCCATCAGAGCTCTGAGTACAAACAACACAGGAAAACAAACACATCCGTTGTATCCTTCCTGCATTTGAACTCTTTCCCTTCTGCTCTGTGTTGTCAGCTGTGCTCTGTCCCCCGTGGAGGGACAGGACTAAAGCCACAGCACCCTTTGTGAATCGGCTCTCTGTGACAGCACTTCCCTCTGTCACCTCAGCTTGCCCAAAAAGCAGCAGCAGGTTTGAGATCTCTCCCAAACACCTGGCCCCTTGCAGGGACAGGTCATTACCATTCACCACCACAACCATGGCCTGTGGCACTTCGTTCTGCATTCTGTGCGCTGCACGGCTCGAGGCAGGTTTTGGCTCACCAGGCCAAAGAAGAGAAAGGAGAAATTAATATTCTCCTTCACCCCAAAGCATGCACCCACTGAATTTTGACTGCCCTCCTCCAGCAGCATTCCTAGTGCTCCCCATCACCAGCAAAACTTCCTTGGGACAGCCCAAGAACTGTGGCAACCACACACAGACCCAAGGAAAGACAACCTGCTTCTTAACCCACCCTAGGCATGGGCTTGCCTGGCTATTCAGGACTTAACTTCCTCACCCAGCAGGGAGATCAGAGGGTGTTTCTACTGTTATTTTTTACTGCATCCTGATCTCCCAAGGACAGGAGGCTGCTCTGTAACAAAATGATTCAAGACAAAGGTAAAAACAAAAGAGCAGCATGGCCTTAAGGGCTGCAAAGGTGACTTGGAGACAGCAGCTCATTTCCACTTCACCAAGGAATGCAGCTCTCTGCTTCTCACCTCAGCAGGTGTGGAGTCATCCAAGGACCACTGATCCACCCCCAGGGTCCATCATCCACCACCTAACACCACTAATTCACCTAACTCTGACCAACACCAGGAAGCTTCAAGTCATCATCTTCTGGAACCTCATCAGGGAAGCTTTATGGTCCCTAGATAAAAATTTGCCCTTCCACAGTAGGGAAAGGCTGGAATACTGGAGCTGAGCTCATGTAAGTGCTGCTTTCCTACAGAAAGCTGGTCAGAGGCATCCTCAGATTCAGCCTGATGTCTTTGGTGGATCAAGAGCTGCCCTGCTCTGTGGATGGGGAAGGATTCTTCTTACAGGAAGCGTTTTCTATACATAAATCTTGAGGAGAGCCCACAAGACTTTCAGCCACACCACACTGCCAGCCAGCAAAAACTAATCTGCTACCTGGAGGCTAAAAAATAATTAGAATAAAATAGAGGTTCTCCTCTTCCCTACAAGGAAAGGAAAACTCTGAACACAGCAGGGTGGGGAATTGGTCTGAATGGCCTTTGCAGCCTCCACATCACACCTGTTGGGTGATTATATGTATCACACTCCCTCTGAACCCTTCCAGTTGCTTGTCCCTGGTTCTAGCTGGGAGGTAACCCATGATACCTCAGCTCTACCACACTGAGCCTACCACAAACCTCTAGCTTAGAGAACAGCCTCTGCTAAAACCTTCCTGCAGCCATCTCCCATCCTCATAGAAATTAATATCCTCCTTCACCCCGAAGGATGCAGCCACTGAATTATGACTGCTCTCCTCCAGCAGCATTCCTAGTGCTCCCCACCACCAGCAAAACTTCCTTGGAGCAGCCCAAGAACCACTGGAGCCCGTGGCAACCTCACACAAACGTGTCTCATGTTCCACTGGTGCGTGGGAGCCCAGCTGCTGGGGAGCCAGAGCAGCAGTGCCTGAGGTATTTGAGCTGTTACCACACAACAGGATTAGTTTTAATCCAGGCTGCCTAATGCACCAAGCTGTCAGCACAGCCCACATGTTACAGCTTTATTTACAGCCTTCTCGGGACTTGTGCGCACAGAGCAGGTAGGAAAAAAAGCTCAATCACAGCCAAAGTGGAGGGTTCAGGGGGTTTGGGGAAAGGCAAGTATTTGAAAGCACTGGAAGTTGTACTGGGCGACAAGGTGGGGGTAGAAAAAGTCAATAAAAACTTCTTAGGAGACACACAAATGGTACCTCCAAAACCAAGGGATCTAATTACCTGTGCCAAATACAGAGGGTAGGAAATAGCAGTAAACTCTGAATTGAGTGAAATGCTCACTTGAAAGGCAAAACCAGGTTTCTAGAGATGGGAATGCAATGCATCAGAGCAGCCAGATGGGTCCAGTGGACACCCCAGACCCTCTCTGGCATTTTCTGCACTTGAACTAAAATGATTGAATTATAGAATGGTGTGGGCTGGAAGGGATCCCATGAACAGGGACACCTCCCAATAGACCAGGCTGTTCAAAACCCATCCAACCTGGCCTTGAACACTTCCAGGGATTACTCCCCTGGACAACCTGTCACACTCCTGAACCACAGAAAAGTGAGTGCACAGTAGGAATCTGTCCCCAGCGTGCAATGTCACACCACTGCTCTGGATCTTTGGTCCCTGTGGATATTCAAACTGCAGGGAATAGTGTTGCTGTCATCCAAATTCAGGAGGCCCAGAGGTTGCAACCCTGCTCCGAGCAAGGGAACCAACCACACACTCAGTCCCTGAGCAGGACCTTCAGCCCTCTCCTCACTTTTCCCCCCTGGCCCTAGGGGTGGAAAAGCCCAGCAGGCTGAGGACAGGAGAGCCCCCCAGGTTAGAGCTATTTCCAGCAGTATTTCCTCAAGCATTAGCAGCCGGTTCCCTTGACTGCTCCAGGATGTGGGAATATTTGTTACGGAAATTTTGTACAGCATCACCACGGGGCCAAAAGCAGCCTACACAGGTCCTCAGTTAAACTCAGCAGCTGGCACAGAGCATATTCTCTTAGAACTAAATTTGACCAGCAGAGTTCAACAGGCCACTAAACAGACTTTGAAGGCCTCCAAGCAAGATGCCTTTCCATTTCCAGACACTGAACAAGCACAAAGCATCAGGCTTAGATAGCCAGTGACCACAGCTAGAAGTCAACATCCAGACGGGCAGCCAGAGGGACATTTTCCACTGAGAACACTTTTCCTCCCCCTCATTTCTTAATGCTCCTCCAGAAAAATTTACTTGCACATTGCATAAAATCTCTCTCTCAATGCAAATTCATCGCATTTGCTTACTTAAAAGAAAATACTGGGGTATTTCTAAAGTAATCCTGGAGAATTACTGAACACAATCAAAATGTCAGGGCACTGCAGCCATACAAAGGTGTTCTCTAGGGAGCTGCTCATTGCCATGGGGAGGGAGAAGAGAGCTGGACCAGTTTGGAGATGAGGCACAAAGTTCAGTCAGGCTTTGATCTGCACACCCTGACTGGAGCCAGCACGTCCCCTGCTCAGTCTGTCCCAGCCCAACAGCACCTCCAAGAACTTGGGTATCCATCTCCCACATCTTTTGAAGCTTCAACTCTGCTTTGTTCTCCTCCCTACATGGACAGCTCCTGTAACCATGACTTGCTACAGCAATGGTGTGGTTGTGGAATTTCACAGAATCATCGCAGAATGGTTTGGGTTGGAACGGACCTTAAAAATATCACCTAGTTACAAACCCCCTGCCACGGGAGTTTCTCAGGGTCCCATTCAACCTGGCTTTCAACACCTCCAGGGGTAGGAGTTTGTTAGCTCTGAGTAGGTGTAAGGCACCCCTCATTCCCCAAAGCCCACCTGTGCCAAGAACACGCTTCCCCAGTCTTTGATCTTAGGAGCCAGGCATCCTGAGAAGAGACAGCTCTTTCCAAAATGCAGTTTCCTGTGCTTAGAGGAAATTCAGAGAGTAATCAAGAGCTTTTGGGCAAAAGATGGAGGAACATAAGCAAACGGGAGCCTTTGATTCCTCACTAGCTGTAAAACAGGTCATTCCTGGCTGCAGCAGGGTTTGGCCACGAGCTCAGGCACAAGAGAGGCTGATCTCAGAATGCTTGTTCCTGGGTTTTTGGAAATATGGGAATAATTGATTCTTCTAAACAATTCTGGACAGCTGGATGCTTAAAATAGCAGCATAGATTTAAGGGCTTTCCCTCCCCTTTACTTTACTTCCCCATTAATGCAGCTATTGCAGCTGCTCAGGGGGAGCCAGCCAGGGCTGTGGAGGCAGGAGAAGCAACCACAGAACAGGAGGAACTGCTGCAGCCCACACCAAAGGACAACTGCAGTGCTTTGCATCAGCTGCAGGGCTGCTGGAAGGACACAGCTGTGACAGATTTATATTTTTTTCCCCTCCAAGTTGGTGCAGGAAGATGGGTACTGACTCTACTGGACAAAACCACAACTCTTCTGTTCTGATGGCTGGAGCAATGGTATTGACTGCTGTTTGACTGCTGCAGCATGGATTTTGTGCTCCCCTGGTTTTCCCCTCTGCAGGACTTATGTTGCTTCCCTCAATTCTCCTGAGGAGCAAAAGTCTGGTACAGCAATTAGCCCAGAAAATGAATCATATTCCTGGAGCCTGCATCAAACTGTACAAAGTTTACAAGCATCTTCCCAACTGTTTTGGAAGTTACTTAACACCAGAGATGAGGATAGGAGTGTTTTCCTTCCCCAGCCCTGCCACAGGATTGCCTTGGACATGTCACTTGGCTCCCACCTGTATTTTCCACTGGGGTCACTCTGGCCAGAGACCAGCACCAGAAACTGTACTTGATGGATGAGATATTTAACCCCCAGTCCAAGAACCAAATTCAAGCAACAGCACAAACTTGTTTTTTACTAATAAAAGCAAGATTTTCTCAAAGGAGTGAGCTGTTTCTGTGGTCTAAGCCAGCCCTAATGAGGGGCCAGCTACAGCTCAACAGAAGTTCATCACTGCTCTGCCAACAGACTTTTCATGTTTTTTGCTTCTGCTCAACTGCAGACGTGGCACATGAAGCTGAATCTGTGTCCTGAGGTGGTTGGGCTTCCAGTCCTTGTTGCTGCAAAGGGGAAAAACTCCAGTTCCTGATCTTAGAATATCTGGATTCTTCTGCTGTCTCATCTAAGTTAAGAGATCTATTATAAAGGAGGAGCTATTAGGGAAAATACAAAAGGTATTTCCCCCACCAAATGCCTGCTGTCAGGATGCTGAAACTGCTCTGGAGATCAGCCTTGAAAGCCACTCTCAGGTCTGAGGAGAGCCAGCCCTGCCACATCACATCATCTCATTCCCAGTCTGTAGCTGCTTCTGCTGCCTCACAAACCCAGCCAGGCCCTTCACCCTCTGCATGACCCATCTGCACAGCCTGAGTAAATTCACAAGGCACTGGGGTCTCCAAAATACCCCCAGTTGAGTCCAAATTTCACCAGCTCAGATGCCACACCAGCTACTAAAAACACAAAGAAACCAGACTACCTTCAGAACATACTTAATGATTAACATCTTAATGGCAAGACTGCAATTTTTATGAATAAGATGTATTTTCTGAAATAGCACTGAATTCATCTGTACATTAGATGCAATGTAAAATAGGCAAAGCATTAATTTTTCCCTTTCCTGCAGCTTCTCCAGCAAGCTGGCTCTGCTCTTTTGGAAGGGAACTGCTACCCTCTAGTGGGGCTGGCTGAGAGCAGCTTTTTGGAAACGTTTTCTCCATCTCAAGGCACGAATTTAAAGAGAAAGAGGCCACATTTGAGAACTCAAGTTTTGGGGTCACATTGTGCCTGGCTGATCCCTACAACAGCTCAAGGCAAATGCAAGAACAACTCCATATTCTGAATGGAGATGATAGGGAAACACCCACGAAGAACCCCAAAAAAGAACCCTACACACCTTAATTTACCATACCAGTGTCCTGGGGTATATTCTACAAACAAGGAAATGTTCAGCTTTTCATCACCAGTGGTTCCAGCATTTAACTCACCCTCCTCAGCTCCTTGAAGAAGGGATAACAGCTGCTCACATTTCAGCCCCAGACTGTAGTTCCTGGCATTTTCTTGTCCCCATTCCCAGCTTGGAGCACACCAACCCCCTCTGGGCAGAGCAGGTGACACCTACCATACTCCCCAAAGACCAGGTATGTGTATTTCTTGTGCTGCACGATCCAGGAGACAACTTTCACACCCAGCCAGATCAGCAGCATCCCCAGCGTGGCATCCAGGATGAAGTTAATAAGGTAGCTAAGAGCAGAGGAAAAGTCAGGTTTCAGCTGTGTTCTTAAGTATTATTCAAAATCTTTAGTTTCATAATGGAAATGAATTTTAAAACCCCAGGATTTTAAATAAGCCTGCTTAACAATCCAAACTCGCTTCCTTTCTCTTTTATGGCATTTTCCTAAGCCTTACCAGCAATTTCTTAGTTTAAAAGCTTCTTCAGGAGAGAAGGGACAGGCTCCACCAACTCCCTGGCACTGCTAATTTCTTCATATAGCAATAAATATTCTTAAAAGTTACCCCCCAAAAAGGAGACTTTCCACTTGCAGCATCTTTTTTTTTTTCTAATTAAAAAGAATGAAATCTCAAGTTTCAGAGGAAACAGAACCAAACTGTTCCCAGAATTTCACACAAGAAAATGGCAGCTTTTTGGGCACCACAGCTGCTCTACAAACTGGGCAGCAGAAGAGGCAAAAAGTCCATTTTTCTGAGCAGCTGCAAGAGGCTCCCAAAAAGACAGACAGAGAGGCAGGTTTTGGGAGAGGGGATGGGTCCTGGCTCAGCAGCAAGAGCCCCGAGGTCCCAATAATCTCAAATTCGGGTCCCTCTGCAGATCCAGGAGCTGAACCCATCCCTGCCAGGAGATTTTGGCTCAATGGATTTGAGTTCTGCAGCTCTGGATGTTGAAGTGTCACTGGGCAGAGTGCTAGAGGCAGGAGACCTGCAGGGACCTTCTGGGGATTGCAGGGTCCAAGCTCTAATCCAGGGCTTGGTATTTTAATGAATTCCCCCCCAAAAAAAATCACATAGACTAATGTGGGTTTTTATGCAGTTTTCCATTATTGCAATATTTTCTGCCAGATTTCTACAGCATGAAGAAAATGCCAAGCACAAGGCTACAGCAGTGAACATTTCCTTTTCCAGAACTCGCCTCTGAACCAAGAAATTGAAAACAACAATCTGCTTTTGATAGCCACTTTGAAAGCATAACATTCAGTTTTTCTACATCCAAAAACTCAGACTGGCTTTTTACAGTTTCCAGCTGCTGAAAATCAGAGCATTCCATACAAACATGGAGCTCTGGTGGTTTATTCCGGGCAGGATACAGAGTATGAGCCTCAAAGCCCAGGGACAGGGCTGGAGGGTTTTAAGCTGCCTGGTTCAGGATGACAAGTCAGGCAGTGCAGGGAAACATAAAACACACATCAAAAATAAACAACACACCCAAAGGGCACAGCATAAGCATGAAAGGGTTTATTTTAAAACCCCATCTGTTTAAAAAAACAACAATACATCATTTGAGAGGTTATGTACAGCCCCAGCTGAACTTGTGTCTGCTTAAAGAAACATATCAAGGTGCAGAACTTTAATATAAAAAAAAAGGAGATGGGCCAGAAGGTTTTAAGGAGCATTTTGAAGCCTAAAGGAGTTTCTCAAAACGAGATGAGGTTAATGCTGAAAGGAAATTTTTATCTGCAAAGTGTCTGAAGTAAAGGTGGCACTTCTACATTCAGTCTGAAGTTTAGTTTAGAAATTCCTCAAACAGGACCAGCAAGGAAGACAACAGAGACCACAAAAACAAGCTCAGCAGGGTTTATCCCCATGCAGTGCTTCAAATGGATCCATTCCCACTGTTCATGACCCTTCCCAACACAATTCTCCCTTTGACAGATGTAGGGCATGAATGCAAGTGCCTTGTGTACTTACAGAGAACAAGGGTCCTCCTCAGTGAGATCAGACAGAAAAACATTGGCAAAGTGGATGAAAAGGGCACCTATGGCTTGCTTGGAGGTATCATAAAACCTGGAGGAAAAAACAAGATTTTCTGAAGGAGTTATGCAGGGAATTTTATTTCTAAGGAACATCAGCTACTTTGTGGAGGTTTCCTTGGGAAGCTGCAGCACATTTCATGTAACAATTAAATGTCATACAGGATACACAGGGGGCCTAGGAGATTGTTAGCATAAGAGAAAAAAAGATACTATAAACAGTTTTTTCAAGTTTCAAATGAAAAATCTTACCATATCCTCCAGGGACGCCTCTCTGCCTTTGGTTCCTTAAATCGTTTTACTGCAAAGAAAATTAGAGAGGTGACATTACCCAGATGAAGCCCTCCACGTGTGCAGCCTGCACCCACCTGCACTGCAAAAGCAGTCAAAAAATCCTGCAGGACCCTCAGCATTTGCAAGTTTAAAGCTGAGCAAAGCCAAAGGACCTCCTCAGGGCAGTGGTGGGATCACTGTCCCTGGAAGTGTGCAGAAGACACAGATGTTGAGCTTAGGGACACAGGTTAGGGCAGTGCTGGGTTAATGGTTGGACTTGATGTTCCTGGATGGCTTTTCCAGCCATAATGATTCCATGATTCTGTTCTCTGGCCTGGAGCAAACCAGCCAGAGGCAAGGCCTGCAGCCAGGGGTCAGCAGGATGGACAGCAGAGGTGTTTGGAGAGAGGTGTGTGCTCCTGGCATCCCTCAGCAACAGCATTCCTGTGCCATGGGACTTAGGGAATGCTGAGGGAGGGGTCACCACCACCTACCAGCCCTAATAATCCTTCCAGGCAACCTGGAAATTACAGTGACAGTGAAGGAACTCTTCACTCCTTCAAACACACGAGGTCAGGCAACTGCTCTGTTCTCTCCAGCTGTATTTGAGCACTCAGGCTGCTCTCAAAGGGCAGCCTGGGCTCCTTCCCCTGGGAAATGCCTTCCTGATGCAACATGGAAGGATGCAGGGACTTCCCTGGCAGGAGCATTGACATTTCATAAGTGCAGCTTTGTACTGCAAGGTGACAGGGCAATAGATGAAAAGACAAGGGTGAAAGGACAATGAGGAACTTTTTACAACTAAAAGAAGAGATATTTAGATTGGATATTGGGGACAAATTCTTGGCTGTGAGGATGGGGAGGCACTGGAACAGGTTGCCCAGAGAAGCTGTGGCTGCCCCATCCCTGGAAGTGTCCAAGGACAGGTTGGATGGGGCTGGGAGCCACCTGGGATAGTGGAAGGTGTCCCTGCCCATGGCAGGGGGTGGAACAAGGTGGTCTGTAAGGTTCCTTCCACCCCAAACCATCTTCCAACCCTGTGATCTCCCCTAATCCCAGGATTTAGTCAGGCACATGCAGGGATTTGGTGCCAGTCTCAAATCCACAGAAAACCAGCACAACAACCTGATCCATTATTGCCAGTGATGAGTAACAATCAAGTTGCACCAGACATTGCTGCAGCAACTTGTCCTACCCCTGTCCAGAAAAAACCACGTTTCCCCTCATCCAGCTGAATCCCACCATGAGATATTCCTGCAGCAATGACTGCCATCAGCACAGACAAGATCTATCACCACTGATGCCCTTCAAAAGCCAATTTTCATTTCACCTACCCACGAACATCAGAGCCATGGACCAACCAAGTGGCCAGAAGTGTTTAAAGCAACCCTCAGCAAAGAGCACGATGCTGCAGAGAAGCTGTTGGAGGGGTCTTCAAGCCACCAGGCCAGCCAGCTGACCACTAGCCCAACCACAGGAGCACCAGGGGTGATTTTCATTATTTTCTTAATGAGAAGTGGCGTGTTATACATCCACAGCCACTGAGGCTAGAAATACAGTAATTCAGTGTGATAAGATGACAAGTAAGAGGTAAGAAGTTAATGGTGTGGTGCCTTGTTGAACACAGCTTGTCATGCCTCATTAGATTTAAGAGAGTTATCTGAGACTGTGTAATTATCAGAGACAGTAAAACTGTTGTATTAAAGATAAAAGCTAGTATTATAGAGAAATAATTAACTGCTTAATAGGGCATTTACTGTGCAGAGCTGCAGCAGGCTGTCTCCAAATTAAACCAGAAATCCAGCCAAGATTACCAGAGCTTAAACAGGGAGCAGAGTTGTTTGGTAGCTGTGACCCGGGCTTGAGGGGGGATGTTAAATCCACAGGAGCAGAACCACACCTCTGAAGGCTCCAGGAGATGATGGAGCCCTCCACGAAGCAGCACTTTGTGCTCAGTGAGCACAGCAGGGCTCTGGAGAATGAGCAGCAACTGCAAAGCTTCCCTCCCCTCTTCCCAATGCTACAGAGAGCCAAGCCATGGCATGCACAGGCACAGCTGGATCAAGCTGGGGAAAGGCTAAAATCTCCTCTGTTCTTCTCAAAATGTGTTTCCAATCACTGCAGTCCACTCAGTGTTCCACCAGCTGTAGGTGGGTTTGCTACCCTGGCTCAGACAGATCAGTCCATCTTTAATATTTACTTCAAGGAAAGTTGTGCATGCATCAAAGCAAACAAAAAAAAGTGATAATTGAGTTCTAGCATCTACGACCAAATTAAACTCCATAAAAACGCCTGAAACAAATTAAAAATGTGGTTTACTGCACACAGAGTTGCACAAGATGGAAGAGAACCCCCATTCAATTAGATTGAACATGAGGCTGGAATGTAGCTGGTCTATATCAGAAGGCATCAGGAATTTGTCCTCCCAACAGTGTTCCCAACCACAGTATTGAATATTTTAATGCTGCTTCCCTTCTCAGCTTTGTCCATGTGCAAAGCAAGCTGCCTTGTGCAAGGAAGCAATGTTATGGCACATCTTGGAAAGAAATTCTACCCTGTGAGGGTGGGGAGGCCCTGGCACAGGTGCCCAGAGCAGCTGTGGCTGCCCCTGGATCCCTGGCAGTGTCCAAGGCCAGGCTGGACAGGGCTTGGAGCACCCTGGGATAGTGGGAGGTGTCCCTGGCATGGCAGGAGGTGGAACTGGATGATCTCTGTGGTTCTGAGATTCTGTAAGAGCCTGGAGAAGGGGACCCAGGTCTATCCCATGAAACACAAGCAGAGCACCACTGGGATGGTGCCTGCCTGCTGCAGGGTCTGCCCTCACAAGCTCCCACTCTGCCCCTGCTTGGCTCCAGCTGCTGCAGACAAAAAGCTGTGAAGCTGAACCAAAAGGGAAGGATGATGAGTGACAATTTGAAAGATCCCCTGACCACAGCAGAGAGAGGGTAGGACAGGAAACAAAATACTTCCCAGCCCTTCCTCTTCAGTCAAGGACAATACAGATCATACATGCTTGAAACTCCCTCAAAACCACCAGGCTGGGTGGAAGCTGGCATCTGAATGAGAACCTGTGAAAAGTTAGCAGAAAAAAAAATAAAAAAATAAAAATTTGCTGGAGTCTTTCAATACAGATCTGGAAATAGTCAAAAAGCTACAAGATAAAAGCACAATGACAGCTGTCCTCACTCTTTTTCCAGGGTAATATGGAGGTTAATATTCATTATGGTGTTCTCTTGATGCAGTAGAAAGGGGACAGACAGATTTGCTGCCCTATACAAAGACAAGTGCTGTGAAGCTACCAGAGCTTGTCACAGTCAATGTCTCACAGCCTACTTCTGCTTTTAAACAAATTCTCTGATTCTAATAATTGATTAAGACAAGGACAGTAGTAACAACAGCCCTATTCCCTTGTGCTGTTCCTCACCCATGCTGGAACAGCCTCCCTGCATCCCCCGTGGACCCCACACTGCATTCAGGCAGATCTGCTGCAGATCTGTGCACCAGCACAGGTATACAGCAGAATTAACAGCCCAGATATTTAAACAGAATTAGCTGCAGCATCAACCAGCTGCTGATCAGCAAAACAGGCTACCAAGTCAAGTTTCTACAAAATTATAGGGGGAAACTTATCTCCCTAGGATATGGTTAGACATGCTTGGCTGAGAGCCAGACCACCTCCCTGACAAATCTTACTGCAGCCAACCACAGGATTCTGCAGCTGAGGTTTGGGAGGGAGGTGTTGACTCAACAGACAGAACTTTTGGGATTTGATTTACAGAGATCCAAGCCTGAGCCCTGCTTGAGCTCAGCAGCAGGCCTGGGGGATGGATACTGAAACATGAACCTGATGTGAGAAGTACTTACAGATGCATTGATACACCTAAATTATGAAAGGTCCATCAAAAATAAAGTCAGAAATACCCCAAACTGGTGATACTGCCACCTGCTTTTAAGAGGAGACTAAATTGACTGCCATAAACCCCATATCCAAGGCCACATCCCACTAGCAAGAGGGTCAGGATTTTATTTCTTGCCTGTGCCAAACAGAACTTGGAGCTACTGTACCAGGAAGGAAACAGAAGCTCTTCCCCTGCCCAACCTCTGTGTTATTTTCAGCAGTACAGTCTCCAATAACACATTTCAACCTATTTTGCAGGACACACCCTTTCCCAGGCTCTTTCCAAGCCCCAGGCAGGAAAGAAGCCAACATGCAGGATACAGAGCCAAAACCCTGGGGTCTGCACTATTCTTAGCCTGAGCATGCAGCCACTCAGACAGCTCGACCCCAGACACAATGGGAGGAAGCAGCAGCCACTGTTTGCAGAGAGCAGCCAACATGCTGCTGGACAGAAAAGTGTGAAACTTATATCCCCCATAAATTCAGGGAGCAGCAAAAGTCCTGGTTTTCCTCCTCAAAACAGCTGTCAGCGGTTTGATGGCACAGACTGCTGCTGACTTCCATCCTCAGGTCTGCACTCGGTGTGTTTTGTCATTCCCTCCCTTGTACCAGTGTTAGGAGAATGAAAGCACCTCTAGCAAAACTGGCAGAGGAAGGAACAGAAATTGAGATTGTGTTCATGGAATCACTGAATGGTTTGATGGGAAGGGTCTTTAAAGACATCTCGTTCCAACTCCCTGCCAGTCCCTCCACACCTTCCACCAGACCAGGCTGTTCAGGAGCCTCAGCTGGAACACTTATCCCTCTGGAGACTCCAACTGCCCCAGTGAAGGCCACAGAGGACTCTGGCATGGTTCTCAGCCTTAAGCTCTACCCTTTGTGTCTTATTTTTACAGAGATTTTTAAAGCTGTTATTTTAGCCAAGTGCCACGTGGTCACCAACCAAAGCTGTGAGATACCAACCATCAGTTGTGCTTTGCACATTGAGAACAGAACATATTGCTTGCAGACACAGTAGGTCCTACAGGACACCTGGACTGAGGCTGGGCTCCAAGTCAAATGCAGAGCATCCTGGAGGAGGCAGTTGTGACTCCCTCCATACAAAGCATCACTACATTGCAAGCCAGTCCCTTGAAAAATGGAGTTTAGACACGGAAAGATAAAAGTAAGACCATAAAATCCATGATCACCAAGAGAACACCACCTGAAGAATGAAGTGAAGCACAAGCAGTTATCACAGAATCACTGTTGGTTTGGGTTGGAAGGGACCTTAACCATCATCTACTTTCTACTCCCTTCAGTATTAAAGACAGCTTTTTATCCCAACCTAGCTTTTATCATTAAAGTCTCTCTGCCACACAGTTTTCTTACAAATGCTGTTTTAAAAAACAAGCTGTAAATTTAAGAGACTCCTTAAACCTTTGCATGCTCCACCTCAAAATTAGACTAATTTCCCTGTACAGTTTCTTGTCATGTTAAGTCACCCATAACATCAACAGCTCACCACACATTGCAGAACCAATTCAGCCAGGTGCAAGGTGCTCAGCTGCCCGTGGATCACAGGTAACTTCTCGTGAAGCTCTACTCTACCAGCTCATTTCCCATCTTCCCCCATGTCTTTGTTCTCTCAGAAACCAGGAGCTTCCCAGTCCCCCGCTGGAGGGGTGATGGCCAAGGAGAGGTCAGAGCAATCAGCAGCTGCAATTCAAAAGCTCTGTGGAAAGCTGTGTGCAGCTTAATGAAGCACACTGAGTGCTGCACAGACCTTCCAGCCCACATAGTGCAACACATGTTCTCGAACTCATCCAGTTTTCAGATGTACTGAAGCAGAAGAGAAACGTGCTGAGAGTCCCGCCACGTGCAGCTCGTTGCTTAACCCACAAACCTACATGTAAATCAGCAAGGACCCAAGCTTCACACTGCCAGACACAGTTAACCTCTGTGGCTTTGTTCTTCTCTAGAGGGAAAAGCATTTACAGGGGTGAAGTTGGAATTTACATGCTCTCGTGTGTGAACAATTAAAATCACACACAGTTATGCACTTGTGTGACAGCAAGCAAAGTCAGCAGAGCCTGTCTTGGGCATGCTAAGCCTGCAGTGTTTTTGTGTCTTGGGCAGATGTATTTCAGAACAGAATGGAAGTCTGGACAGATCAAGTGCTCTAGCATTTATTTCTTCTTTTTTCTTGACATAGACTCACACGTCCACCCACCCTTATGAGGTATTTTCCGTGTAAAGTCAAAACACAAACTAGAAAGCACTCGGGATACTTTTGAAGCATTTCACTTCAAACTGTGTGCAACAACCACCCTGAACTTAGGACAGGAGCAGAATCACAGGATGGTTCGGGTTGGAAGGATCCTTTGATGACCACCTCATTCCAACCCCCTGCCATGCACAGGGACACCTTCCACTAGACTAGGTTGGTCAGAGACCCATCCAACCTGACCTGGAATGTTTCCAGGGATAGGGAATCCATCATTCCACTGGGCAACCTGTTTCACTGCTTCAGCACCCTCATTGTAAAAAATTCTTGTATTTAGTCTAAATCTATCCTCTTTCAATTTAAAACCAATGCTCCTTTTCCATTCACTACAGGGCCTAGTAAAAAGCCACAAAAGGTGGGTTAAGTTTGATTTATCTGGTGGAGCTGAGTGCAAGAGCTTCCATGAGTCCCTCTCAAAGCTCAGACACTTCTCAACGTGAGGATGCTCTCTCCCATTTCACCATCCAGGAGAAAATCAACATTGAAAGCTCAGCTGGAAAATCCACAGGGATCAAGAAAACACAGGCCAAAGATCAAGGGGATAGTTCTGATGTTCTTTAACAACTGTTTTCTACCACAGAGACACTATTTCTTTTACAGGAAGTCTGGTATATTCCTATTCTGTGGCTCTGCCTCAGGACAAGCTACTTGGACCAGTGTATAAAAGACCATGCCAGGTGCTAACAGAGCACCTCCAGCACCAAGTCCTGCCTGGGGGCCAGCACCAAGGTCCCTACTGCAAACTGGGCCTTCTTAAGACTAAGCTCAAGGCAAGATGTGCTGGAAGAGCATGTCCAGCAGTGGCATGCAAGAGGAGAGAGGAACACTGCTGTCACATGAGGCAGGATCAAGACATTTTCAAATGTAGAGCTGAAAACCAGATTTCCCACAGGGTTTTGGGAGCTCAGTCCAGTCCAGCTCTCCTTGCCTGGCAGTACGAGTGTTTTCCAAGAGCAACATCTGACTTCATACCAACATCACAAGTGCTACTACACCTCATTCAGCAGCTCAGAGGGCTGCCAAGACAGTTTCAGAAAAAAGCTGGAAGAGAAACAAAGGTTTGCACGTTTCCTCAATGCTGTTTGTGGTAGAGTAGAAAATGACTACACCAGCTCCAGGGAAAACTTTTTCCATTCACAATGGAGACAAAAATTCTTCAACTCCCCCAAATCCGTTTCTCCTGCACTCTAGTTAATTCACAAAGAAGGCTATGGATGTCATTTGTACAAAAGATCTTCCCTCATTTCAAAGAGTTTTGCTGTCCCCTGTGCAAACCTGGGCAACTTTTGCTAGTCTAGAACCCCTTCCTAAAAAAAAAAAAAAAAAAAAAAAATTCAATGAATAGCAGCAACTGCAGGGACTGAGCCCTCAAAAGCACACCCAGCCCTTGCAACTGAGATAACTGCAACGAGCTTTCTCCACTCAGCTGAGTGATGCTCAAGGAAAAGCATTGCAAGCTGATTCAGATGGGATTGCACAATTAACCCACTCCTCAGGGTCATGATTTCCCCAGGGGACTTTCTTGCACAGGAATCCAGATTGCCACACGCACACAGCTGCTGGGCTCCTCTGCCTCTGCCTTCAATGTTTGTGTCTCAGTTCTAGGACTGTCCTTACGGCCAAAGTACCTCCAAAAGCCACCCCAGGCAGGTGGAAAGGGTAACACCTCTTTGCCACTTGTCTCTGAAATGGGGCAAAGCTGCAACGAGAGCAAGCTCTGGTCATACTGGGATTAGGCTTGACTACAACCTTAAAGACCTTGCTGGAAAAGCAAGAGAGTGTTTGTAGGCTGAAATGAACTGTTACCAGTATTGCTCATGGGAGTTGACAGAATAATAAAACCCCACTAAACAGCTGTCCTGACTCCCTGCCAAGGCTGGGCATAATTTACTTCTGGGTCCTGTTTTCACTGCAAAAAGGACCCATTTCACAAAATCCACAGCAATGGGGAGCAACCACCCCACTCAATCATTCTAGACTAATTTCCTCCTCCATTAGGTTTTCCTGCCAGGTTGGCAGGAGAGAACCTTTCCACAGCCCCAAGAAACACAAATTCAATGACATGAATTCCTCTGACAAAAACGGATTTATCCTCCCTGAAATGGCCATGCTTAGGACCCACACTCTGGAGGGATACTCTGAGCACAACCCACACACAAACACCTGCAAAACTTTGCAGAATGCCACATTATTGCTAGCCTGACTTCCTCTACATGTTTTCCAGAGCTCCGAACAGTACCTGCACAATTTGGAAATTGTATCTATCCAAATCCAGGTGTTCCTATAGCTGAGCTGGTACTTTAAAGTAGAAGTAATAGAAAAGGCATTGGTTTGGGTTTGGACAGGAATTCTGTAATGTGGTTTTGGGTCAGAAGGGACCTTAAAGATCATCCAGTTCCAAGCCCCTGCCAAGGGAAGGGACACCTTTCATTATCCAAGGTTGCTCCAAGCCCCATCCAACCTGGCCTTGAACGCTTCCAGGGATCTAGGGACAGCCACAGCTTCTCTGAGCAACCTGTTCCAGGGCCTCCCCGCTCTTGTGGACTTTGTTTCCACTTATTAACCCATGGCCTGCAACATCCCAGCAAAGAAAAAATCACAGTAACAAAACCAATAGGAACACACACCAAGAATATCACAGTACTGAAGGAAAGAAGTATCAAAGGGCTAACTCCAACAACAGCAGCATCCTAAATTCTACATGATGTAAGTCACCCAGTCGGGACTGCCTAGCTGGTAAAATGAAGATGCAACCAAAATTCCCAGGAAGTTTTTTGTCTCAGCTCCAGAGGCTTCCATACCTCCCAGGCACTGGAGCCATCTCCTTCCCAGAAGGTTGCCAGCTGGATGTGCCACAGAAACAACCCAAAAGCTGCAAGCTGCTGCCCAACATGAAACTATTGGTGAGCCCACCACAACCACCGTGGACTAGGAGTCAGCACACAAACAGCCCCTCCAGCAGATCCAAGGAAGCTTCCAGCTGGAAGTGCGTGACTGGGGCACAGGTAAGGACCAGCTGGGGTGGATTAGGGACCACCAGCCCAGCTGCAGCCAGAGGAGGTGCTGTGGGTGGGATCCCAGGGCTCTAAACACATCTGCCCTCGGGGTCCCAGGCAGCAGTTCCTCCACAGCTGAGTCTCAACAAAACCACACAGGATCAGCTTTCGGTTTCTCTTCATTAACCAAGAGGTTGTTAATGTTCACAGAAATATTAGCCCTTGCACCAGCAGTTAGCCCAGAGCTGCTGATTTTCTGGCAGGGGTTATGTAGCCCTATCCACAGAGGTATTCCAACATGATTTACTGAAGCCCTTGATTTTATGGGACACCCCATGGCGTTTATGGGAAAATTAACCCACATGCACACATCACTAGGGGGAACAGGAACAGAAAAAGAAATTACCACTATTCTTACTGAAAATATTTGGTGAAACACAAGCAGTGGCATGTTGCAACTGGGCTGCTCCAGCTGGAAGAAGGTATCAGTTATCCCTGGAAGAACTTGTTGCAATTTTCTCTGGCAGCTTGGCGTTAACCGCGCTGGAGCCTTTGAAAGTGGTTTCCAAAAGGCAGGGGGGGCAAGAGAACCTCAAAATCTGCAGCTACTTAGCCAGAAAACTTGCAAGTTTCGGTTCACTGTCACCACAGGCTTTTAAACAAGGAAAACAGATCGAGTTCTGGCATGTTGATTCAACTTGTGCTAAACCACTTAACCCTGAAGAGCAGCAACACACACATTGCTCTGAGCAAAACACAGCTGCGGCACAGAACAACACTAAATTTTCACGGCTCTTTCAGCCTTGGCGTTCCGCACCTTTTCACAGGATCGCAGAATCACTGAGGTTGGAAAACACTTCTAATATCATCAAGTCCAATCATTAACCCAACACTGCCAAGCCCTCCACTAAACCACGTCCCTAAGTGCCACATCCACACGTCTTTCAAATCCCTCCCGGGACGGAGGCTCCACCACTGCCCTGGGCAGCGTGTTCCAATGCCTTCCCCTTCCGGGGAAGAAAATTTCCCAAATATCCATCTGAACTTTCTACAGTGGAACTTGAGGCCGTTCTCTCTGGACCTGGAAATCACACCCCGGGTGATTTTTCTCACTCCTCAACTGATTTCTGCCACTACCACCCCTTCCCAGTAACCAGAAAAACACATTCCTTCTGTAACCTCCTTCAGCAGCCGCTCAAGCGCTAAAACTTCGCGCAGCTGAAGCGAAAAGCCAACAAAACAGTATCACAGCGCAATTAAATCACCCTCACCACGCAGCGCCGCGTCGGACACCCGCCCCGTTTTTATCAGCTCCTCCCCGGCAACTCGCGGGCTCACACCGATAGTTTTTTTTTGGGTTTGTTTTTTTTTTTTTTTTTACCCTTCATTAAAATTTTCTAAGTGACTGAGCAATGGCTCACAGGAGCGCAGCCAATTTTAACAGATTACAGCCGAGCCTCATTACCATCAGAGTAGGGCTGGGGACGGGAGTTTGGAGGCAGGAGCATCTGGCGCTGCAGCCGCCGCCTCGGGAACATCCACAGCGCGTCCCTTCCTCCCGCATCCAACCGCGGCTCAGCGCAAAACTTGGTGTTTTTTAAGAGAACGGGCACCCACCCCCCGGCGGCGCCGAGGTGCCCCCGGTCCGGTCCCCCCGCGGGCAGGGGTGCCCCGAGCTCCCCGGTACTCACGCATGAGGGTGCTGAAGGCGCAGAGAGCCAGCAGCGCCTGCAGCAGCACCCCGAAGCGCCCCAGCAGCGCTCCGCTGCCGCAGCCGTGCGCCGGGCGGGGGGCGGCCATGGAGCGGCGGGATGCGGCGGGACGGGAAGGCGCGGAGCGGTGCGGGATAACGCGGAACGAAGCGGGGCTGCCGATAGGAATGGGGATGGAACAGCCACGGCCCCGCACAAAGGCGGCCCCGAGCGGCCCCCGCCCCCCGGCCCGCCCCGCCGGCAGCAGCACCCGGGGCGGGGCGGGAGGGGAGGGACGGGGACGGCGGAGGGGATGGAGATAGGGGTAGGGAAAAGGGACATGGATGGGGACAGAGACGGGGATGTGGAAGAAGTTGGAGATGAGGATACAAAGAGGACAGAGACAGAGGGATGAAGATGGAGACGGGGATGGGAATGGAGTTGTGTTGGGGATGAGGATCAGGACGGGGATGGAGAAGGGGACAGGGATGGGGACAGAGGCGGAGATTGGGATGTGGGAGAAGTTGGAGATGAGGATACAAAGGGGACAGAGATAAAGATGGAGACAGATGAAGATGGAGACAAGAATGGAAATGGAGTTGCATTGGGGATGGGAACAGGGACAAAGACAGAGATGAGGATGTGGAAGGGCTTGGAGATGGGGATGCAGTGGAAACAGACATTGAGACAGAGGCAGCCATGGGAATGGGTATGGAGATGGGGACAGGGATGGAAATGGGAATGGAGATGGGGATGAGTGTGGTAGGGAAGGGGACAAGTATGGGAACAGAGATGGAGATGGGGATTCAATGGGAACAGGCAGACAGAGAGAGGCATGGAGTTGAGGATGGAAATTAAGATGGAGGTGTGGATGCAGTGGGGACAAAGATAGAAATGGGGGGGATGAGGATGGGAACAAGATGGAGATGACAATGTGGATGTAGATGAGGCTGGAGATGGGGATGGGGAAGGAGGTGGAGATGAAGAGGGAAATCAGGATGGAGATGCAGGCAGGGACAGTGATGGGGACGGGAGTTATGGACATGGATGAGGACAGAGAGGTGGTGATGATGCTGGAGATGAGGATGTGAGGTCCTGGGGGGAACTGGGGTGCTGGATTGGGTAAATTGTGCTGAGCTTTGGAGATCTGGGTTGGAGGAGTCCTGGTGGGATAGGGGTCCTGTTGGGGTTTGGGATGCTGGACTGAGGGAGCCCCAGAAGTGTTTCAGGTGTCAGGATGTGGAAGCCCCAGCAGGGTTTGGGTTGCCCTGGCTGGAGAGGTCCTTGCAAAGTTTGACTGGGGAGGGTTGGTAGAGTTACTGGTCAAGATTGGGGTGCCAGGTTGAGGGGTTCCAGCAGGGATGGGTGTGCCAGGTTTAGGGGTCACAGCAGGGTTTGGGGTGCAGGGTCTTGGTGGGGTTTGGGGTACCAGGCTGGAGAGGATCCCCTCAGGGTTTAGAGTGCTGGGCCGGGGGTAGCCCTGGTGGGATTTTGGATCTGCTGATGGGGTTGTGTTCTCAAACTGCAGCCTCAAATCTCATTTTTTTGCTCCTCTGCGTAACACTGCTGCTACCCCCCTCTACAGCCTCCTCCCCACAGGGCAGGTTTCACTTTTTCTCTCTTTTCAAAACACTTGAGGCCATCTTTAGGGAGCACTGGGGTCACATGGTGAAATTTCCCTCCCTGATTTTGCAGGGTAGGAGCTTGTGTTTAGTTACAAAACCAGAGAGGCTGCAAATCTTATCCTGTCATATGACTCTGAGGGATGGCCTTAAAAACAGCAGTAAATGTTATGAGAAAAGAAAATCATGGGAGCTGGCCTGCTTCCCAAATAGGTCCAGTTTACAGCACAGGAGGGAATTGTGTTGTTCCTGGGCTCGGGAATCCCCTGTTCTGGGGAGGTCATTAGTGCCAGGCAGTTCAGGCTGGAGCCTTGTCCCTCCTCAACTCAGTCAGCACATCACTGAAATAACAAAAATAGTCCCTCCTCTTCCCCCCCCCCCCCCCCCCCCCCCCCCTCAAAGGGTGAATTGAATCTTGGGTTGATAGCTGTTCACTTAGCTCACTGACTTTAATCATGGTTTAATCACGACTTCAGCCAGGAAGGTGGTAGTTTCATCTCACTAACTCATTTTCAGCTGATTTTGTATGTGCAATTGTTAGTTTCATAAAAAGGTTCATTCCCCTGAGCTGGTAAATCTGATTGTGTTCCGCAGTCAGTTGACTTTATATTAAATTCTAAATCAAATATTAAAGTTGATGCTTTTATATAAGCCAGTTGAACACATGGCATGGGGAAGCATCTATTAAGCAAGTACACACTTTAACAGAGTTTTCTTCAGGCTCTAACTTTTTTTGCGTTTTCTCAGATTTCCTAGGTTGCTGCTATAAAGGCATTTTCAAGAATTGCTGGATGGCAATTTTTCCCCTGGGAGGTGCCTTGGACTCTACTTGCCCAGGTACAGCACAGCAATTGCAGAAAACAAAGCAGGGGAAAAAAGACATTTAACCAAGATGAGTATTTCTTAAACGAAATTTAATTTTCTGTGAATAACCCACAAATTATCTGTGATGTATCAGGGTCTTGCCCAAGGGAACAATTTTTCAAAAGCTCCCCTGGAGCCACTGCTGCCTCCTCCCCTTTCTTCAAGCCCAATTAATGGTGATTTCTCCCAGCTGCTTTATCAGCAGGACAGAGTTGTGCGAGGCCTTATTTCCAGGTGCTGATAGCTTTACAAGAGAGCAGAGTGCCTCCCATGTGTGAAAACACTCAGGCTCCAGGAGGGCAATAAACAGAAAGCCTTGATTTCCCCCCTCCTTGCAGGAAGAGGCAGATATCCTTCAGTGCCTGTTGGTGCTCCACACTCCTCCGTGAAAACACAGCTTTGCTTTATCAAAAGCACCATTTGCACTTCAAAATATTTGTATTTTCTGAACCCATGCAAAAAGTCTTGAAGTTTTGTCTGTATCCCAAGAGGAGTCCAAGAGCTTTGGTTATTAAATTCTAACCCTAGAATTTTGGCAATTAAGATGCCTCACCACTGGCTCCCTACTTTTTTTGGAGACTTTAGGGCCCCTTTCAGTATCTAAACGTGCTCCAAGGGAGCTGGAGAGGGACTTTGGACAAGGGCATAGAGTGATAGGATAAGGGGGAATGGCTTCACAATGCCAGAGGACAGGTTTACATTAGATATTAGGAAGAAATTCTTCCCTGTGAGGGTGGTGAGGCCCTGGCACAAGTTGCCCAGAGAAGCTGTGGCTGCCCCTGAATCCCTGGGAGTGTTCAAGGTCAGGCTGGATGGGGCTTGGAGCACCCTGGGATAATGGAAGATGTCTCTGCCCATGGCAGGGGGGTGGAATGAGATAATCTTCAAGGTCCCATCCAACCCAAACCATTCTATGTTTCTAACACTTGAAAAACACCCAGCAAAAGAAAAAGCAAGTCAAGTAAGCACTTATGCAAGAAGTAGAACTTAATAAAGGAATCATTAAAGAAAAAAAAAAAAAAACACCTAAGAAAAATAAGTTAAAATATTAGGCTATGTGCTTAAGCATAAAATCAGAAACACCAAAGTGATTTCAAGTGATAAAGAATGTAAAAAACTAACACAGGCTATTTATGAAAGTACAAGGAAAAACGAAGGATGGAGGGAATCTGTGAATTCTCTATAAGAACAGTATTCTACTCTGTGATAGAATGGAAACCAAATAATGGAAGCCACAGAATATACCTTAATTTTCCCATCCTTCCAAAAAACGATTAGCAAGTGAAATTAACTTAAAGCAATATGAGCAGTGATAATACAAGACAAGAACAGGTTAAAAGATGAGAGGAATCAAGACCGATGGATTCAAGGGCCTGAAGAAACCTAAGCAAAAGTAGCTGTGAAGTGGGCAGGGTAAAGTCTGGCTCCTCAGGGTTATCACAGGAGAAGGGTAAAAGCTGTGCCTGGCTGTGAGGAGAGGAATGAGAGTGTGAGGAATCAGAGACCCACCAGCTTTATTCCAGTAGCCAGGAAGACACTGGTAAAAATTATCAAATAATCAATTTATAAGCACCTAGCAGATAATAAGGTAATAAAAATCAGCCAATGTGGATTTGACTAGAATAAATCATGTCAAGGGAGTTCTGGTTGTGCTCTGAGAGGACGACTGGGTGTATCTTGGCTTGGGGAAGGTTTGTGTTGCTGCCCCAGTAAAAACCCATGAGCTCTGCAGGAGCACCACCTCTAGGCAAACCCCCAGCAGCTGCTCCAAAAACTGTTTGCTGCGGCATCAGGAGCAGTGTGATGGCTGCAGGTAGGCATCTGAAGCTGGGTAAGGTAAATAAAGCCCTTAGGAAGGGTCAAGGACACCAAACTAGAAGAGTCTGCAACCCTTCATGAGGTCAGGGTGAAAATTAGGAATTATTTTGTTAAACTGAAGGGATGGTTCCAGAGTCAACGGAAGGAAATGCAGTGAGTGGTAGGGAAGGAAGGAAGCAGAAAGTGGCCGGAAAGGGCATCAGGAGATGTAAATATCCTGCAGACAAATGTGAGTGGATAACAAAAAAGGTGTTGCAATGAGGAATGTTGCACCTCCTTGTTTTAGGAGGTGATTTGGAGAGTTTTATAGAAAAATTGGGCAGTTGCTGGTTTCAGCCCAGTTTTGCCATCACACAAAGATGTGCTGGAGTCTGGAGAAAGCAAAGAAGAATGGCGAGCATTTGAGGAAAATAAGAAACAGAAAGGAAATGGGATATTTTCTCCTCCAGAAAAAGTCCTGCAGAAATAATAGGTGTCATTGGAGGAACAGGCTTTGTGGCAAAACTATTCCGGTACAGTTAGAAAAAGTTAATAAAGTTATTGGAATTTTTCTGCCTCAAAAAGACAAGTCCATTATTTTATTTTTTTTTTTCCAAAAAGTAAATTTAAAAAATAAGAAGTGTTTTACAGCACTGGGAAAATTGTCCAGCCCACACCTGACACTCAGCACAGGTACCTGCTCACACTCAGCTGCCTGTGCTGTGGCTGGGACTGGGTTCAAGGCAGACCTGAGAGGAGGACAAGGCTTTTCAAGGCTTCCTCACTTCAAGGGCACTTAACTGTGAAAAGCTGCTGGCTTGGGATTCAGAGGGACACTCTTTTTTTAGGTCTGCTCCTTCTTGTAATATTGCCATGGCCTTGGATGCCCTTAGTGCAGTCCTGGTACGGTCACAGGATGAAAAATCCTACCCCTGTTCTGCACAAGTTACTTTTGGGTGGGATCCACCTTAGCTGGCTTCAGATGTCCCTTTTTAAGACATCTCCTGCCTCCTTTCATAGCCAGTGGAGAGGAATAACCTCTTTCAGGACATCTTCCTTTGGCCATCCTGGTCGGATGAATTAAGTCTGCTCCAGCTCCAGGCAGTTCAGCGATAGCCTCATGTCAGAAAAGAGACACAAAAGCATCAATGTCCATTTTTTATAATAGCAACACAGCAGTGAGTTTTCTTCAACTTGCCCCCAAAACACTCAGGTGTTTTGTACCCCCAGAGTCCCCAGCTTGATGGTGGGGATGAGGAAAAGACAGTGGCAGGTCTGCAAGTGGTTATTGTGGTAAATTGGAGGGGGACACACCAAGCTGCCCTTTCCAGGATGATGCTTATGGAAATTTTTCATCTGGTTTTATTTATCATGTGGTGAAGAAATTACTTCTGAAAACAAGATCTCTTGGGAAAACTTCCTTTAGCTGATACTTGGAACAGACTTTATTCATGCTGCCAGCAGCAGTGATCCCTGCTGATTAAATAGTAGCTAGACCTTATTCTTGCTGAATTACCCATTTTACAAGGCCTAGCACACTGAACAATCAGTTCCAGGTTATATTCATAAGCAAGAGGCCAACACCAATTTTTGTATCAGCCAGGACTTTGTACTGCAGGATACTCCAAGGAGTAATTGTCAAGGTAATTCTTTTCTGTTTTCAATAAGTGCTTTAGCTGTGTTATTATGAGATGTTCAGTGTCTTGCTTGGAATGAATGGGAATAATTTCCCACTTTACAGGGCCTGTGGCATTGTTGGCTGGCTGTGCTTGGCCTGGAGCTGAGGCTCTCCAATATTGCCAGCCTTGCTCACCCAGGCTGTGTAAGCCAGAGGGGCAGGGGACAGTGGCCTGCAGGTCTGTGCCCAACTGTGAAAGGCAGAAAGAGGAAAATTTCACCTTCCCTTTTCCCCTCCCCTCGTTCAGCTCTGCAAACCAGCCCCTGGGCACAGCCCTCTCCTCTGCATGGCCATCCCTTCACCCAGGACAGAGTGGGAGCTCCTACAGCAGCACCAAGGTCCCACCAGCCCTGTGGGATGATGTCCCTGCTTCAGGTTTGACTCTCTTGAGGTCATCTATCACCCACATTCCTGCAGGGGATTGGACTAGATCACCTTGAAGGTCACTTCCAAACCAAACCATTCTATGGTTCTAAGGTGATCCTTAGGTTTGTGACTGTTTGGACAAGGAAAAAACTGCTAGAAAGGCTCGACATTTGCTTTTTCAATCAGTTTCTTTCTTGGAAATTAATCTTGTGTTGTTCTTATGTAAGAATGGCCAGATGCAAGTTCCTTCAAGCTGAAGATACATTTGAATTTATGGCCATTGAGACCTGGGCAAAATTCCCTGGGTCTGAACTGCAACAGAGTGGATTTAGGCTGGCATCAGGACACCTTTTCCAAGACTAAGGCTAGTTAAGAGCTGCAATAAGTTGTTGGGGGTAGAGGGAGAAATTCTGCCATTAAATTTTAAGAATATCCGTCTTTTTAGAATCAGAGAATCATGAAGGTTGAAAAAGACCTCTAAAATCCTCAAGTCCAACTATTAATTGAGTCCCAGCAATAGTCTTCTTTCAGGGAGAGCTGGGTAATTCCTACTTCAGGTGGGAGAATTGGTGAGCTGATCTCCTAAATTCCCCATGAACTGCATTTTCCTGGCTGCCCTGCTTCCTTTTGCCAGCTTCTATCTCCAGCCTGACCTTGTGTTGCGGTGGTTTTTTGGACAGACAAGAAGTGTCCCAATCCTGTGCTTTTGGAGATCTTACTCCTCTCAGCATCCTTCCATTTCAGGGGGATCAGACTCCTCCTCAGGATGAAAAAAAAAAAAAAAAAAAAAAAGGATAAAGAGAAAAAAAAACCAATCAAATATGGTTTTGTTCCTTACAGCTCTTTTGTCTCTCTGGCAGACCGGAGGTTGCCTCAGGAAAGAGGAAGCTTCTTTCTCTGCAGTCGTGGGTTTGGATGAATCCTTTCAGCTCTGGGTGTTGGAATCTGACAGCGTGGGTAACTATGCAAAAAGATCAGTTAGGAAATGGAGACCTTCCCTACTGGAGAAATGTTAAATATTCACAACATTCGTGTAGCGTGAACCAGAGTGGACCTTGGTTATTTTCCCCCGAGTTCTATCACTCATTGAGAGCCTTGAAATAAAAGGCTAATTTGCAAAGACCTGGTGAATATTCCCTGCTCCCAAGCCTTTCTCCATTAGCACTTGAAAACCACAGGTTCCTTCACAAGCCATCCTTGATGTTTTATAAATGTTATAGCTGAGACATCGCTTCTACTCCCTTTAATGCATTTTTTACAGCTGCAGCAGAGATATTATTTCCATTCAGGCTGCAAAGTCATCCTGGAAGGGACCTCAGTTACCTCTTCTGAGGTGTTCCCAAAACAGCACATGCTCCCTAACCTTAAGCTAATAACCTGCTCAAGGACCCTAGTTCACATTTACTGTGCAATACCAGCTGCAGAGCTGCAGGTCAGGAGCCTGATGGATCCTTACAGGTACCAAAAAAAGCTTTCAGAAGAGAGCTCAACCTTGGCTGAATTTCACATGGATGGATTTCCATGAGAAACAACACCTGGATGTGGAAGAAAAGGGGAATTAATAGTGTTTAGATTAGAAATGGTGCAACAAGTATTGCAACAAACAAACCTTCTCAAGGTTCAGGAAGAAGATTGTCTCCAGCCTAGAAACCTCAGTCAAATCTCCCCCTGTGCTACCTACAGTGTTTCTTCCCAGGGATTGCTAAATAAACCTCACCAACTGTCTAAAAACTTGATTTTTACTCACCTAGAGGGTCTCTGATGATAAACATGGATACACAAGCCCATAATGATCCTATTGGATATTAAATGGGAGGAGGAATTAAAGCAAGGAGATGTGTATTACTTTTCTTAGCATCCTTAGGATCCTGCCCAGGAAATCAGTCAGTTTGAGTCCCACCCCAGTTCATTGTCCAACGTGCAAATATTGGGTGTGCGCTGCAGAAGGCACAGAGATCTGCTCAGCTAAGCCAATTCTTCCTGAAGACCTGCTGGAATCTTGATTTTAGGTTTAATCCCTTCTCAGTGACTTCATCTAGTTAAGCAAGGGACAAAAGTCACAAAGAAAACACCAAGGGGAGGATTGCTCATTTCTTCAGTGATGGGTAGCCTCAGGTCTGGTGGGGTTTATTAAAACACTTGGCTCTAAAATATGCATTTCATTTAAAATAATAACTTAGCTGTTATTGGTTTTTTTTTTCTCTATGATACCCAGTGGTTTTCCAAAGCAGTAAGCACAGTGGTGAGGTTGCTTGGGTCAGCCCCGTGTTTTATGAACTCAGGGGGAATCTTTTTTCCTGATTCCAGCTGGCCTTAGATCAGATGTGTAAATCTGACCCTTAGATGAGATCTGATACAGAACAATCTCAGTTGAAAGAATCCGTTCACCAGAGCTGTGTTTTCACATTTTAGTTCCCAAACACTGGACACATGCCACAACGTACACCTTCTTCTCAAGCAGAATTACTGCAGCATTCTGAACTCAGAGCCTCCTTCAGCACTGGAAGGGAGGCTGTAACTGCAGGGAGTTGGGTCTGTTGCTTTTGAGGTCTTTGAGATGTAGCCCTGCAGCCAAAATTGGCTTTCTAGTCTTCCTTAAATCGTGTCTCTTCACCCCATGCCTGAATTTAGCTTCTGGAAGGATCCTTAAAGTTATTTACAGAGAAGTTCCAGTGCTCACATGAGCACAGCTCACAGACAAAGCTTTCTGCGGCTCTGAAGCCCAGCACTGTGTGGATGCAAAGCTGTATAGAATGCCTGGCAGCTGTATCCCAGAGAAGCTGCATCCCAGAGGAGTCATATTTTTACTGCATTTCCATCTTTAGCAGGAGAAGAGAAAAATATTTGAAGGAGCAAGGCAGCAGGTGCTAGAGATGGTCCTACAAATCCATCCCACCCTGCAGCCCTACTCCTGCTTTCTGTAACTGCATGGGCAAGACACACCTTTCCAGTCTGAATGATGCTATGAGTCTATAACACAGCTACAAGTCCTTTTTATAACAACAAAAAAAAAAAATTAGAAAATTGGTTTGCAGAGTGATGCACAAACTCCCAGTCGCTGTTTGTGTCTGACACCAGATCTGCTCTTCAAAAGTTTTTCTGATAGTGAAGGGGTGGAGTTTTACAATCACCTTCTTCAGGTACATGCAATTGAACAAAGGCTTTTAACTGGCCTAAATTTTACTTATTGTGCCAGAATAGTAACTCTATCGGCTGAAAAGCTAATTTTTTCAGGGAGATTTGTGCCTGGTGACTCACATGAGTTTTGCAGAGTTCTTAACTTTTGGCATAGCTCAAAGTGGAGGTCCCAAGCCTGAGACTTTTCCTCTTTGCCTGGGAGGAATAGGTCTGTACCATTCAATGAGAAATTATTTTGAATCCAATACTTATTTCAAACTCAAACAAAACCTTTTTTCTACTTTCTTCTACTGTATTTTTTCTATTTTCAGCCTCACCCTAATCAAGGGCTGCTGTTTTGATGGGTGACCCCTTAGCTTGGTGCTGATGTAGGCCATATGTTCTTTTCCTCCCCATCTCTTCACTTCTGGATGTTACAGTTGAAATACAAACCCCTGAATGCCCAGGGATTTCCAAAGGCCAGAAGACATCTGCTTGCCATCACAGATGTTTGCAAGTTAACACATGGATGAAATAATATTAGTCAGTGAGATTCAGAACTGATTCAGATTTCCACAATTAAGCATAATTGGTGCTTTGATGAAGAACTAAACAGGGATGAAAAGATTGAAACATAGGAATCAGTAAGACAACAGTTGCCAAATAGATTTCCACCCTTCAGACTGGAGTGAAGACACCCAAATCAGCTTGTTACAGGAATCAGTCTTGCTGTAGCAGGAAGAAATGCCTGTGTGGACTCATTTTGCTCTGTTTTCAACAGGGAATGTACCACAGCAGCTTTGTGGTTTCTGGATAAGTGTGTCTGCAGCACGGGTCAAGGCCAGGCTGGATGGGGCTCTGAGCAGCCTGGGGTGAGACACTGAAATGTTTAGAGTTGATGATTCCAACATTTGCCCTTTTTTGCTTTGCTGGTGCCAGATTTGCACCCCAGAGGGGGAGGAAGAGAGTTCCTGGGTGTGTGGTGTGTGTCATTTCCCTCTAACCTGCCCCTTGTTCTATTAACAAGAACCAAGGTGAGTTACTCTCACCTCCTGCAGCAGCTTGTAACACCTGGTCTAGTGGAAATGTCCCTGCCCCTGGCAGGGGGTTGGAACCAGATGGTCTTTAAGGTCCCTTCCAACCCAAACCATTCTGTGAGTCCAGAGTGAATTTGGAACCCATACCAAACCAAAGAGCTGAAGTGGAAAGTGGTGGCTTAGGCTTTACACAATGCATAAAAAGAGAGATGTGCCAGCAGAGATGAGTCCCACAGGGAGATCTGGGTGGGTGTCCTTTTTCCTGGGGAGCCAGCACTGCCACATTCAAGAAAAATGCAAAGTGAGTTTGTGTCTCCAATAAAGCTGGAATTTTCTCTCTCCATAAATATCGTGCTGTTCAATTGCTGTGTCTATACTGATCTCCACAAGAAAACATCCCATTTTTTTTTT
The DNA here is from genome assembly GCF_031753505.1 of Anomalospiza imberbis. NCBI lineage: Eukaryota > Metazoa > Chordata > Aves > Passeriformes > Viduidae > Anomalospiza > Anomalospiza imberbis. The sequence goes on along the minus strand of NC_089685.1, from coordinate 4,036,608 downwards.
CAGTGGGATCCTATTGGCTGAGGCAAAAATAACTCCAGAAATCCTTTATTTCTTCAGAAAGTGTGGGAGTACTCGTCCCTGCTGCTGTCAGTTCCCATCCATCCGTTTTATCAGGCAGTATCAACACACTCTCTTCCAGCGAGGACTGCTCAACGGCACACAATAAAATTGATTCATTACTCATTTTCTCCTTATTTTCTTTCAATTGCTCCAGCTCTTGATACCACTTAAAATGGACATTAGCTCTTTGTAACCAGTTTGTGAATGCTTTTTCTCCAAGCTTTCATTACATCTATTTTCATTTAGTATCATTACACCATGTGTCTTTCTCATGAACTTCTTATAATGCCTTTATACACATTTGTGTATGCTCTGTCATGGTGAAGAGTGAGAACCCAAATGGATTTCTTGGAAAAGCTGCCCCAGGTGCTCTACGGGTGTAAATGAGAAGTATTTAGTGCTGGAAAGTGGTTTTATTTCCAGGAGCTGGATCTTGAGCTCTCCAGAATGAAAAAGCCCAGAATCATTAAGAATGAAACTCAACTTTTGTGCTTATCTTTGCCATGAAAGCAAAACTGATTAAACTCCAGGAGGGACAAGACTTTCTGTTTATAATTAGCCTTGAAATGGAGATGGGAGCTGAGAACTTTGTTTTGGGCTAGGGGGGAGGATGATTTAAACTTCTGTCTGCTTTGGGAAGGATTACAGGGACAGTGAATTTAATGCAGTTTTGCAGAATCTGATTTGTACTCTGGAAGGAAAAAAAATCTTCCCAGTTTCCACACTCATGCAGGGTTTAATTCAAAGAAGTTCAAAACAGTGTAGCTCCAGTGGAGCAAACCTCACAAATACCTGCCAAATTTTGTCATACAAGTACTTGTCCAATGGGGAATCTCTGCTCCCTGCTGGAATCTGTGGGACCAGGGTTTCTTCTTGGCTTTGGGTTGGGTTTGGGACTCTTCTCACCCAAAGGTCCAGACCAAGGTGTCTCACAGGCTGCTTTGGGCCTGGAAACCAATAAACCAATAAAGTTTTGCTTTATTGAGACAGATCGTAGCTAATACTCAAACATGGAATTTGGAAGTCTCAAGCATAGATAAAATATTTGCTATTTACCCTGGAGGGAGATTAATTTCTTTTCCAGGTCCCTGCAGTGATTTCTCCCCCCAGTTACAAAGGGGATTAATACTTCAGCTGCACTTATCTCAATATCTCCTAGCTCAGACAGATGAATACAACCTTCAACATTTCATGGGATCAGATTTCTTTTTAATTAAAGCAGCCCTTTGTTTCACTGTGGCTCTAAAAGTCTTATTTATCATTAAATCCTTTAGAAGTCTCTTAGGAAAATAATTTCCTGCTCTCAGTTTTACTGAGCCTTTGGATCTCCTATCTCTTGTCACCTGTAACAAAGTGCTGCAGGAAGGAGCAGTGCTGTATTGCTTTCATGTTCTCCATCAGCTCTGATATGGATGGTTGTTATAAAGCTTCATACATAATATATACCATGTCTTAAAGCAGCCCTGTAAACGACTGTACAGCTGTAAAGGTTTCTTAACTCAACCAGCCTCCAGCTACCAGCTATAAAAAGGCAGTTAAGCAGATTAGCATTAAAACTACCTGGTGAGATGAAAAATGGCGAGGCAGAACGGCCTAATGATGGATCCTTGGAGTGTGACCAGTCACGTGGGGAAGCCACCTTTCTGTGCCTCCGACCTGCAAGCGCTGGCACTAATCATTTTTGGGATATTTCTGTGTAACTGCGTGGTTTGCTCCCACAAGGGCCACCTCTCTGAGCACACACAGGTGGGATTTTCCAAGCAGTCCAAAGGAAATGTTGACCCTCTCCTACTGGGTCTGAGTTTTCTCGGTCTCCTTTGAGAGTGTTGCCTTTGCTGTGCAAATGCCTTTGAATGACTTTGCATGCTGAGTTTTCTGCCTTTTTTTCTGTGGCAGAGCTGGAGAAAAGCCTTTGGAGTCTGTTCTGCCAGGAAGCGTGGTCCCATTTCTGTCCAAAAAGCTTCTAGTGGCCCCAGTTTTTGAAAAGCTGAGTTGAAAATCAAATGCATTTTAAAACTTGTCATGAGGAAAATCAAAGTCCTTTCCTACCTGGACACCTGTTGTAACTCAGCAGAGGAGGAACAGAATTTATATTCTGTGCCCTGTGCTGTCACATTGATCAGATCTGGGTCAGTCTCCATGGACATTTCTCACTGCTCCCGTCCTACCACGGGGCTGGGCACAAGTCATTGCGTAGGAATAGAGGCACATAAAAGTTCCAGAGTCACAGAATGGTTTGGGTTGGAAGGGACCTCAAAGATCATCTCATTCCAAACCCCTGCCATGGGCAGGGATGCTTTACCCTAGACTAGGTTGCTTAGAGCCCTATCCAACCTGGCCTTGAACCCTTCCAGGGATAGAGCATGGAAATATCCCCAAAATATTGACATTTCCACAGGGAAAAAAACAATTCCATCTTTCAGAATGCAGTATTGGGTACGTCCATTGAGGTATTCTAAATATGAGACAGGGACACTGCACTAGCTGGTTTTAGAAGGCATTTTCACACGAACTTTCATCCCTGACATTGCTTTTCAAACAGAAATCATTCTCCCTGGCCCTGTCTTGTTGGCATCTCTTCCAAAGTCCCCTTTTGCCTTTGCCCCTACTTTTCACTCTTTGTTTATGTTAATAGCTAATGAGCTGCCTTTGTGGATCTTGGATAAATAGGATATTTCACAGACAGTAACATAATCAATTAATTGACTGCAATCATGATTTGTTTACCTAAACAGTACTTTAAATCCAATGCCTGTCAGCAAGCATTTCCTCTTGACAGGACTGTGCAACATCCTTTTGTTTGTAAGGAGGCAATTTAAAGGACATTGAGATGAGGACTAAGAAGATTTGTCAAGGTAAAGCATTCTCTTATTTTACATTATGAAACTGTAGGTGTGAGCAATAAAGCAGAAGTTGTTTGTGCTGAGCAAAAAAAAAATGTGTTTTTTCCTGTGTAAAGAGTTGTGTTCCTTTAGAAAAAAACGTGCTTTTTTCAGAGCACTAAAACGTATTATTTTCTCAACACCATGCCAAGAAGCTTTTACATTTATACCTCACATGTATAATGAGACGTGATCAAAAAGCAAGGAAGGAGAAGAATTTTTTCATGTTAAAATGTTTCAGCTGTTGGAAGCACACCTTCCCCAGTGAAGATCCTGAAAATCCTGTCCAGTGCTAGTGAAATGTTACCTGAATCTACCCTGCTAGTGTTGTTTGCTGTAAGGGCAGATCTCCAGCCTCCAGGACAAATCTTGTCCATCCAGCTCATGGCTGGCCTCTTCCCAAGGCCACTGGCCATGTCCACCTTGGTCTCTTCTGGGATTAATGAGGATCTCTCTATCCCCAAGAAAAAAGGTAATTTGCAGAACAAAAAGACTGAAAATACAGCCCATGAGGGTGGCACTGATGTGGCACATCCCGCCCTTTGGAACCTGGCAGAATCCCCTAAGGGTTCTTGAGGCTGAGGCTTGCTGGGATAGTGTTGGAGAGCCAGGAAGGAAAACTCATCCTCAGTCACATTGTGGACAAAGAGAAATCCTTCAAGTGACCCCTGAATGCACACTGGATTCATCAGGGAACAACCTGGTTCAATCCAAAAGGAAACCTGAAAGATGGTTAATATTTATAATGTGTGACAGGAACAAGCTGAGAAAGGTTGGTTTTTTTTTTTTTTTCCTGTTACAACTGAACACACAGAAAAATAGGGCTGGCATGAATGTCAGAATTTAGGAGATATTTGGAGATGCCCACTGGAAAAGACTCCTGTTCAGACTGTATCTCCTGGCCTGAAGCAGTGCCAGTTTATAAAATCAAAAGGGAATCAGTAATTAGGTAGAATTGCACAAAATCTCTGTCTCATTAAATATCCCCAGCTCTTTCTGAGCACACCCCGTGCTGTGTTTTAGGGTTTCAGATCAGTTCCACCACATAAATCAGAGCGGTTGATTCAGATGACACAGTTGGTGCCTGAGGGCATGTTCTTCTCCTGGCACTGTGGGCTCTGTGTGAGGGTGTCTGCACACAGCCAAAAAACAAGTTTTTTTCCTATGATCCTTCCTGTATGAAAGAGTATGCCTTTATTGTGCCCACTGGGATCCACCAAAACCCAAGTCACTTTTAACTGATGGGATACTCAGGTAAGAGTCCTGAGTTTGGGGGCTGAAGTTGTATCTCATTTCCTTAACAGGAATTTCTGAGCAGCCAGGATGGGTGCTGAGGATTTTCACCCTTTCTACGTGTGGCAGCAGTTGCAATTTTTTTCCAAGCTTGAATTTTTTGGGGGGTTTGGCTGCAAGTTTGTGACAGACGTAGGAGCTGAGTCTCTGCGGGATTTCAGAGCGGGTGTGAATCTCAAACAGAGCAGATGCTGCTCTAGGACCAAATCTTCCTGGGGTTGCTACCAGCCTGGGGTTGCCTGAAGGTAACCAGACATGTCCTGGGCAGGCTTACTGAGAGTCTAAAAGTGGAGAAAAGGGTATCAATGTCATAATAAAAGTAGGGACTTTGAGGAACTGACTTGATCCTGGAGTCATACCCAAAGCTGCTTGCAGCTTTTTGAGTTCCTTAAAAATCTCCCTACATTCCTAAAACCTATTATTTGCAATAGGAAATCCAAGGGGGATTAAAATTATTAAATCTTTTTATGGACCTGGCTTTTAATTTGCCTAGATTTCAATCTCCCATCTGTACAGTGCTTCCAAAGTACAGGATACTTATAAGGTACGGAATATGGCATTATTCAGCAGCAAATTCTTCAAGAGGTTTATAAAACCAGGGCATTATTCTTCTTTTCGTTTTAGGGGTGGGGAAACTGAGGCACAGAGGCTGTCACTTGTCAGGGGTCAGCCAGTCTAGGGTAAAACCGTGGTCACCTGCAGGCAGGACATGAACTACCAAGGGGGCATGGTCTGAAATGAGATCAGAAAATTCACTTCATTTTAAAACCACTCTGTTTCTTTCAAGTCCACAACCATGGCTTACTCGGCAGAGTTCTGGTAAGAAAAGTATTTATACACCTCCCCTCCTGATCCCTGCACTGAGATACTCAGTCCTGAGCTCATTAAGACCTTAAATATGTTACCTATTACCTTTAATGGCATACTGTAGACTCCTCCACTCGTATGCGTCCTTATTAAATGTGCTTAGCAACCTGGCAATGAAGAAGTAGAAGTGTCAGCCTCTTCAAGTTAAAATAAAAAATCAATTATGCTCTTAGGGGCAGATGGAGATTAAGCTGAATACAATGTACAGTTACTCTGTTGTGGAAGCTGGGGCCTTTATGTGCAATTAGTGGCATTTTGTTCTTAATCTTCCTCCTTAATACAGAAGGAGCCATTAAAAGAGCAAAAGCCATCCACAAACCCTTTTCATAGTCAGCTTCAGAGAAACACTTCTAAATGCATAATTTTCATCTTAGTACTGTCAAAAAAATCCCTCAAAGTACTGATACGACCTTTTAATACTTTGCTGTGATTTTGGGGCTGGGGGCTGGAAGGAGGGAGGAGAAGGTCAAATGGGTAATTGCAAGATTAGGTTTTGTTGCACGGTGAGATGTTTGCCAGAGAAATTTTGGGCACAAATGGTGTTGTGGATGGGCTTTTGGGCTGTTATGGGAATGTGCCAGGGCATTTCTGCCCACAGCTGACCAGCTCCTAAATCCTATTAGGTACCAAAACAGTGGAAATGCCTGAGCTGGGTTTTGAGTCCACCATGCAAGGAGGGCACTGAGAGAGCCAGACCAGCTCAATATTTTGCAGACTATGATACAGAATTCATTCCACGTGCAGCAATGACGAGAAATGCAGATGTGATGCATAATTTACACTTTAATGAAACGTGAGCTCCTGGTCATACTTGTCAGTCAGAGATTTTGGTCTTGATCTGCCATTATGGATATTTCTGTATGAAACAGGAGGGAAATGGAGAATTTACTTGTTTGACACCACAGAACTTGGCAGAACCGCCCCTGTTAAGTGAAAGCTGTAACCACAGTGCTGCACCTGAGGTCTAAATCCATTTCCATTGTCACAGCCTTTCCCTGGGACTGCATATCTGTGTGTGAGAGCTCAGCTCCTCCTGCCTCAGTTTCCCCAGCCTCCCTTCCCAACACCAGCTCGTAAAGGCTAAAAACCAGGAGGAGCTTTCCTGCCAAGGCAAAGCCTGTAAATACTAGAAATAAATAAAGAAGCTGTTAGTAAATGGTAGAAATGAGCAAGTTTTTGATAGAAGAGTGGATCTCTCCTGTAGTGCTGGCACAATCAATAGGGCTCATTGCTGTGAGCCTCAGTATCGAACCTCAGCGCTGTGATTTATTTGGTATAACATGTGCTTCCTTTTCATTTACTGCTAAGGTGGGAAAGCTATTCTTTAGCACAGAGGCCACGCTTTCTGGGCATTCCTGAGCTGCAGGCATGAGGTACTGGCTCATATTTTCCAGTTAATATTAAAGCCAGTTATTGCCCCTCTGCTGAATAGCCACAACCCCTACGCAGCGATTTCTAATCAACAGGCAATAAAAATAAATTAAAATTGGTTAAATAAAGTGCTTTGGGTTATGGAGGTGGTGTGTGGGTCTCCACATGGGGTTTGTGTCTGGGGCAGGGTGTGCAGGACAGCTGCTGCTGGAGGCTGTGGGGGTGCCTGGCCCTGAGACCTCCCATTTGAGAGGTGATGATCCCTTTTCCCTGGTATTCCTTGAGTTCCTGCAGGAGAAGGGCTACACCAAGGGACCTTTTACTTCTCCAGGGGATGTGTTGCCTCTGCAATCACTGCACACAGGGCTGGTGCTGCCGAGAGGTGCAAAGCCTGTGAGACATAACCCAATGAATATTTTATGAATCCCGAGCCAGCAATTCCTTTGCTGTTCACAGCATTCAAGAGGCAGGACTTTTACTGTGAAGCATAAAGAGGGAGTTTAAATTTTGGATTAACTTCACTTATGCTAATCTCTTCTTTAGATCATGCCTTAAACACCTGCCTTGAAAGCTTGGCTACATTGAAAAGCAAAAGGTATCATAGAAATTCAGCCTGAATATGATCTCCAGGAGATGGCACTGTGAAACAAGTCTTTCAGCATCCTAATGCCACCTCCCAGAGACCAGCTTCTTTCTGAATTAGGGCTGATGGATAAAAAGAAGACAAAGGTAGAAGTGAAAACCCTGGTCCAGGAGCTGTTATGAAATAAGGGCCTGATGGTGTCTTTAACTCCTGTAAATATTGTGATAAGGTGGGGTGAAAGCTTGGAAGCTGAAGGCCACACTTTGTTGAGAGGAGAGGGAAAATGCAGAGAAGCTTTGCTGTGAACCTAGGAGCAGTCCCAGGAAATGAGTATGGCAGAGGAACTAACAGGAGCTGCACTTGACTGTGGAGGTGGCCCCAGGTGATGTCCTGTGTCTCCTCTCTGACACCAAGCTCCTGTTTGACACTCTCCACCCTTTAGCTCACTCAGGCTGGACACTGTTAACCAGCCCCAAATAATTCCCCAGTGTCAGCTGCACAGCCCTGCCCCTTTTCCAGTGCAGGGCAGCTTGGTGTCAGCATCCCAAAAACAGGCAAATACCTCCAGAAGTGGAGATAACCACATGCTTTGGGTTAAAAGGAAACCTGGCTGCCCACTCTCATGTTTATCACAGATGAAACTCCAGAGCCTCAACTTTGCCATTCTACCTGTAGAAAAGTTGTCTCAGATCCCCCCATTTGCTCTGTCTGCAAGGCTAATGCCATTTACTCGAGAACGCAAATGTCATCTCAGCACCATGTTAAGCTTGTGGGATGCTCTGAGTCCTTCAGGCACCTGCTTAAATTTGGGCCAGAAATGGATAACCAAATACACAGCCACCTACAAACCCCATAATATCCCCCAGAGCATTTCTCTTCCCAAGCCAGGAGAAAAGAGAAAGATTAGGACTGTTAATGGCACATAACATCATTGTTTGTGTGCGTGCTTGTGCCTCCTTGTGTAGGGGATCTTTTTACATCTCCATCTATCCTCTATGAACCTGCTGAAGGCAACAGCTTGGAAAATGGGAAAAATTGTCTGTCTTAGTAATCTTATCCCGCAGATCAGGAACTGCTAATATCTGATCTAAAGTAATGGGAGTGTCTGAATTTCACTGGGTTGGAGAGTTTTCGTGTGTCCAGTTATGGAAAATTTGGAATGTGAACAGTTATGTCATTTGGGAGTGATCATCAGAGGCAACAGCAGATGGATGTTCATTACAACTTGGGCACTTGGTACTCAGGTAAGTTTTTTTTATCAGTGCTACTTGCATAAATGTGCTTTAGTTAAAAACAACAACAAAATGCAGATGTGAAACTTCTATTCACAACTTGAAATATAAGATCAGGGGTCATGGTTGCCAGCAAATGTAGCACTATGGAACATGCACAGCAGAAATTAATGGAGTTGCTTTAGGTCAGTGGAAGATTCATCCCTGAGTGTCACTGAGTCTGAAACTGGAGCTGATCTCAGTGTGGGTTTCTGCCAGGGCTTAAATCCACTTTACATCTTGGGTTACTACACTGGGCACAATTCCCTATTTCTCAAAGCACTTCCTTTTTTTCCCAATGATGCTCTCAAAGCTAGTATTAAAATGAAATCTCTCCGCAATTACTGCAGTTCATGTCCACTAAACCAATTTGTATTCTCAGCAATGAGCAAGATGCAAAGTCTTTGCTGCCAACAGGAGCTGTTATTGTCATCTCCAGCTCAGACCTGGTATAAATCTGCACCTTTTCATTCACATCTGAGAGCTTTGTTGTGGCAGCCTCTTAGAAAAGTTCCAAGGGAATTTTGTTCCTCAGCTTTAATTGCTATTATTTTCTTTTTTTTTTTTTTTTTTTTTTATACCACCTCTTTGGACACCATCCACAGAACTAATTTAGATTACAAACTCTTAGAAGGCTTTCTTCCACATCTCTCCATACAGGGCCAATTGAACCATCAGTGCTTCAGAAATACTCTCTAAATGAAACTAAAAGAGAAAATCAAGATGAAGAGGGAAGGAGAAGCTCCAGAGAAGACAGTGGAACCAAAACTTCTGGGAAAACATCTTAGGCCCGAATGGAAATAAAGCATAGAGGCATCTGGTGTTAAAAGGAGATGGAGAAACACCTGAAGTGTTGTGAGAGCCACTGTGGCTGTGTCTGTCTGTCTCTAAACTGGATGATGCTTTAGATGAAGAGAGGCTGCAGCCAGAGGAATCTCTGTGTGTCCCATATTCAGAGCAGATTAAAGGGAGAGAACACAGATATGGTGTTTGCAGAGCATCTTCCTTTCAAAAGTAAGTTGAAAATTTGAAATGTCACTGTGCTGAAAATGTCACCCACTTCCACAATCATCTGGATAAACAGGACTTCAGTGCTCTCCTGGCATCTAGTTGGGGTTTTGGTCTTACTTTGAAGTTCTGACAGTGTTCCCTTGCTGTTTTGAAATCCCATCCAGCCCAAAGCCTGAAAATAGGAACTGCTTGGTTTGTATGTTTTCCAGAAAATCTGCTGGAACGGGAGTGGCTGAGCCCATGGCCTCTCAGAGTGTGAATGACAAGAACATGGATTGTGCTGAAGAAACACTCTCTGCAACATTTGCTCTTCTTTCCCAGTCTTCACTATCTTCTCAAATGTATTCCAGAATCAAAATATTTCTTCCTCTTTATTCCACTCCTTACTTGTCTTCTTGCACAAAATCCATGAGAGGCTGGTGGAAGAGAAAGGGATTGGAGAGAGTGGAAGAGAAAGGGATTTGGGAGGTTCAGTGATGAATCCCCAGCAAGAACCAGTGAAAAGGGTGCTGGTGCTTGCAATAGGGCAGAGAAGAGCTGGGGTCACCTGTGGGAAACCAGCGCTTCCCCAGGGGTGAGATCACCGTCCCTGCTCCTGCAAGAAGGGATGCTCACAAAATCAACCTGGAAACTTCAAACCTCGGCTCGGAAATGACCAGAGAAAGGCAAGTGGAGACAGCACTTGCATGTGAGCACGAGGGATGACACAAATTTGGCAGTCCAGGTGTGGGGATGGACACAGCAGCGTTTGGGGTTAATTCCAAAAGGAATTTGTGGAAAGGAGAAAGTCCAGGACTGGGTGCTGCCTCAAAACCGGGATGTCCCTTCCCTCTGCTCTCCTCCAGACCTGTTGAATGTGTGTTGCCTGCACCAACCCCCACCTCGGAAGAAGCTCCAAAAGCATCCTCTTGAACCCTCAATCGTACCAATCGTGCCTGCAGGGAGACGGGAGCCGGGGCTCCAAAAATCCCCCTCAAAGATGCTTTACACAGTCCCTGAGCAAGGCTGCAAGAGGGGAGGCGAAAATCCTGCAAAATTCACCCCCAGCCCCGCTGCTGAGCAAACCGGGGTAGGGGAAGCTCTGGGATCAGCGGGCGGCCGGAGCATCCCGAGAAACCCTGGCTGCAGAAGCGGGGCTTTATCCCATTCCCTCCCAGCCCAAGGGATTTTTCTGACCCCCCCTCCCGAGAGCAGGGCCAGGCGGGCGGGGGGCACGGGCAGTGGTGCCTGGCATGATTTCCCAGTCCTGCAGCGGGGCTGATTTTCTCGAGAGGGGAGGGCAGGGTATCTATGCAATGTGAAAAATCCCGCAGTGTGGCCGTACGTGCGAACACCCCCGCAGCAGCACAGCCGCGCACACCGGCGTGCAGCGCGATTCCGCCGTGAATCCCCCGCGCTCGCCAAAGAAAGGAAAAACCATCAAATAACCCGAGAGAAAAAAATCCCATCCGATGACCTGAGGAGCAAAGGAGGGAAAGTTGTGCGTGTCCCTGCGCGCCGGGAGGGCGGAGGGTGCCCACCAGTTGATTTTACATCCCGCCTTGTGCCTTCGCCGGCTTTTCTTGATATATTTTATTTATTTTCTGCAACAGGGAATAAACAGGTAATGCCGGAGCCCGGCGAAGCGGAGGGAACGGGCGGGCTGAGGGATGCGCCGCATTTTTTCCTTTCGCTCTTTTCCCCGTCCTCTTCCCCCGTCACCCTCCGTGGAAGTTTCTTGGCGACACGAAACGAGGAGGAAAAGCGAAATAAAAGGTTGCGGTGAGCGGTGGGGAGGGCAAGCCGGGAGGCAGCGCTCCGGTGTTGAAGGCTTGGTATTTTGCGGCATTTAACGCGCGGGCGGCCAGCCCGGGATGCCGCTGCGCGCTGCCCCGCGCCGCGGAGCGCGGCCGAACCGCGGCATCACTTCCACGCCTGGATCCCCTCCCTGCCCTCGCCCGCGGAGCCCAAATCCCCGGCGGAGGCGCGGCTCAAGGCGCGGAGGCACCGCGGGCGCGGAGCAGCCGGGGCGGTGTGGGTTGGGATGCGCGCGTGATTATTTTTTACGGATTTTTTTTCTTTTTCTTTTTTTTTTGAATCCCTTTTCTTGAAACTGCTGAAAAAGGTCAAGGAAGGAGTTGGCTGCTAAATATTAAAAGGGGAAAAAAAAAAAAAAAAAAACAGCAAGAAAGAAAGGAAAAAAAAAAAAAAAAAAGCCCTAAAAAGAGCGGCAGGCATGCGCACTGCGCGGATGCCATATTGGAATGAGTCTGCCGCGGGTGCGGGCGCGGGCGCGGGCACGGCTGGGCTCCGCTCCGCGCAGCACCGCGCACCGCTCCGCGGGGGGAAAAAAGGGGGAAAACACCCCAAAATAAGCCAAACTCGCACAGGTAAGGCACAGCGCCCGGTAGCCACCCCTCCCAAGCCCTCCCGGCTGGCATTTCCCTTTATTTATCGGGTTTGGCAGCGCTTGGGCGGAGAGAGTCGCTTTCCCCTTTCCGAGATGTCTAAGAATTATTTTTTTATTCTTTTTCTTTTTTTTTTTTTTTTAAGCGTGAGAGGTGGGTGTGGATATTTCCCCCCCCCACCCCGTTTTCCACAGGGTGAGCCCGCGCCGGAGTTGTTGGAAGTGTTGGCGTGCCGGGGCTGAGCCCCCGGCCGGGACCGGCGCTCGGAGCGCGGCTGCCGCTCCCCGGCTGCGCCCCGCGGGCCGGGAGGCTCCGCGCTGCCTCTCGGATGCATCGCAGGCGTGCGGGGCTTGCTTTTTACCTCGACAGATCGCAGTTTAGATGCTCTCCTCTCCTTTTTGCTCCCCTTTCTTTCCCCTCCCTTTCCCCCCTTTTTTTTTCTTTTCCCCCCCTTCTTTCTTTTTTTCTTTATTTTTTTTTCTATTATTCATTTTTATTCATTTTCCCCTTTTTTTCTTTCCTTTTTTTTTTTTTTTTTAAAGTTATGCCTATCGTTTTTCTGCTTTTCTGCCAAACGCTCGTGCGACCTCTTTTCAGATTTACAAGGCTGATGCACATCTCTCGAAAAGAGTTATTTTGGGTGTGCGGGTGGTTTTCTTCTGAATCTGCGGGGGAAAAGGAGGCGGCGGGGAAAAAAAGCTGCTGCAGGAGGCGAGAGGGAAGGGGGGAAAAAAAAGGAAAAAAGAGAAGAAAGCAATCAGCTGTGCCAAAATGTGCAGCCCTGATCTAGACATATTTTCCCGTAGCGCTCCCGAACTGCGGTAAATGAATATTTATAAAGCTTGTTCAACATGGCGGGTTAAGGTGTCTTCAAAAACTGCAAATAAACATTTTGAGAGGAGAAAAAAAGAGGGAAGGCGGGGTGCCACGCGTTCGCTTCAACTCTCTTTTGTTGCTCGGAGAGGTGCGCTGGTGGATTCAGTGCGGAGGGATGAGGATGGGATTCCCAATTCGGGGTCCTCCCCCCGCAGGACCCGGCGGTGGGAAAAGTACCGGGGCATTTGTGTGTGCTGGGAAGGGACGTGTGGAGTTGGAACCGCGGCCGATTTGCCTTTGAATGCCGAAATCGCAGGCGTGCCGTGAGAAGAAGGAAAAAAGAAAAAAAATAAAATAATGCGCCGGGAGACGGAGCGCTGATTTATTTTGCATTAGCAGTAGACATGTCGTGGGATGAGATGTCCTGTTGGAGCTGTCAAACCTTCCTGGGCGCATTCAGCTGGGGATGTCTGGGGTGGGTTTTTTTGTTTTTTGCATGTTTTTGTTTAGTAAAAACGCTCTGGAATTGCTCCACGCGGAAATTCGGGCGGCAGACAAGCGACTTGGGCAGTGCGAGCTGCATCTCTTTTGCAGAGAGACCCTAAAAACCCCACGGGGACGGAGGCGAATGGCAGCTTTTGCAAAGCAAGAGAAGGAGTTTGCAGAGAGTTCTCCGGGAGTTGTTTGCGCCCTTCCCGGCTGCCTTTTCCAAATGTATTTTCCAGGGGAGTGGAGGAGCGAGGCTGCCTCAGAGGCAGGGAAAAACTTCCCCGGTAGCGTGCGGGGAACACTTCGGTGCTGCTGTTGTTTCACCGAGCTTGTAAGGTGTTAACTTTGGAGCATCTGTGTTTTGAAGTGTGGGAGGCGATGGGATGCTCCAGCACCTCAGGCTGTCAGTGCCTGGGTGTGGATGGAGGAGCCAGGGAGGATCCAGGAGTGCTGATGAAGAGCTGATGTGCTGCTCATTTCCCTGTGCCTCTCGGAGATGCTGCCCAGAACCTCGCTGGGATTTTATTTAGCAGGGCTGGTTGGCGATGCTGTTTGCACACCTTGTCGTGTAGGGTGAGATTTCCCATTCCAAAAGGGTTCTGATCCATCAACCCACCCATTTCCCCTTCCTTTCTCCAGTCCCTGCCAGGACCAAGCTGGCTCAGGGATCCAGCAACCTCACATCACAGGGTACGGTGGTGGGGAGGGTGGCAGAGGAGAAGATGTTGGTGAAATTGTGATTTCTTACGAAAATAGAAGAAAATGGCATTAGTTATAAGCAGAGAGACTTGGAAGGCAGTTACCAAACTGTGGTGGGATTTGGGTGGCAAAATCCAAGAGCTGCAGTGGGGTTTTCTTTGGGATGGAGCCATTGCAGAATGGAAGCTATCTTCTCTCTCTGCCCCCCATGCATCTCCCCATCCCCAAATTTGTTGTCCCTTAGACAGGACAGCTTCTAAAATCAGTTTGTGCCCCTGTTGCTCTGGGGAAGAAAGTGTGGTAGCAGAGTGGTGACCTTGTGTCTGAGCAGAGAAGCAGCTTCACCTGGTTGTGTGATGGGGACATGGAGGTGGAAGGGATTTGGAAAGGTCTGTGGAGATCCTTCTGAACCTGGGGCAAACCTTCCCCAAGGAGTTTCTTCTTCTTACACAGAGAAGGGTGCTGGCCAGGATTTAGTGCAATTTGTTTTCTGTCTCTAGAAGCCTTTAGGTGAAAACAGATTTGATTTCATTTGCCTCTGGCAAAGTAAGAGCAGGTGAGGCAGGTTCTTTCTCTGGGGTTGGGACTCTTGCCTGGGTGAGCAGGGATCCAAGTGGCTTTTTTCCTCCTCTTTTTTTTTCCCCCCTCTCTCCAACAGATTATTTTATGAAAGGGGAGAAAATATCCTCACAAGTCTAATAACTTCAGTGCTTATAAAGGATTAGGTCCTAATAACTCCTATGATAAGATGGAGGCTTGGTGTAATCTGTTACTAAGTGAAAATCTAAAAGCCATTTAAATAAATGCAGCAAAGAGCTATCGAGAGATTGGTACCTTGTACACAGCAAGGAAATAACCTTTTTAATGATTTTTAGGGGGTGCACTTGGTAGTGTGACAGTAAATACATTATAAGCAAGAGAGTATAATTTCAGTTCTATATTGAGAAAACATTTGCAAATATTCAACAGATGTTACATGTGGCAGAGGTGGAGAGTGTGTTTTGCACAGATGTAAGAACATCTGCAGAAGACAGTATACAGTTATATAGCTGTGATTATGAGTGATAATTGACTGGCTGGACAGGCAGTTGATGTTTTAATGAAGCATTTATTAAAACTTTATGGAGGCGTTACTAGAAATATAGTAAACGCCACAACTGCCAGCACTTTAGGCTGGGGATGCTTTTTCCCCTCTCCTGGCTTGTGCTGAGCTGGTGTATTTTGGTTCACTGTTTCTGGCCTTTCAGAGCCATGGGATGCTGGTCTGAGATGAGTGAGGGGGTGTGACATTAACCTTGCTGAAGGACAGGACATGGTAGAGAAGGTGCCACCTTGTTCGTCCAGCAGATACTGGGGGAGAAATTCTTGGCTGGGAGGGTGGTGAGGCTCTGGCACAGGTTGCCCAGAGAAGCTGTGACTGCCCCTGCATCACTGGAAGTGTCCAAAGCCAAGCTGGACAGGGCCTGTAGCAACCTGGGATAGTGGAAGGTGTCCCAGTCCATGGCAAGGGGTTGGAATGAGATGATCTTCAAGGTCCCTTCCAGCTCAAACCATTCTGTGTTTCTGTGAATCTTCAAGGGCATTTCACTGGTTAAATTCATGTTGGTGTGGGGTAAGCAGAGGCATGGAGAGCATCTGAGGAGGCTTACAAGGATGGTGATGGTTGAAGGAGGTGACTTGTCCCTGACTGTGTCCAAATGATAAAATAAAGGAGTTGTGAAAAACTCCAGAACTTGTGACAGATAGCCAAAACTTGAAGCAGAGGAATCAGGAGCCAAAACTTGAAGCAGAGGAGCCAGGGATGTGTTCATGATGGTTCACAAAAAAAAACAAAACAGTGTGGTGACCACAGGGTCCATCCATGCTTTACGTGACCTGAAGGTGTCAGAAGTATTTTTTTACTATGAATATTGATGCAGAGTCTGTCAGCTGGTGCAGCAGGGTCCTCAGTGCTGAAAATGAAATGCTGTTGATAATAGTGATGCCGCCTGCAAATGTGGGTTTGTTCTGTCATTGTAACATCTGGCCCCTAGGAGCAAGGTTATTTTTTTTAGGATTAGAGTAGCTGATGGTACCTTGTCAATATTTAAAACTCATCATTTGAAACTGTTGATCTTTGCATGACAGACCCTGATGAAACCTGTCAAATCCATCCTATGGGGTTTTTTTTGGCAAAAGATTTCTCTTTCCTTTATTTTCTGTTTCTTGGGATATGACTCCTACAGAGGTTAAAAATGTTGGAGTTGCAAAATAAGGAAATGCAGAAATAAGAGCGAAGACTTCTCCACTGACATTTAAAAAACTCCTGAAAAAGTTTATTTTGAGATTGGCCTTTTGTAAGACCTCAACAAAGCATTCTTGTGAAGGCTGATTTGGAAAATGTGTTCACAGTTACTCCCATTTCTATGAATCAGAAGTGTTGATCTAAAATAAAATAGTAATAAAAAGAAAGAAAAAAAAAGCCTAAAACCAAGCAGCTCTTGACAGCTGACCCAGGGATCAATTCTGAGTAGGTGTGAGGCTTAAAAAAAAAGTATGTGCAGAATCCTTGCTATTTTTACTCCCAATTCCTGCTTTCGTGACTAATACTCTTAGCATCACTGGGTGGCTTGTGCAAAAGAGCCTTTTCTTGGGTAAAGTTCTGAGACTCAATTTGAATAAAAGTTAATTAGAAAGCCATGCATTTATTTGCTTGGCAAGGAAGTGGAATTCCCTCCTAAAATCCAGGAGGTGACATTATGCCTGCCTCTGCTGTGTAGGAGATCAGGCAGGACAGGCACGGGCTGAGGATATTTAAAGTCTAAAGGGTCATAAGTCCTTTGTGGAGACTTTTGGGTAGAAAGCCATAGCTCTCCTACGTGCATCAAAGATACATCTTTAAAGGAAGTTCAGGAAAAAGCAAAAATTAACTGGTTCTTGGAAGGTGTTTTGAGTGTGGGAGCTCAGTGCAAGTGTAAGATCAGGCTCCCAAGATGTTTGTTGAGATGGTGCTGAGGCATTAAACCTGGATGTTTTGCAGCAGCTCTCATGTTCACAGGAAAGGGAATCCAATTTGTTTTACCTTGGAGAAATGGGGTGGAATTAGCCCTGTAAATGTGACTTGTAGGACTGTACGAGTTAAAATGCCTTGTGCAATTTGGTTATTGGTTAGACCTTGGCAGGGCTCTGCTGGCTGCCCTCACGTGTGCTTGGTGAAGGTCCTCCTCTTCCTGCTGTTATGCTGTGAGGTGGCTGGAGGTGGTTGTGAGGGCTGGATCTTGTTTAAATTTTTCTTTTTTTGGCAGGTCCTTCCAGTCAGTGAAGCTGCTTCTGGATGTAGAGCACTGACAGGGGTGTAAGTGCGTGTAGGACTAAGCCCAAGTGCTGATCAGCTGTGCTGTTTAAGTGAGCCAAACAGTGCCAACATCTAAAATGTCATTTTTTTCCTAAAAAGTGTTGGAGTCAGATGGCAGATGTTTCCTGGATTCTGGCTTGCATCTTGGTTTTTTTTTGTTTTTTTTTTTTTTTTTTCATTTTTGAGAAGGGCTCTGAGTGCTGCAAAGACATAGAAGGCAGAACTGATTGCCCTGGACAATGGGAGTTTGGTTGATGAGGAGCTTCTGAATTGGGCTCTAAATTAAGTCCGTGAAAACAGTGTTTTGTGTTTCCTGCTGGGTGACTTCTGTCTCTGGGCTGATTGGTCCCACTCAGGGGGTCTGACTGATTAATTTGGTCCATGTGGCTGCTCTTTTGAGGTAAAAAGCATCACATGGTGGGGGTTGGAACTCGGTGATCTTTAAGGTCCTTTCCAGCCCACTCCACTCTGTTCTGTGATTTTGCCTAACAAGATGAGGTGTCTCAGGATGGTAAAAGCAGCTCTGTGTCTACAAGTTACCCATCTCAAAGGCTTCTTGGTTTCAGCTCCGTTTCAAACAGAGGTGGGAGAAGACAGAGTGTTGCACATGATTGTTGAAGTTCTTTTTCCTGTTATAAAGGACATCAAGGACATTATCCCAATCTTCTTCGTGGCCCTGGTTCAGCTGAGAGCTTTAGAAGATGCCTAAATTTAAATATGCCGTGTTTCCAAGTAGTTGGTGTATGTTGGGTGCTTAGCATGGGTAGAAGTGCTTTACCAAAGTGGGGGGCAGCATCATGGAAATTGCCTGTTGAGTCGTGAAGGAGGTGCAGACACCTGTTAGGCGACAGAACAGCTGGAAACAGGGAAGATTAGTATGTGGTGACCTCCCTCTCCCTGGGAGACGTGCTTTGTGAGGTGCTGAAGGTGGGGATGTCCAGGGTTCACAGGGGCAGTGACAGGAGTGCAGGTGGGCAGCAGTGCCCCCTTGCCCCTGCTTCTAAAATGTCCAACTCCCTCAGGAGAAGGAAAATTGAGTGAAAAAGTGCTTTAATTTTTGAGATTTGATCTAGTCCTTGGAGAAATTTGTGGCAGGTTTTGGCTTGAAGTCCATCTCGAGGACCTTAGGTTTTATTACACACAGGACAGCTAAGAGGGTAATGTGTACCCAAGCCTGGGTGTCTGCCTGTCATCTCCCTCTTTTTTTTTTTTTTTTTCCCCTTAATACTGCAGGGCTTTTTGCAGTAAACAAGTTAAGAGTCTCTAATTAGGGTTTATTTTACTTTCTGTTATCTTATCTTTCTACCATTTATCTCTGTGTGTATCCTGGACTCAGGAGTGTGCCAGGTAGGGAGGGTGAGAAAATTGCTTTATGGAACAGTTTTGCCTTGTTGGCATCAAAAATGTGAAGATTTTGGCACCAGTGCAAGAAGAGAGTAGAGCAAGGACCAGCTGAGTTACAAGGGCTGCCACCACCTTGCACAATCTCTTCTCCACCTTGTGTTTTCAGAGAAGTTTGGTTCCTTTCCTTCTCTGACTTCGAGATAGACAACCCAGACTATCCCTGCTCTGACGGTTCCCTAATTTCCTGTTTTTACATGTTTTTTCTCCAGGCTTACTCATTTATTTTCTGCTGCTGGACAAATGCTGCTTTGAGGAGCAGAAAGATGAGCCCTGTTGAGTGGCTGGAGCAGGGGGACTGGAAGGGGATGTGGTCTGACCATCCCTTACCCCAGGGCAGGATTAACTCTACCAAGATCAGTTTCTGGACACATTAACATCCTGACTCATCCAAAAAGCAGAGCTCTGTGCCCTTCCCACAGTATATCCTGCTTCTTCACCAGATTCATTATAAGTGATTTCTTCTCCTGCCCAGATCGTGTCCCCTCCCTGCAGTTTCAACCAAGCTGCCTTCTTCAGTCCACCAAGAACATGGAAAACAGATTATATTCTTTCCCCATTCCGTTGTTTTATATGTATTTGAATATTCTGAATATTCCTGGTTCTCCAGAGTACATGGGGTTTGTTTCTTCCACCCCAGAGTGCAACACAGAGCTGTTTAAAGCAGTAAATTTCCCTTATTAAAATCCTTTGGGGTCTTCAATATGAAAGAGAGATTGTCAGTTCATATAAGTGAAAACATTTGGTGAAGGAAGCTCTCAAATAAATAATAAAAAAGCCCTCACAGGAATTTGGAAGAAAAGGTCCTTTAAAGGTTTCCAGCTGGTGCTTTGTCTGAGAGGAGAGACAGGCTCTTTTTCTAGGAGGTGAAACTGTTACTTGATGTGTTCAGTAGCCCCTTTGAATGAGCTTCCACTGCATTGTGCAGATGCTCAGGGATGTGAGTATTGTGGGAGGCTGTCACTAGCAGTGCATCCTGGATCATGTCCCACGGGGATGAGATCCCCTTTGTCCTGCTCCAGGACCAGGACCACGTGGCATCTGAGCATGTCCCTTCACTGGTCTAGTGGAAGGTGTCCCTGCCCGTGGCAGCAGGGTTGGAACCAGATGATCTTTATGGCCTCTTCCTACCCAAACCATTCTCTGATTCAGCTAGGAAATTTGGATATTTAAAACATTAGCAGGTGCTGTGCAAGAGCAGGAACCCCCTGAGGGTTGTTCATCTCATCTGAATTTCAGGTGTCTGACTCGGACCACTTAAGTCAGTCATCCTTTGGATGTGATTTTTCTTGGCTTGGTTTAGGCTGGATATTTGGAAAAGGTTCTTCTCCCAGAGGGTGGCTGGGCACTGCAACAGGCTC
The DNA here is from genome assembly GCF_031753505.1 of Anomalospiza imberbis. Classification (NCBI taxonomy): domain Eukaryota; kingdom Metazoa; phylum Chordata; class Aves; order Passeriformes; family Viduidae; genus Anomalospiza; species Anomalospiza imberbis. The sequence continues at coordinate 4,016,783 of NC_089685.1, read as the reverse complement.
CTCATGGAATTGGTCACAGCACCAAGCCTGGCAAAGACCATAAAGTGTTTGGACAACACTCAGGCACGTAGTAGGATTGTTGGGGTTGTCTTGTGTAGGGCCAGGAGCTGGACTTTGCTGAATCTGGTGGGTTCTTTCCAACTCGGGACGTTCTGTGATTCTCTGACCCTGCAGCCCTGCTGCCACTCTCAAGTGTCACCGTGCTGAGAGGTGGCACCGTCTCCAGTCAGTGTCTGTTGCTGGATTTTGGAGGGGCCAAAATCAATCCCCGATCGCTGGGACAGCAGTGGAATTTATTTCTCCACCATTCAGGACTCAGCATCACATTGGCACACCTGGTTCACTATTCAGGCTAGAGGTTTCAAGGATGCAGGATTTTTTTTTTTTTTGTCGTCCTTGTGTCAATCGTGATTAACCAAGCATGCATTGGTGGGAGAAAGTAAGATTTTCAGGAGTAGCTGTAAGGAAGAGCCCTAGGGGTGCTGGATTTGTGTGTGGGTGAGGGACCTCTCCCTACAGAGGATCACTCCAAAGGAAGAAAAACCAGGATGGAGGTGACAGGAGATGAGAAGTGCAAAATGGTGCGAGGAAGCCAGTGCTGTGCTTGTACAAAGAGCCAATATTGATACAGATGACAAGGCAGCACGCTGGAGATAAAGGCAGGGCTGAGACTGACAGCCGTGGGAAGAAGGAAATAAAAGAAATTCTTTATTATATTGCCTGGCTTTTCCTGCCTGTGAGTTAAGAGCCTGGATCTGAATTAAATACCAAGGGAATGGAAGCTGCGTGGGGGGAAGAATCGGATCAGTCTGAGCCACCACTGTGCAGAAACAATGGGCAAGGGATCTGAAACCAGGGAATTTCCCCCCTCCGTGCCCTTTCAAATGCATTTCATAGGATTTTCCTTTGTGCTTCTGCCTGGTGTAATGTCACCTTGAGCCTCTTCTGGTGCTGTTTCCCATCACCTTGTTCCCAGGCTGGCTTGTAGTCCTTAATTTGGTTTCCAGTGGATTTCACACTGGCAGAGGAATTGAGTATGGTGGTGTGTGCTGCTTGGGTAATGTTGATGATTGCAGGCCAGCCAGTGTGCTACTGTTAACAGTATGGCTGGGGACTCTGTTTGAAGTGTTAATTAGCAGCAATTAATAAGAAGTGAAAAATTAATACCCTGTGTCAGCTTTCTTTGCTAGTTAGTTATATCAACACTAAAGCTCAGCGCTATTTTGAGGCTGGTGTTTGTGTAAGAGTTTGGTCTTGTTGTCACATGCTGTTGGGAAAATACTGAAGTGCTCTCCTACCATAACTGGTAAACTTGTTATTCCCAAAATAAGCCAAGTAATGGCCTCTGATAGATCCAGTTTCCTTGGGACGTGAATGCTCTTAACATGACGTTTCAAAATCAGTTAAGTTGTCCATAGCTTAAGCAAAAAACGCATTAAAATAGAGTTTGAAACCCCAGAAATGCTGATGATGTTGCTGAATGTGCCTCAGATTCTCTGTTTCTCCCTTTTAATTGAAGTGGGCTCAAACCCAGTCCCAGATGGGGCCACTGAGAATGGCTCCCAGTTGTGTTGCTGATACCTTGAGCAGGTTCCTGCTGATTTGCCCATTCACTTTCCATTTCTGATGGGATATTCCATAATCCAGGGGTTTGAGTCCCTCTCATGGGTCTGGTGGCAGATTTGGGGCTTGGCTGTGTAAAAAAAAACCAAAAAAAAACCACACAAATACTGTTGTTGTCTGATTGGGCACCTTCAGCTTTTTGTCAGCTCATAACTCTGTTTTATCAGCATCATAGAAGCATCACAAGATTTAACTACAGTACCAAGAGGATTATGTTTCTTCTTGGTATTTATATTGTTACCCCTGAGCTCTCCTTAAGATGATGGATTTGTTGTGTTTAAATTGATACTTCTGTTTCTCTCCGTTCTTTGAATTTTTTTGGTAGACCCAGGTTATCTTCCATCCTTGTCTGGTCCCTGGCAAAAATTAAAACAGCCACATCCCCCCAAGGTTTAGTTTCAGCTGGCATCTCCCCTCCTCTCACATTTAACAAGCTTGATGTAAAGTCCTGATACTTAGCTAATTTATTATTAATGATATTTACAGAAGTGTCTCTATTAAAGTAGAAGTGAGGGTTTTTTTTTTTTTGACTTTCAGTAAACTGACTGCTTCTAGTTTCATGGTTAATTGAAACTTAATATACACTGGGGATGAGTGATGTGTATGTTCTGAGGTTAGCTGCACTCAGAATACTCGGAGTCTATAATACACTTAATTCATTAGCAAGTCTCATGTCAACAAAGAATAAAGATGTAGTGCTGTAGTGGCCATGGCAGTGGGAAAAGGGTCATATTTGTGGAGTACTTAAAGTATGCTGAGCACTCTGTGAAGAGACTAACAACCATATTGCTCTGAGCTGGGTTATGATCTTCATGTTTTAAAATACTTCTTTTTTTCTTTCATGAGCAGATTCCTTTGGGGTGGGGAACAAAAATTTCTAACTTTGCCTGAGCAACTTTTGATGGAGGTTGAATCACCTGCCTTGGTAATTTGCTTCCACCAGTGATTTTTTTGTGAAACACCCATGGCATTTGCAGGTTTGAATTGCAGCTGTGATTGCTCCAGCAGACAGTCCTGCCATGGTCCGGATAACGGATATGAGACACTTGACACGCTCCTCATCTTTTTCAGTTCTGATAAAACTGCTCACACACGTCCATTTCTTCTTTCAAATTGCCATGGGAGCAGCCTTAAAAACTGGGAGGGAGAAATCCACGGCAGAACACTCTCCTCCTTTCTATTTTATAACCATCATATCTAGTCTTCTAGAATATGCCTCCAGAGTAGTAAAAGTTGAAAAAATCCCATATATTTTTACAATCTTATTACATCCTGCTTTGCCTGGCCTCTGGCAGTAAACTTCTTTCCTACTTTTAGTCACACGTTTTGCAGAGCAGTTGGCACTGGTGCTGCCAGCACAGTCCTCTCTGTCATGCAGGGTTTGGAGGCTCCTCTAATAAGCAGGACCAGTCCTCCCCATCAGATATTCTGGACACACACCTTCCCTACTGCCTGGCTTTGCTTTAGCATATCTTGTGTGAATTGCTGGTTCCCTCTGTGCCCATAACCCCAGCTCTTGGTTTCTCTTTTTCAGTCGTCCTTTGACACCTCGTAATTCATCGGCATCTCAGAGTTTTACTGAAAAGCTCACTTTGGAGTTGTTTTTAATCTATTCCTGCAGGTGTATCTCGGGCTGTTGCTTGTCTGGTGGCTTAGTGTGGCTGGTAATACAGTTCTCATTTAGTCTGGTGTCTGATGCAAGATCTGATCAGCCTGGGTGCCCTTCCTAATATTTTTTTTCATTTCTGTTTGTTTGAATTGAACTTGGGATTTACTGTGGTCACTGCTGCTAGAAGAAACTCCTCTGCTAACACAATCCAATTTAAAATCAGCTCGTATTTCCTGCCCTGCATGTTAAAAGTGGTACAGTTACCTTAGGTCAGTCCTCATTCAATAAACAGTTGCAGCCAGCACTACTTCATGAAGGTACCTGCATTTTGCCTGCTTAGTTTTATTTTCTAGAGCTACTCCAGTCTCTTTCTCATGAGTATCTTTGTTGCAGTGTTTCCTCTGTTTCATTATCACAGATCTCTTGCTTTGGAAGTTTGAATATTCATGGAGTGAAATACATCTCACCCAGTGTTACTCATCAAAAAAAAAAAAAAAAACAACCTGGAAATCAGGGGCTGAAATGGCTGGGAGATGGTGGAGATGGTTTTTCAGCATGGGTTGTGCTGCCTTGTGGGCTCATCCTTCTCTCTGGTAGCATTGGGAGCTGGAGGGAACTTTGAGATGTGAAGCCTCTGGATGCTGTTTATTACCTCATTATCTTCTCTGTTGTCATTATTTTTGCTGTTGCTGTTATGATATTATTGCCACTAAGATCCTTTGTTGTGGTTTTCATCCAACCCCAGCTTCAGGCTGGAGACAAGAGCGGGATGGAAGAGTCACCATCAGAGGGTCACAGAATTATTTAGGTTGTGAAAGACCTCTAAGATCTTTCATCCCAACTGTATCAAGGTGGGGTGACATGAAAACCATCGGGAAAGGCCGAGGGAATGGAATGGGTTGGTGTACAGTAAATCACTCATTGCTTTTTTTTTTTTAAATTTTCCTCGTAGCTTGTCCTCCTTGCCGCAGGATGAATTAGGAAGGCAAAGCTTCTTCCTCTGAGCCATGGAGACGAGGGCATCCTTCATTGCAAGCATGAGAGAGACCCAGCAGCTCTCCCCAGAGAAGGATCCCAGCCCAGCCAACGGTGATGGGGAGCAGTTTGATTCAGGTGAGCTCCCCTTCACCCCCCACGAGTCCTTGTCACTGCTGCAGCTCCTCACAGGTAGAGCTGGGAGTCAGGGAGGCATTGGGAATGGTTGTACAGCTCCAAGCCCTTTTTTGGGTCTTGGACTGTGTTCTGTTATTGATGAGAAATAGGAACTTTTCTTCTTCTGGATCTCACCTGCAGTATGGATCAGGTATTCAAAATTTAAACAGCCATGGAGAACCTTTCCCAAGGCATCATATTGTGTTCTCCCAGCTTCCCCAGCATTTTTTATTCTGTTGAAGTTTTGTAGTTAAGAGAGACAGAACAAACATTCAGAAATTTACAGCATTTCTCCTTTGTTTTGACCTTCCCCCTCGTTTCCTTCACTATTTTTTTGAGTGCTTCAAGCGAGGGGGCTTCACATGCACTGAGGAGAGGAGAGCTGGTCACATGTTGTCCTTGTGCTCATGACTGGATGCTTTGTAATGCTCTGGGATGGGCTCTTGAAGCTGTGAGGATCTGCTGTGCTAAATTTGGGTGTTCTATGGTAGATGCAGAAAAGTAAATGCTACATTCTGGTGATTTTTGGTGGAATCAGATGCTTTAACTTCCCATATCCAGCCTTAGCAGGAGGAGACTGTGTCATATGATGAAAAAGTACATTATGGCTAGACCTAACCTACTTTCTTTCTGAAGCCAAGCTTTTCCCTGCTTCTCCCTCAGCATGTCAGAAATTCTGCCACTCAGCCTTCAGTTTCCTCACTTCTTGTAGCAGCTCAATGATTTTCCTGTTTCCTTGGTCACCAGATCCTTGGCTTTCCAGATTGGACACGTCTGGGCTGGTCATGTCACCACTGGATCTATTTTTATCTGTGGTAGAGAGATAGGAATCTCTAAGATGAGATTCAGTTGGCCAGCCATAGACATTTTCTTGGGGAATGAGCAGAACTGGCCTGCAGTGCCTAAATTTTGATGGGGATAAGGATTTTGATGGCTCTCCCAAGGCTGTGCCAGAGGTCTGTGGTTGATCAGGTGTCTGTGTGTCTCCCTCTCCCCACACCTCTTGTGGGAGCATTACAGTGCTCTCTTCACTCAAAAAGTCATGTATGTGTATCTAGGTGCTATAAATAAGATGTCTAAGCAATTTGCCTTAAATACTTTCTCCTATGGTGAAGCCTGGGAAAAAAATCTGCGTTTCTGGAGCCACAGGGTTTGGGTCTTAATATCCCTTTTTTTTTGTTTTTTCCATAGCTGAACATTCCAGGGGGCTATTAACAGCTGGAACAGTTGCATTTTTATAGTGTCAATGTATGAGCACTTTAAAGCCATTGAGAGGCTCGCAGATAATGACTTGTTGATTTTATTTGTCATCCTGGGCTTGTTTATACATCACCGTATTGTAAACCAGCCAGCCTTGACTCTTTCATTAAGAAAAAGCTCTGGACCTAAGTAGCAATAATTGGAAAGGGACTGGTATGTAAAATAGGTTTAATGCCAGATTTATCACCTTTCAGGGTGTCCTGTGCTCCTCAGCAGTTGGGTTTTTGTGATGGATGAGGAGATTTGTGTGCAGCCCTGTTGCACGTGTCGGGGTTTTGGGTCCTGTGGGCTGGTCTCATCCCTGTGCCAATCTGTGTCTGCTTTGGATGCCCCCCTGCCAGAATTCCAGCAGGGAACAAGGTCCATTAAAAAACCATTTTGAAAACATACAGTCCCTTCAGAATCCGTTGTGGTGAAATGAAGCAAAATAAACCACTGATGCTGTGATAAATGAGTACTCTGACATTATTTTTACAGACCTTGTAAAAGTAATTTCCTGATAAAGTCTGCAGATAAAACATGGTAGAGGAGCCAGGCTGGTGATGTGTCAGAGAGGAATGAGCTGACAGCGAGGGAAGGCTGCAGCTCTCACTCTGCCTTGCCTCTGGGCCTTGAAGCCTCTTTATTTGGGTTCAGAAAAGAGGAATCTGGGTGGCATTTTATTCAGCAGGTGGTGGTGTGAGTTTTGCTGGGCTTGTGAGAGAACCTGCTAGTGAGAGTCACTGTGCTGGCCTGTGGCAGAGTAGGTCAGGGTTAATAAGGTTGTGAAGGACTTGATGCATCCATAACTAGCATCTAGTTATGTTTGTTAAAAAGCTTTCTCCAAATTCTGGAGAAGATTCTGACCCCCATGGAGACATTGCTCCTTGCAAGGGCTGGGGATTATGCCCTGAACTGACTGAAAACCTCTGTGGAATGAATCTTTCCTGTAAGAATGCTGAGGAAGGCTGGAGAAAAGGAGACACGTGCTGAAGGAGAGACTCACACAGGAGATTAGAGCAAAAACAGGAATAAAAACTGAGTAAACAGAGAGCATCCTGCACTGAGGGAAAGGGAAATACTCTGAAATGAAAGTGCCTGACCAGGAGAGGAGAGCGCCCAGGGCTGACCTGGAAGTCATAGCAACACAGAATTATTTAGGTTGGAAGAGACCTCTAAGAGCTTTGGGTCCAGCCATTCCCCCAGCACTGCCAAGAGCACGCACTGCCAAGCCATGTCCCCACGTGCCACATCTCTGTGCCTTTTAAATCCCCCCCAGGGATGGTGACTCCACCACTGCCCTGGGCAGCCTGTTCCAAATGTCCTGTCCATGTCCTGAGGTGGAGATGCCCTTGGGATTGTTGGAACAGCCCATCCCAACCCTACAGACACAGGTGGATGCAGGAGCAGGGGGAGATGAGGCAGGGGGAATGATGCACTTCAGGCTTTTCATGTCAGGTGCTTCTGACCTTTGGTGGGATGGAGATTGGTTGTGCTCAGGGTAAAAAGTTGCTTAAGCAATTTTAAGCCTGGAATGGTTAATCATATCTGCCCATCAGTAGATGGACTAACATACTTGGTTTTAGAGGCTCAGCCTTTGAAATCTCTGCACACAGCTCTCCTCTATAACATGAACTCTGCAGGGTTGCAGGCATGAAGGCTGAAAAATATCCCTGTTCATCTAAATTGCCTGCCTGCATGATACAGAATTTTTCCACCAAGTTCCTACCTTGTGGTTAAGTTGTGGCTTATCATTCAGTCAAGGTTGAACAAACCCCTCATTCTGGGTCAGATAGCTCAAGCAGAGCCAGCTTCTGAGCCTGGAGGTTTTTGCAGTGATTGCAAAAATCAAAACAAAGCCCATTCTTTATTCTGCCATGAATTTGTCTATTTTTGGATTGTAATCATGGAATTGGGTTGTTTCTTGCTGAGTTGAAGAGTCATCTGGTAGCCTCTTTATCACTGGAGTAAATGTTGATTTGCATCTTCATTATTTAAGAAGATGATTTGAGTTTAGGGCAAGGAGTCAGACTTGATGCAGCAGCATGCAAGTGTTTAACAGTGTTGACAGCTCAGCTTTGAACTCCCAGACAGATCTTTACCCTCTCCACCAGCTCTGTCTCAAAAACCCTCTTCTGATCCCCTTTTTTCACCCTCACCTACGTGGGTCTGGTGCCACAGGCAGCAAATAAAAACTGTGTCTTCCCCTTTTAATAATGAGAGATTCCCCTTGCACAACATAATTTTCTCTGGCCCTGGAAACTGGAGACCTGTAGCAATAATTGCAATAAATTAACCTAGCCTTTTTCTTCATAAAACTGTCTGGGGAGGGTTCTTAATTCAGTTTGTCGTGAGTCACTTTAATTACATCATGACCACACTGATGAATGTTCGGGCAGGTAAAAGGTCTCGCAGAGTTTGCCTGATAAATGCTTATTGCAAAGAGCTCATTGCTAGACTGTAAATATTTTTGCTCTGGGGATGAAACTGGGCTTGCAAGATTGCTTGGGAACGAAATGAAAACAATCAGATTTGGCTGATTTTCTGTAAGTGAAAGAAGATTTATTTTTAATTATTGCTGGGTGTGTTTCAGAGATGGTTTGGGGCCTTGGCTCTGCTTCAGTGTGGTTACAAAGGAGGACAAGGAAGAGTGGTCATGTCCAGCCCTTGCTGTGGGGAGGGACTGTGTGGGGCAGTGGTGTGGTTGGGGGAGAGAGGACACAGAGCCCCAAATCTGAACGGGAGCAGGGAGTAAGAAGGTAGTAGGGGTGTAGTGAGGTTTGGGGAAAGCAGCTGTAGCCTTGGGGGAAAAGGGTTTATCTGAAATTTATGGGTGCAGTGATGCTGAGGAAGGAGAAGAAGGGGTGGCAGGAGTGAAAATGGGTCTCACTCACCCCAGGGGCTGGGGTGCTTGGTCTACACATGGCTCAGCCAACAGGAGCATCTTCTGATTTATCACTGGGGCACTGCTGTAATTACCAGTGCGGGGGGAGCCACTTTGAGGGCACAAGGACATTGCACCTCGGTGATGGTGGGCAGGCAGCCACCCGCCTCCCTCGCAGCCAGGGAGTCATCAAATGCAAAATAGAAGAGCACAAGTGCCTCTTGCAGTGTATGACAGTTTTGTGCCCCCACTGCCATGGAAGCAGAGTCATTTCTGGTCTCAGTGTTGGCTGCTAAAACCCCAGAGTCTGCTGAATTTATAGTAAGAGCTGGTCAAAACACAGATCCTTAAAGCAAGCTTTCTGTTTTCCCTTCTGTTGATGTTTATACTGGTTGCTATTCTCACCCGGAACTCTTTGACACAACTTTTGCCTTCTTTGGCTGTGTTTTAGACTGCTTTTCTTTCTCTCATTTTTTAATTTTTTTTTTTTTTTTTTTGCTTTTTTGCTTTTGAACAGATGAGGGCTCCAGCATTGAGGATGCAGACTTCAACTGGGACGAGTTCCTGGAGGAAACAGGAGCCAGTGCTGCTCCCCACACCTCCTTCAAACACGTACGTGCTCCCTCTGAGCCTTGTGGATGTTGTACATGTTCCCTCTTCTGCTTTTCAGGGGCTCCCCGGAGAGCTGTAGTGGAGTTTTCCCATTTTGAGGAGAAATTGTCCCTCCACACATGTGACAGCCTGAGTGAGAATAGCCCCCCAGCTGCTGTTAGGTGACCTTGGTGTGTTTGCAGTCACAGATTGGAGTTCTTGGTCTGTGCCACTCCCTTATCCTCTGCCTTTGCATCAAATTTTCCATTTTTGAGGGGTTGTGTTGCTCTCCATTTGCTTCTAATGCACTCATTTTTTTCCCTTCACCTCTTTTCCCCTTTACATTCATTCTTGTCCATGCCAGCCTGCAGAGATGAATCTCACAAGAGTGTCGTGGTTCCCCAAAGCTCCTTTTAATGCCTGATTTACTGACTGGCAGAGTCACTCTGGACCAGAGTTCAGTGTGGCTCGTAGGAAACCATCTCTCCTGCCTGGAGGTGCTGTCTCAGAAGTGTGGGGAGCAGGGACTTGGGCAGGTGGTGCTTTTCCTGGGTGAACATGGAGTGTGCAGACAGCTGTGGTAGTGACAGGTCTGCGCTCTGCTCTGTGTTGGCACCAGCAGCATTTCAAGGCACCTCTGGAGATCACCTGGTCAAACCACCTTTGTCTCCAGGTAATTTTGTGGCTTGTTTTGTAGGGCTAAAGGAGCTGCAGGGGTGAGAAGCCTCTCCTTTATGTAGTACAAAAACCAGTACAGTCCTCCATTCCCTATTTTGCTTTCATTTTAACAACAGTTAACCCAGAGTATTGCAGGATGAAGGACCATAATTCTCTATACTGGAGATTTGCAGGGCAAAGCTTATTGTGGAGTTTATTCTTGATCCAGCAGCTGCTTGGAGAGAGCATCTTGTCCCAGATTTCTGCTCCAGGCTCAAAGAAGAAAGTTTTGTGCTTCATGAAGCCCTTTAGGATGTCTTCAGTTGTGTGGAGATGCCCTGCTGATCCTGCTGACTGCAGTGTCTCACGGCACCTCAATCCTGGAAATGTCAGTATGGAACAACTGCTGGGAGCAGCCCCTGGTGACTGCTTCACAATCTGAAACTTGATCCGCAAAAATCTGGCCAAAAACCTGAAAGCTGTTGGAGAAGATTGTATTATCTGTCTGTCTGATTCTCCTCTTGATGTGATTTCCAGTCACAAGTCTCTTGGCTTCCAGAGTATCTTTTTGGTGTTACGGTGAGCACAGGGAGAGAACCAACAAATGGATCAATCTCTGCAGGCACCAGGCTCAGGTGCCTTGAGCTGCAGCTGCCAGTCTGTACTGGGAGGAGGCCAGGAGATCCAGCTTGTACTGGGACATGGGCCATTCTGTAGCCTGGATTATTTATGAGGACTCTGAGCATCGCTGAGATCCTGTCTCAGCACTGAGTAAAGCAGTGCATGTCACAGACCACCCTCAGTGTTAGACCATGTCCAGAGGTCCCTCTCAATTGTTCTGTGACTCTGGGCATTGATTCTGCTGGAAGTGCCCACACAAGGAAAGGCACATGGGGTGAGAATGATAAATAGTTTCGCTGGGCAGCCCTTGGGGTCAGAAGCTGGAGGTGGATGAGTGAGGGATTACTGCTGATGGACCAGAGGTGTGTTTCCTTAGCAGCTTGGCATCCCCATATCTGTGAAATCCTGACCATGTTATATTTGTCTTTGTAAATAAGAGAGTCATTTAAAACTGCCATTTCTATTGGAAAGCAATCAGAGACAAGCTTACCTGGAGTTATAATCCCTATGGATTCAGTAGCTGATAAGGTTCTAAGAAACCTGTGACAACCTGTCCTTAAATATCTCCTGAGGAGTGATAGGTTGCATTTTGGATGGTTTTGTGAAGACAAGGCTGGCACCTGACCAGTGTACTGGCATCCACCCCTTCTTTATCAGCAGCAGCTCAAGGCATCCCACTGGTCCTTGGAACACAGGCTGTGCTACAGCAGAGCCTGGTGTTCATCAGCAGTGTCCCAAAAGAGATGCACTAGCATCTCCTAAGGCAAGTTACAGGTGACCTCTCACTGCTGAGATAAGTGGAAGTGACATCTCCATCAGATGGCAGGACAGTGACCCAGATAATTTACTTCTTTCAGTGACTGGTCATACCTCCTTTTCCATGGTGCTGGGAGGGGGAATTGGTTGAGGCTTGAGCTGCTGAGGATGAGTGCAGTGGAAATTCTCTCCTTGGTCTGCCTGGTACAGCATTCAGCCCTTGATGCTTGTCAAGCCTCTAGAGGTGCTTCAGTGTTGTTGTGTGACTAAATATTGTAGTTGGGCTTAACTCCTAGAGGTGCTTTGTACCTGCCTTTCTGTGTCCTGTGATTTGCCTGGTGGAGCTGTGCAGTGGGAAGTGAAGCTTCATTTGAGTTACGCTGACTGTATCCAAGGCATTAGTGACATTTAGGGATTGAAGATGAGTGCCAGTCCTCTCTTGGATGTAGTACACCTGAAGGTGCCACTTCTGCACTTTGGAGCCTGTGGGACTTGCATGATGGGATATGAGCCAGTGAAGTAGGAATGGAACTGCCCAGACAGATGGAGATGGAGGTGGTTGGATTAAGATGCACAGTCAGCTCATGTCCTATCCCAGGGCTGCTCTTTAAGGGCAGCATTTCCAGGAGAGGGGAGGGGATCTCCCTGCAGAAAAAGTAACACCATCATTCCTTTCTCATTTTGCAAGGTTGAAATCAGCCTTCAGAGCAGTTTCCAGCCAGGGATGAAACTAGAAGTGGCCAACAAGAGCAACCCAGACACGTACTGGGTGGCTACCATCATCACCACGTGTGGGCAGCTGCTGCTGCTGCGTTACTGTGGCTACGGGGACGACCGCAGGGCAGACTTCTGGTGTGATGTGATGACAGCAGACCTGCACCCCGTGGGCTGGTGCACGCAGAACAACAAGGTCCTGATGCCCCCAGACGGTGAGTTCTGCCTGCTTTGTTGGGGTCGTGCTCTGGTATTGGGCTGTGGGTTCACCTCCAGATCTCTGGTTGGTCTGGGATGGGTACTCCAGGTCCTCAGCTGGTGTTGGGTGGTGTGGGCAGGGTCGTGTCCCCACAGGATTCAGTTTGCCAGTCAGCCTCCAGCAAAGGTGTTTTTGCCCTAGTTGGTAACAACAGAAGGCACTTCCGTAGGGAGATGTCTTTTTACTGCTGAACCGTAATGCTGTGATTTTCACTTCAGGGAGAAAACTGTCCTGTTCTTGTAGAAAGGAGGGGTGAAATTCAGGAGTGAGAACAAACTAAAATAAGCAAGATCAGCTTTGGTATAACAAAAATACAAGCTGACTTTGCACTCCAAAGTGCTTTGCCCTGAAAGTTTGAAACCTTCCGTCACCAGACTCTTGCAGCTCTTAATTCCAATGGTAGAGCAGTGTGATTAAAGATAGCAGAATCTGATCATTAGTCATTAGGGCATGTCCTGATTGGCAGCTCTTAGGTGCACAAAAGCTGAATGGAAGTGTTGTAGGTTCCTGAGTGGCCCATGTGGAGCAGTTTGTTAATAATACAATTTGATCCCCAGTGTATAAGAATATAAAATATATATATATTGTGGCTATGTGCATCAACAGAGCAGCTGTGGTGTATCCTTGCTACTACATTGCTCCAAGCAGAGGCATATTGTCAGTGTTGCTCCTAAGTATTCCTGCCACATATCCCATTTATTCTGGATCAAGGGAAGAAGAGATGAGTATTCAGCCTCCAGCTTGTGCATATATTTAAGGAAAGTCTCATTTAAGGGTTCTGCTGCTGAAGTTACTCTTTCCCTTTCTGCTACGTGTGGCCATTGGAAGTAGTGCATGGAGTAAGTGTTCCCTGACTTCCTCCTGAAGCGAGCTGTAGACACAGTCTTTGAATCAAAGCTGACATTCCTGCCTTGCATATGCCTAACTGTGAGCTAAACTTGTCTTTTTGTTCTGATCTGTGTGTTTTGAATAAACACAAGACTGATTGCTTTAATTAAAAAAAAAAAAAAAAAAAAAAAAAAAAAAGTCCTGAAGATAAATACAGCTGAGAAATCTCTTGGCTTAGTACCAGTAAATCAAGCTGATGTGAGAGGGGGTGAGGTATTTTATTTTATTGGCCTCTTAAACTACATTTTATTATGTGGATTACAATCAACGTTACCAGAAAGGTGTACAGTGCTACAGACTAAACCTCAAATGTGAGGGTCAGGGGGGTAAGAGAATTTACTGAATGTCATAATAGAAAATAACAATTCCCTTGTAACCTGAGCCAACTGCTTTTCAGGGATCTGTTGGAATTTGCCCTTTGGGTCGTGGCCACTCTGTGTGAATTGCGTTGCTTGAGTGACTGCAAGTGTGCAATGTGTCCTACATCCCTTCTCTGGTGGGTGATGTAACTGTACGCCAGGGTGTTCAGTGTGGGCAACTTCCCTGTTAGTTCAGAGGGTTATTTTGTTTATTTTCCCACTCCCATTTTCAGTGAATAAACTTTGTTGAATATGTCACAGTATAATTTTCAAAAGGAATAAATTAAATACATGGATTGTTATTTCAAAAGAGATTTAAGCATTTGAGAGCTTGGCTCGTACTTTGGAATGAGGGATCTAAAATGCCCAAGAGGATCTGAGCCTTCAGGACTTAAAGAATCATAGGACTGATGCATTGGTAAACAAGAAACTGATGTTCTCTATGAGCTCTGGAGATTTTTTTCAACCTCTTTATTTTGTTGTCAGACTTTTGGGAGAAACAAAAACCAGCTTTAAATTGCACAGACCCAGTTCTGAAGGCATCAGTTCTGCACATTTTGATTACAGTGACTGTATCTGTTGGCTAGACCTTGCAAACAAACAGCATGGCTGGGGCTGGTTGTTTGTCATTAGGCTGTGATTCTAATCAGGAGCTGAAGGCTTTGGTTAAAAAGCAGAGTTGCCAAAATGGATTTGTTTAACAGCCAGAATGACAGCACTGGGACAATGCTTTATTTCTGCTCACGAGTCAGGCTGGACTGACGGGTGCTCATCTCGTAAATGTGACGCCAGACAAGAATGGTAGAGTGATGGGACAAAGAATTTCATTAGATGGGAGAGAGATGCAACAAAATGGGCTGGTTCAGTTCAGCAGGTCAATAGAACTTGATTTAAAGTCCAGCAGACACAGAGCTTTTAAGAGGCGGCTGCCAAATAATTGTAGTTTATGATCCAAATCCAAGGAAGTTGATTAATTTGCAGACGGCTGCTCTGTTATTTATGGGGTGACGTTAGTTGCATCATGGTGCCTGTGGCCTGTGAGTAAAATGTCAAGTCATGTTCTGTCCTCCTGTGACGTGATGGTGCAGTCACTGGATCAGGAATACCTGAGGTGGCAATAAAATGTCTTGGTTTATGGCAGGATGCTGTGAGTGCACGTGTGCCTGTGAGCTTCAGGCTCCAACCCCCTCCTTCACAGGAAATCAAAGGAGTAAAAATGTAGTTACTTCAAGCTTTGCCATTAATTATATTTTTCTCATTACAAATCGGTGTGTAATTTGAATTGCAAACTCAACTATCCTGGCAGAATAGATCTGTTTACCATTCAAAGCAAAATGAAAATTATTTAAATTAGTTAATATAGAACTCATTTGAATGAATTGGATGTTTATTCATGAACTAGCTGAGGCAAGTGTGAAGCTGTCCTTATGGTCTGTAGCTTTAGCACTGATCAGCTCTAATGTCACGTCCTGGGACAGAGATTTCTTCTTTATTGCCTATTAACTGTGGTGTAAGCAGTGGGTAACTACAGCCTGATGTAGCTGAGTGTGAAATTTTCATCCTTCCTGACAAGGCCTTTCAGCAATTGTAATTCATATGAGGAAGAGCAACCTGCTTCCAAGTTCACTGGCAATGGCAGTGCTGTGGTGGTGTGGGAGGCTTTGTTTCCTGCACTATAAGGGTGGGATGTGAGGTAGATTTTCCATCAGTTAGTTAAAATTTCCCCATTTTATCAGCTTGCATTGAAACACAGATAGTGTTTATCCTCTCCTATGTCTTACCCAAAAACTCTCTTCCTCCTCAAAGTGCAGTTGTTTGTCATCCTTCATCCCTTGGACTGAGCATCCTTCATCCCTTTTGCCCACTGAACATGAAAAATTTAAGCCTAACTAAACTTCCCTGACTAGTGAAAGGAAAAGAGGTGTCCTGTTCATTTCCATGTGCTGTTTTCCTCTGTTGGTGACAGTTGAGTTCATGGACACATCCAGCATCGGCCGCAGGAATGGCGTGGAGAGCCTGACAAGTGTAGTAGCTAAATTATGCATTGTGAAAGAGCAGGGACGTCCTGTGATTGACACTCGGGGGTTTCTGTACAGATTGCAGATTTCCAGCTGAGCTGACAGAGCCCAGGCTCTCCTGGCACTGTTGTAATGCATCCTGGAATGAGCTAAAGACACCGGATGACGGGATTGTTTTGTACACTTGGAATTGCAGCAGTGGCTCTGCTTTGATGTTATTGACAGGTGGAAATTCAAGCAGGGCATTTCTGTGTGCAGATTTGTGAGCTGGAGGCTGTGGAGATGGAAAGAAACACAGCATGGAGAGAACCAGGTCTATATTTTGATTTTGTGGTGGGCTAGTGCGGATGGGGAAACCTCTGAACACTGGCTGTACCTGGGCTTGGTGACCAAGAAGATCAATCACACTGTGATTCTGTGTAGGAAAGCAGCTTTTAGTCCCCTTTTGCATCAATACAAGGAGGATTAAAGTTCAGAAGTCTGATCCTGGCTTGAAGTAACCTTCTCTTCCATGGTGCTGAGCTTGATAGAGTTTAGTCATCAAACATACAATTAAGAGGGGTAGACTTTTGCCTGCCCAGGCTTTCTGTGAAGGCAAACACCATCATTTGGTCAGTATTTGAGACAGGTTTTCATGTGGCTCTCGGGTGAGATTAACTCCTATCCCAGATGTAGGCCAAAGGAGGGAAATTTCACCGTGGTTCCAAGTGCTGGCTCAGATTCTGGGCAGGATATGGCAGAAAAGGGAGATAAAACTTGTGCCACGGCATATTGGATTGCCTTCAAATGACAACTTACTGCTTTTTTTTTGTTTTGTTGGTTTTATATATTATCATGTGAATCTATCACAGGGCAAAATCCTGCTCTTTGAGGTCAGCAGTGTAAAGGAGGGGAGAAATGAATCTGGTTGGCCTTGGTGAAATTTACAGCAGGATGATTCTGAATGGCCAGAAGATGGTCTGCTGTGTTGCAGGTGTGGATTTGATGTCACTCCAAGGCACACAGAAGACTATTCTGGGGTCACAGCTCAGGGTGGTGGTGATGTGGCCCATACCCTTGGCTTTCAGCATCATTATTGGAGCTCCCTTGCTGAATGCAAAGCTTGTCCATGGGCTCTTAAAAGAGGGACACAGAGATCAGAGATAATGTTTTTGACAATGGATGAGGGTGTTCAGAGATTCCCTTTCAGAAAATACAGTTATGGATATAGTTGTTTTGTTTGTTTGTTTGTTTGTTTTTATATTTTTTAAATGAAGTCATCTTCCCCCTGGTGATCTCATCCCAGAGGAAGTAAAAATTAAACTGTACTTGCAGGTAGAGGGATTAGATGGGCAGGGTAGACTCCTGGTATGGAGAGCAGCTCTGGCCCTGGTTTAGCTCTTTCACCTGAAATATTACTTCCTAAGAGCTTGACGCTGGAGAAAATAAGTAGGCATTCGTTGAGCTTATGCTGTTTTACATCAGCTAAGAACTGGGCCCTCGAGCCAAGTAAAATGAAACTCGGAAATCTTCTTTGGCAGGTTGCACTGTCAAAGCCTGTGGGTGTTTCTAAAGCCAGTATACAGGGTTGTTTCTTAAAATCTCTGCCCGATATTTATCCTATTATTCCATCAAAACTGAGTTTAGACTAACCTAATGTAAATAGATGGCAGGATTTCTTTATTTTAAGTGCTGCAAATGACTCTTAGTACAGTGTTTTATGTGTGCTTTTCAAGTTGACTTTAGCAGCCTATTAATTATGCAGGGATGACGTTAGCATAAATAACTAGTCAGCAAATAAATGTCAATTAAATATTCTATTAGCATAGTAGGCAGCTTTATGCATTGCCATAGAACATTTAGCAGATCATACTTAACGAGCACATAAAAAAACAGATTTTTTTTTTCCTTAGCTCTCCTGATAACGGCAAAGGAGAGGAGGTAAAAATGCTGGGTTTGGCTGAAATTTGCTGTAGCAGGAGTCAAGTCAGTTGATTCTGGTGTATCTTGGGAGTTTCCAGGAGCTGGAATTCATTGGAGCATGTCATGGCTTGGCTTTTCCTCCCAGCCCCTTGTAGCCCTTGCAAACTTGCTCCTGAGAAAAAGATTTTCATTACAGCACCCTCAGTAGTTTTTCCTTCCCTTCCTTGGCATGACTCAGATCCCTCAGCCTGGGATGTGAAAATTCAAGAGTCTGCTCGTGGCTTGAGTGGCATCAGCTGGATAGTGTCTAACTGATAGTGTCTTGATAGGGAAAATGCTCTTTTCACTGTGGTGTGAAACTGCAAATCTTTTTCATGTGCTACTGGCTTGAGTTACTTGCAAAAGGCTTAGTATTGCCAAATGAGGCCCTTTTTGGGGTAAACTGAGCATAACAGCCCCACACGTGTCTTTTGGGAATGTAATTAATTGTTGAGCTACTGTGTAAATGTGGCACAGCCTGGCCAGTGGGTCTGGCTTTGCAAGAAGTTTGAGTTGTAGACGATCAGATGCAGAGGGTTTTGGTCATCTCCAGGTCTGCTGGCCTTGAGGTCAGCATTTTCTGTTTTGATTTTCCTATTAATATAATTTTTCAGGTCCAGAGGCATAACTGCAGAGAGCCTTGCAGGGATGAGATGCTGGCAGGTTTATTAGGTGGAGTGGGGAGTAGATGATTTATCCTGGTATTTCAGTTGTGAAACTCGGACAAAAAAACAAAAAAAACACCTCCGGAGTGGGAAATGCGAGGCGTGCACTGCTGTGGCTCTGTGAGTGATGGAGAAAATCGAGGGGAAAAACAATGTTTGGTTCAACACAGGTCTTGTTGTTTGAAGTGTTTTGGGAGTGCAGTAGAAGTGGTTTTAGCAATGTGGACAAGACTCCCAGCCTTGGCTCTGCAGGGAACCTGTGGCTCAGGTACGTGGCCTTGGCGCGCTCTCAGCTCTCTGCTAAGGGGAAAGTTTGCCCTGAGGCCAAGTCTCATCAGCTGGGGTCACTCTTCTTGCTTCTCTTGAGTATCTGGTGGAACTGGCTTAGACAAGTTCCCTTTTCCCCTTCATGAAATCATAAATTCAAAGCCTCTACTTTGTACTCACCAGTGTTTTCCTTCAGGAAAAAGTCAGCGTTTTTCCTCTCAAAAACATCAGGGTGGCTGCCTTTGGGTTTAAACACCCAAAAAACTGTCTTGAGTTGCAGCAGACTCAGCACCCCAAAGGTGGGTGCTCGTTCCTCCTTGCCCCTTTGCCTGGGTTAGGCTTTATCTCAGGAGGTTCTGGCCTCTCTTTTTGCATTCATCTTGAGATTCTTCTCCTCCATGCCCCATGAGATGCTCTTGTGCCTGGGGAACCCAGCCCTTGCTGAGGATCAGGCATTTGAAGAACTGAAACCGTGCAAGATTGTTTAGTTTTCCAATGGAAAAAAGACAGCCCAGAGCTCACACATGAAGTAAGCTCTGTTTATTAAAAGCAAGAAAAGAAACACACCTTTATCAAAACCTAATTTTCCAGTAAGAAGCCGTTTCAGCAGAAACATGCCCAGCCAGCCTAGTTTCCAGGGACAACAACATCTGCTTATACTGTATTTGTATTTATTTATGCTTGCAAACAAATGGAGGAAGGGAAAAAGGAAGCAGGCCTGACCAGACAGCCTGTGGTCCAGCGAGGCAGGGATGTGTGCAGTGTTCATGGGCACCAGAACTGCTCAGGAACCTGCAGTGCACCTCAAGTGCCTGTTCAGCACCTGGATTTGGGTGCTTTTTTTTATCATACAACCCAAGAATGGTTTGGGTTGGAAGGTATCTTCTTGGTATCATTCCAGCCCCTGCCATGGGCTTCTACAGAGCAGAGTGTTACTAAGGTTAATTTGGAAAAATCAGATTTTTTCCTACACCTAGATTAGATACCAGTGCAAGTGCTTAGAGGGTTGACAGTTTCACTGATGCAGTTGTCCCCTAATGCAAACCCTGGATTTTTGCAGATTTCTGGGTGGAAATACTTTTAATCTGAAGCTGTAGCCTGTCCTTGTTCCTGTACTGGACTGAGCAGTGTAGTCAGCAAACCTTGTAAAAAATATTACTCAGTTTTACAGCTAACACTGAGGATAATGCAGCACTGTTTACTCTAGTGTGTTATTAACCCAGCTCGGAGCACGGGTTTAATCTGGAGCTTGGCTGGCAGCCAAGGAAGGGTTCAAGAAGTGGTTTTCCAATGGATGAGGTTTGAAAGCCAGTGACTGAGACATGGCCTTACTGAAATGAATCCACTCTCTGCCTGCTTTTCCCTCGCTTGGGTGGACTCTCTGTTGTGACTTTTATCTCCACGTGCTGCTGCCTTCCTCCATACAGGAGAGGTGCTGCCATTCCCACGGCAGCTGGAGGGTTTGCAGCATTGTATGGGTCCCTTTTGGGTGGTGCGGGGAAGGCTGAGCAATGAATCCTGTGATGATTGAAGAAGCAGCACCTTGTGTACAAGTAACAGTAGAGCTGAGGATCAGGGATATTGCAATGAAAACTGAAAGCCTAATCCTTTTATAAACAGTCTGGAGGGGGGGAGAAGGAAAAGCAGTGATTTTTGGGGACTTTGACAAGTTATAAATATATCCTGAGTGAAACCAATAGTGTGGAGCTTTATGAAAGATTTAATGAATGAATATTTCATGCCCACATGGTGCTTCTTCTGTAAAGTGTGCTGTTGGTAAGAAGCAATAAACAAAGAACCTCCTTCAGGGTTTGTTTGGGCTTTTAAATTAAACTAATTTAATCAACTTTTTCAGTCAAGCTTGATATTAGTTCATTTCTGTACACAGCACTGTACTCAGTTCTGTTTGTTTTCTCCTGATACCTGTTCTGCTCTTTGGAAGATGCTTGAATACCAGAGAATGATTCATTTCATCCTGCCCTTATGGTGCATCTGGGTTTTCAAGGCAGAGAACTCCTGACTTTTTCCTTTCCCTAAAACCTGAGGAGCCATCCATCCTGTACCATCACAGCTGGAGGTGTTTCA
Source organism: Anomalospiza imberbis (assembly GCF_031753505.1). Classification (NCBI taxonomy): domain Eukaryota; kingdom Metazoa; phylum Chordata; class Aves; order Passeriformes; family Viduidae; genus Anomalospiza; species Anomalospiza imberbis. Next base: position 3,996,455 of record NC_089685.1, on the reverse strand, counting down.
GGACTCCAGCTGAGGTCATTATCCAGCAGGAAAATAGCTTGAGCATGCTGGTCATTTCTGATTGTAAGCAAGTAGGATTTTTTGGGGGGTTTTGGAAGCCTTCAGCGCCCACTTTGCTGCTGCTTGAAGGACCAGAACTAGCCCAAAGTGCTCTGGAGTCTGGCCCCATATGGCCAGCAAGGCTTGGACACTTCTGCACTGGATATCAGAGATTTATGCAGGGAGATGGAAATTCTCTTCAAGCTCAGGCTCTTGGCTAGGCTGGGGCTTGGGTGTGTTGGTGAAGTTTCTTTATGGTTGGCAGTCATGACAAATGGCCAGGAGGAAATCAGGGTATGTGTTAGCTCTGTGTTCCGTGTCTTTTACAATAATTTCTAAAAAATCCTTGGGGATGTGATTTCTCCTTGGGAACAGCAAGACTGAAGCCAGTTGATGTTTTCACAGCTGGACCAGCAAGTGAAAAGCAAATGAGGCAAGGAGGGAGATAAAAGCAAGGGTGATTGGAGGGGTAGAGCTAACTTTGGGAAGGCATCAGCATGAGTTGGGGATCCTCTCAACCTCACACCTTGCACGGAATGATGAGGCTGATGTTGTGTGGAGTGAGGCATTTCCTAGCTGCTTTTGCCATGAGAAGGTGCAAAAGTGTTTTTTTTTTTCTTTTTTCTTCCTTTTTTTTTTCTGTGCAACCAGTTGATTTTGTAGTGGGCAGCTTTGGGAAGTGAAATTTATCCCTCTTGGGTGGATGGAGTATGGCCCCGTGAGGTTTCTGCCACATATGAGCAGGGCTTTGTATTAGAAGAGAGGTTGTGTTAGAAACTGAGGGAGTTTTGCTTCTCCAAACCCACACAGATCTGAGTTCTGTTTTTTTGGTAGTGTTCTTAGGCAATGTGTGAGATTCTGTCTCTGTAGATCAAGGCTCAAGCCCATTGCACAGCAAAAGCATTAAACTTCAGCAAATACTGATACAACAAAACTCACTTCAAGCAATGCTGAGCTGCAGCAGCTGATTTAACCAGCCCAAAATGTTGGCAGAACCAATTTTTGCAGCAGCTCCTGACCCCCTGCAAGGAAAACTCATTTCAGTGGGACTCAGGCTCTGTTCAGGATGCTTGGAGCACTTGAGGTGAGCAGCTGAGACCCCATGGCTGTGCCTTCTGTTGCTCATGATTCTGATCACAGTCTGCAGCCTCCACCGTGACCAAACCATTGGTTTTGAGCCTGGTGTTTAGTGCAGGTTGTGCTGGAGGAGCAGTGATAGGGCAGGAAAGGAGTAATTGCAGCTTGAGGCAGAGACTGTGAATGAGAGGCTGCATTTCTGAGGAAATACTGCAGGAAAAGGCTGTGAGCAGACACCAGACATTTCTGCAAGTAGAGATTTCCTGAGATTTCGTCCTTCTTTACCAGCGAGTGGAACAGGGTGGGTTTTTGGATGGTACCTTTGAGACCATTTCAGAAAAAAAATTCCCTTTGACAATTCTTGCAAAAAACTTCTTCCATCCACTGAATGAAAAAGCAGAATCCTGCTCCCAATATGTTCAAGTGCCAAGATGGAAATTATTTCATAATCAGCCTCTGTGAGGCTCCTTAAAAAGAAAAAAAAAAGTTTAAGAACTGCTGGCCCTGTTGCTTTGAGTTTAAGCAGTGTTTGACATCATCCAGCTCCTTGGTTCAGACCATGTGAATATGAAATAAAATGCAGAAAATTGAGAATCTGTTCAGTATTGAACAGAAGAATTGCAGCCCCATTTGTAGGCTTGGTGTGTTGTCGCTGAGGAGACTACAGTGTCATTATTCAAGCAAACACCACTGACTTGTGCACCTTGCTCATGACTCTGGACATCCCCACACCTTGCATATCCAGCAGTGAATATCCACAGTTGTTCTTCCACACTCACACCACGTCCTGGGACATCCTGCTCTCAAGCTGTGGAGCTGGAAAAGCCCAGAAACCACAGAGAAATGGGAGGATTGACCCTGAAAGCATAACAGTGGGTACAGACCACTCATTTTTGTAATTGTCAATTTAATTAATGTCTGGCTAAATGCATTTTAATAAGATACTCTTAAAAAATTATTAGTTTGAGAGATTTTTAAATAGTCATTCTTGATAATTGAATTTAATTTCCCTTCCCCAGTCTCCTGTAATTTTCCCCAGAGGAGTTCTGGAATGGAAATGCCACCTCAACTGTAAGACTAGACTTAGGTACTTAATGATATAATAGGTAAAGCATGGTCAAACTTAATTAATCTCTATTGGAGACATATATGGAGATGTAAAAAAAACCCCTTATGTCTTTGATATTCTAAGTTAGACACAGATTTGGGGTGTTTAGATCAGAGAAGGAGGTGATATTTTTGGTGCCTTGGATAGGAACTGGGAAGGGTGAGTAGCACAAGGGATTTGATCCAGAGCATGCCAAAATTGAAGTACACTTTTCTGCAGTGTACCTTTTTTGATCAGTTTGAATATTAAATTATGCCTTTTAGTCCTGAGCTGAGGGAGGATTTTCTGAGCTCTTTTAGGCCAAGGACAAACCAACATGTCCAGTGCCATGTCTTCAGCAGAGCTTTCCTTCAGGTGCACCTTGGATTTGTGAGGAACAGGCGTGGAGTGAATTTGGGAAGCTGCTAGTGGCAGATGCAAGCACCAGCATGATCCCGAGCCAGCTGTGACTTGCACTTGATTTTTCCTTCATTATGCATGATAATGTGGGCTCCCAGTCACCGTGGAAAGGGCTGGATTCCTGAAGCAGACCATATGCTCCTGGAGCCCGTGGAGGTGGCTGATAACGCAGTACTGAGGTTTAAGGGATGCTCCTATAAAGCATTTTCCTGATGACAACTAAAAATCAGTTCTTCTAACCCAGATACCAAATTCTGGGCCAGTTCTGACCCTTCTGCATGACAATGGAGAACTTTTGCTCTGAATTCCCAAATAATCTGTTTCTGTGTCTCTGCGTGAGTGCTCTCGCTTCCATTTGATTTTGGTCACAGAAGGAATAAAACCCAGACCCACAAATGAGCTTAAGGACATGCTGAAACCCATCCTGATTGATGGTTTATTTTGTGTTGTGAGGCAGAGCATCCACCTCCTGTGTTTGTAGCTGAAAAAAGCTTCTTTTCCCCCATGCTGTCACTTGGGAATGAAGAAACGAGGGGAAAGTCAGCGTTTTTAAGTGTAAAAATGTAGCTACTTCCTAAAGTGCTGGAGTTGATGTAGAAGATTAATTATATCCAGGGGAAACCTTTCCAGATTCAGGAAATCATCCTGCTATATGTTGTACCAGTTTTACTGAAGAGGCTCTGCCATGATGAGTACAGAACCTAGGGAGGGGCAAATCCTGCAGTTCTCCTGTGCCAAACAGCTCTGGGGAGGTCAGTGAGGAGTCCCTGCCCACGTAAAGCATCTACACCCTGAATGTTTTGACTGCTGAAATTGCCTCTTCCATAAATTCCTGCTTTGCTTTGAGCAGTTCTGCTGTTGACCTTGACCTTTTCAGCAGGTGCATCTGTTTGGAAGGCCTCTTCATGTAGAGCATCTAAATTTATTTAGAAAAAAGCCAGAAAAACTTAAGAGGAAGCACTGTATGATGAAGATGAGATTAAGGGCTCACAAACCAGCTGAATGAACCATGGCTCTGCACTAATATTTGATTTAGCAATGAAGGCATTTAGGTTCATGGGAGCACCATCATCTCCAGTCAGAATATCCCAGGTTGATGGAGAAGCTGAAGTTTTATAATTCAAAGGAATTTTAGAGCACTGTAGAAAAGCTGCTCCTGTTTCAGGTCCTGTAGCACATTATTATTCTCACTTCACACGTTGTCTTGCATAATGTTCCACGTTGATCTCTGATTCAGATTTAAACTCTTCAAAGTTTCAGGGGATGTTTTTGATCCTGGGATTTATAGTTCAAGCCCCTTTTCTGTTTCCAAGTGAAGAAAACACATGTTTAGCAAGCACAAAATGAGCCTTGATGGAGCATTTCTTTGATGATGTTGTGATGATGGTTATGAATTTACATTTTGTGCATAGGATGTTGAGCACCTCATGGGGCCTGGCTGTGCTTTGACTCTGCCATTAATTTCGGGAAGGATGCATGATGAATGTTCATCAAGCCCTGCAGGTTCTGATTTGTGGTGCTCACATCACACAGCCAAAAGGCTCCGGAGTGATTAAACGGGATTCAGTCATTAGGAGCTGGCAGTACAAATGTGATTAATTACAGAACGCACTGTAAATTGTGAGATGAGTTTGATGGGTTTTTTTGAAAACATATGTTTCTGCTTCGTGGGGTGTCAGAAGTTGGAGCCGTGGTGAATGAGGCTTGTTTGCTATTTCCATGATAATTTGGGAGTGTGCTGGGTCATGGGAATGGTTAGATTTCCATTGTTGTCCCAAGCTCTGGGGGTAAGCAGTGAGATTTGGGGAGAGTCACAGGCAAATCCTTAAATCAGATCTTACAAGTCCATCTTGGAGCCCACAGCCAGGCTCTTGTACTGCCCAAGGTGTATCCTTTGAAGGCCTTTTAACAAATACCTACTTTATTCCTTTCAGCTCTGTCCAGCCTCTGTTTCAGGTCAGCCTCTTTAAACATAAGTTCCTCACTAACTCAAGCACAGTGACACCAGCCTCTCCCTGAGTCCTGACAGAGTTTTTCAACAAAGAATCCCTTTTGCCTCTGCATCTTTGTGCTGGGGGTGTCAGGCTGAAACTAGTAGTATCTTGCTTTGCACTTTGAAATCACTGCTGGTGGGAAAAAAAAAAATTAGAAAAAATTTGGAACATACAGCCCAGGGAAGTTGTGGTTGCTTCATCTCTGGAAGTGTTCAGGACCAGGCTGGATGGGGCTTTGAGCTACCTTGTCTAGTGGAAGGTGCTCCTTCCCACGGTACAGGGTTGGAACAAGAACAAGAGGATCTTTTAGATCTCTTGCAGTCCAAACCATTCTATGATTCTAAAAAAAACTCCCCTAATTTTAAGCATTAACCAAAACTTCAGTCCTTTTTTTTTTTTTTTCAATTGGTGTTTCTTCTGTTCTGTATTAAACAGTATAATGCATCCAATAAGCTGCAAGCATAATTCTCACTCATTCTCCTCTTTCTGTAGAATACAGAAAATAAAAAAAAAAAAAAAAAAGAAAAACCCAAAATCCCAACCCCATATCAGAATGGATTTCTTGGACATCACATCCCTCTCTTTGTCTCCTATGTTTTGATGCTTTTATTTGTAGTGGATATTTGCTGTAGACTGTTGGCACTACCAGGGAAAAACAACATAATTGTGCAGTGAACTGGTTTATGCTTTATGTAAGAACATTGTGCTGCTGTAAATTTGTTGGGTTCTGCAGAGCTGTTTCCAAAGAATATCCTTCAGAAAGTGACCGTGGGGTTTGGGAGTGAGAAGAGGCCCTTAGTATGGGGGATAACTGGATGGAGTTGGGAGGTGTGAGGTCAGAGCCCTGGGCAGGATATTTATCCTGCAGTGACATCCCCAGATGGAACGGCCCATAAATTTTGGGTGGTGTTATGGCACAAAATCTATTTGGGGCTGGTCTGTGAGATCCCAAAGACACAGGGCATGGAGTCCTCTTGTGTCTATTGCCAAGGCAAGCCAAGGGGAGGGTGTTTGGTGTTCAGGAAACCTCCAGGTTTTCTTTCTTTCACTGTGTGGCATCAGTGACACCTGGGGCAGGGTAATTTTCTGTGAAAGACCCCAGTTCGTACCCGCTGTTGGCATGGGCCAGTGTGTGTGCCCAGTGCTGCCCAGAAATACTGATTCAGCTCTGAACCAAGCTGGTGGCTGGCTTGCAGTAGTTCTGGCTGTGGTTAGGAATTCTGACTTGGATGGGGATTTATCTAGGAATTTAGCATTTTGTTTTGTAGACACTTTTTTCTCCTCTTTCTGCATTTCTGATGTGGAATTAGTACACAAGGAGCTGTGGACTGCTGCGGGAAGACCTTGCCAGGGTGGATGGCTGGGAAAGCAGCACAAACATCCTCCCCCATGGCTTTAAAAACTTTTAAATTGGGATTTTACAATTTCTGTTACATTTGTCTGTCTGTTTCAGTCTACCTGTCACAGTAAATGTCTGCCTGCAAAGATGATTAAATACTTTTTTGGTTTTCACCCAGAGGGGCTACAATTTGGAAGGAAATAACCATGCAAATGCCTGCTAAGTGCAAGGAATCTGGTGTATGTACTTGTTTCTCACACAGGTGAATTCATAACCGTCTCATGCAGTCACTCTGAGCTCTGTGATCTGGTTTTGCTTCTGAGCACGCTGGTTAAGATGCTGATTTTCCTCAGATAACAGCGCTCTCACAATGTTATTGCTATTATTCTTTTATCTCTATGGGATAAAAACTGATGTAGAAATTACAGTCACAATACCGGGTTCCCCCCTCTTTTCCCTGAAAGCTCCCAAACTGCTGATTTCACAAGGCCTTCATTAAGACTCCTGGGTCTGGAGATTGGGAGCTGGAGCTCTCAGTGCTCGTGATCCATCTCTTCTGAGCCCTGGGCACGGTGCTTAATGCACACGGAAGGAAAAAATAATCAGGGAATGTGCATGGAGGCTTGGGGTTAAGTGCCAGGAGCTGCAGAGTTTGGATGCTCATTTTCACAGTGAGCCATCACCCTAATGGTCATTGATACTAATGATGGGAGAACCCCTATGGTTATGTGGTGTGTGCAGAGCTTTCGAAATCCAGGCATTGCCTGGCTCTCAGAAATGCCTTTCAGGAATGTGTACGCATCCAAGATCATTTAAGTCAGCCAGTCCTGATTTATTTCTAAGACTGATGTTGGCAACAGTGAAATTTAGCTACCTTGCTCCTAGAATTGTGTGGGGCAGAGAGCAGTGTCAGTGCTGTTTTTTAAAGAGCGTGCAGTTTCTGTTCAGGTAAGAAATTTTGGAAGAACACAAACCACTAACTCTGGGTGAAACACTCAGAATCTGTAGTTAGGTTTTTTCCTAATTCATCACAGAGGTAAGTGAGACTAAAATCAACCCATTTTTGCCACGTTGAATTCTGTAACAAAATCAGAATAATCAGCCTGCATTCATGCCTGCAGGTAACTGACCCACTGTCCTAGGGTGACTTTATGCTGCTTGTATCCCCAGTTGTCTGTTCTGCTTATGCTGGATATTGAGTCCTGTGCTTTTAAAACCAGATCTGGGAGCCAAGGAGGGGAGAAGGAGAAGCAGTGGAATGTCTGAGATGGCTGTATTAAAAAATACAGAGATAAGAACTTCTGTTTTCCTTCTCACAGACTCTGTTGTCTGCAGCATGGACAGCAGGAGAGAGCTCTCCTTTGCTCTTAGTTAGTTTTTAGCTAGCTGAGGCAGAGAAGTTCCCCAGAGAGTGTGGCTTTTCTTCTTCTTGGAACTGATCTGCCTGCTCTGGACTGAAAACCCAGAAAAACATAATGAGCTGGCACCTGTGACCCACTGGGGGCCAGGACTTGGCATTTTCCAGCACAGGAGAAACTCATAAGAGACTGAGTGAGCTGAGCTACACCCCACGACAATGGCTCTCTTAATTTGCCATCTCTTCAGAACAATGAGAGGTTCCCTTGATTAATATTATTAATTTTTTATGCTTGTGAGTACTTTGCTTGTTACATAAACAGGGTTTTTTTCCACTTTTCTTGAAGGAGGTTTACCTCCAGAACTGGTTGGGGAAGGGGCTGCTTGAATTTGCTTTCTAGAAAAGATCACTTCAGAAGTTTCCTCCCAGGACACCCACTTAAAAATGGTTGTGTCCAGCAAATATTTTTGCATTCCTTTCCCAATTTTTGGGGGCATTAATGAGGGTGGATTTTGGTACCTAGTCTAGGTGACAACGTTGCAGAATTGTGTTTCGGGTGAAATCAGTGTAAAAACACCTTAGAAATAAATAAAAAAATCATAGAATCATTTGGGTTGGAAAAGATCACTGAGCCCAACCATTAACCTGGCTATAAATAAGTACGTGGTAAATGCTTTAAACAGTTGAATGCTTCCTCATTAAATTCCGACCTGTTGAGGCTGGATGGCCACGGGTGACTTTTTGTTATGCTGAAGGACCAGGAGAATGAATTGCTTGCATCCCTGCAAAGTGAAGGCTGGGAAGAGATGAATTCCCCTTTCCTCTTGCCGTGTCCCACCTGCATCTCTGTGCCCTCATTCTCCATTTCCCAGATCCTGAGGGAGAGCAGTGCTGTGTCTGGGTGATTCCAGGCTGGCTGGTGCTGATCACTCTTGGTTGAAGCCTTGAAACAAAAGGATGCGACAAGTGCAGGTGGAGCTGTTGGATTTGCTGCCGTTCCTTATCTACATAATCTGATTGCAGTTGATAATTAACGCCACCAAGACAGAGCACAGACCCTTCCCATTATCAGCACCCCTCTCTTTTTTACCCCTTTTCTAAAAATTTATTTTAAATGTTTCAGTGCAAGCCAAGTGTTGACTTTGAGTGAAGGGAGGTAATTAATCACAGTACTTATGAAAATGATTTACTTATGAGTAGATTTACTGCTGGGTCCCTGAGGCTGTTGTGCTCAGGGAGTCAGGGCAGGCTGGTCTGGGTTGGTGGCACACCATGCTGTTGGGATCTAGGAGGCAAATTTCTCCTCTGATCTTGGGCAGTTGGACTTGGGAGCAGAAAGCCACAGCAGTGGGATGTCAGAAGAGTGTGTCTGTACCCATAACGTTGTGTTTGGGGTGAAGACAGCTGATCCTACTGCATGGGAGTGCCTCAGTAGTTGGTGGTGGCGAGCACTTCAGGACAAAGTGTCTTGTTCAGCTTCCTGAGCTGCAGTGACTTAATGGAGGGGATTTTTACAAGATTTGACATAATTAAAAAAAAAATCGGTATAGTAGCATCCAGTCACCCTGTCTGCATACACTGATGGTTTTCTCCCACAGCGTCCCACATCCACCTCTTCCACCCACAGTTCCTGCAGCTGGGCTGGAGTTTGTAGCCAGTGCAAGCTTCAGGAAATGAAAAAGCAACTCCCAAACCACCCGCTGCCTTTTCATTGTTAAAAGGATAGCAGTTAATTAAAGACTAGAGAAACCCGAGGGGAATGGTGTGCACGTCTGTGAAGGGCTCAAAGGATGTTGGGAAGCAAAGTGTCCTGTGGACACTGAGGCAGCTTTTTGCTCATGAACTTGCTTGTTTTGACCCAGAGGATATAAGCTGCTAATTTCTGGAAACCCTGAATGGCAGCAGGAAGGATAAAAGTCACATTGTACTGAAATTCAGTGCAGTTTAATAGAAAAAACTGTAAGGGAGCTGTTCAGGTGAGAACCTAAAGCATGTGTTCATGCCTTTATCTGTTTTTTTTTTTTTTTCCTCTCTACTTTTTCTAATCAAAGAGTGCTTTTCCATGCAGAGTTGGGCAGGCAAGGATTAAAGTCTGTGTGTTGGCCCTTTCTTGGCTCAAGACCACAGAAACTACAATGCAATATTCTCTTAGAAATGAGATCAAGGTGGTTTGGGTAGCCTGAAAAAACAGAGGGCACCAAATATCTTGAGGAAAATATTAAAAACATGCAGAATATTGTTATTAAATTAAGTAACTCACATGGGCTAAACATTAATATGAAGTTTGCACTTCCTCAGTTTTATTTTTTCAAAAGTGGGATAATTAACAGCAAGCAGATCAGTCAACAGCTTTAAGGATCATCTACTCAGAGAATACAAGAGTCACACATTCTCCTACAGACTTCACACTTCCTCCAGCATCTCTTCATGAGCCTGTTGTAAATTCACATGAATGGGACCACAGAGTACTGCTGGTCCAGAAGTGTCTTTTGAGCACCTGCATTCTTTGATGGGCAGCTGCTTGTGATTCCTGGTTTCCATGAAAATCCTCTCCATATAATATTTTCCTTGAATACTTTATATAAGACAGGTGTATAGAAGGCAGTGCCTGAGCTCTGAAGTTGGGGTCTCATGATAATTGTGGCTGCACCACAAGGAGATCAGATCAACAGCTTTTGATGCACTTTCTTTTCTTTTCTGGTCTGAATTTGCATTATTTTGTGATCCAGCTGAAACCACAGAACTCTGTTGCTGTGAGAACAGAAGACTGTTTGAAGTTTTAAGTAAGAAATTGTTTGAAGATGTCTTTAGCCCCATTTGGCTTTTTTTCAGGGAGCCCACAAAAGAATTCAAAGCAAATAGTCATTTTTAAAAATGTCATTAAAGCACTAAGTAATTTTTTTTTAAATGTAGGTTTTGATTTAATTTGTAAATTCTTATAGGGGATCTGGCTTTGTAGGGTGTGCAGTGGAGTATGTTTGCGGCCCTGAAGGTCTTGGGAGAAAGCCTGAGCCTTTACTTGGGGACAGCACTCCACCCCCATCCTGTTTTCACATCCAGTCTGGTTCACAAGGATGTAAATAGTTCAGCAAGACGAATGAAAATGTGGGGATTCAACCGTTTCCTGTCAAAATGCTGTTTTATCAAAATGGAAATATTTTGTGAGAACATGTCAGTTTTGACAAATTGTTTTGATGGGTGAAGTCTAAACAAATTGTTTTAGCATTCTATGTTATTTTGATATAAAGACATTTCATTTCGACTCCCATCATTTAGACCTTTATAACATAGTTACAACATTTATGTGTTAATATTTTTGTAACTTACAAATATTGCATCGAATGTGTGACAACTTCAAAATTAAAAGAAAATCTCAATATTGTAAGCTTTCTATAGTTTGGCAATATGCTGTTTAGCTTTTAAAAAACTGCATATCTTGTCACAGAGTTGCAGAATGGTTTGGGTTGGAAGGGACCTTAAAGATCATCTTTTTCCACCTCCCTGCCATGGACAGAGGCACTTCCACTAGACTTTGGATCCTCCAGCCTTAGTTTTGCTGGCTGGGTGACCTGTAGCAGATCTCCACTATAATGTCACCCATCCCTGCTGGATGGAGTGACTGGAATTCCCTTGTGTTGCCCTTCAGGTGCTCTCCTGCTGATCTGGGATCTTCTCTCCAGGCTCTGGGCATTTCTTTCTGGCACCAGCAGCTTTACTTTAATGTGTTTTAAATGTATATCTGATTTTTGTATCTAGTGTGTGTGTGTGTATATATATATATATATGATTTGTATATCTGTATCAAATTTTGAACATCCTGAATATTTGTTTAGAAAAATAATCTTTTAATGAGATCCTGGTATTTTAGTTTATTTCACAACAGAGGGAGAAGAATTGCCTGAGTCCTGCCCAGCTATAATTCCCCTTGTTAACTGTTTTTGTTCGTTCCAGTCCTAGGAAAGAGTTAAATTTTTAATGATAAAAATAGTTTCCACACAGAGAGTGTTGTCACTTAGCAGATTAATCTGAAAGATCTTAAACCATTTTATAAAGCTGTTTAAGATGCTGTTCTTCACATGTGAGAAAATTAAAACTCTGCTGTTTAGAGGTTGATGTGTTCCAGGGGGGATTTTCCAGTAGAGGTGTCGACAGGTTGCTGGTGATCCTGGGTTATTAAAAAAAAAGAAACCCAATGTGAAGAATGTTTTTTTTTGTTTGTTTTTTGTTTGTTGTTTTTTTAGGTATGGGCAAAAATAAGCATAATTTGATATTACTGCTTGTTGGGCACATGTATCCATGGGGCATGCTGAGTTGTTTCCAAGGAGTAGCTTATTTTTAGGTGCTGTTTGCCTGTAAGTTATTTATGCTACCATTCCTTTATTTTACCAAATGCAGCAGTTCAGATCCCTGAATCTTGTTCTTGCCAATCAAGTGGATGCCTTGGGGGGAAAAAACAGTCAAGAAAAATAAAAAACCAACCATGTTCTTCCCATTGTCTTGCTGGTCTTTCAGATTTCAAGGTTTTTCCTGCACTTTGCAGTGTCCTGTTCTTGGGGAAAAAAAAAAAATAAAGGAAAATGAGAATTTCCATGTAAACCTGAGAGGAGTGGCTCTCAGCAAAACAGCACCTACTAGAAAACGAGATAAAATCCCAAGAGTTGCTAATGTGATAATAGTATCTCATATTCATTGAATGGAGTGCCTGTGCCTCAGTGCTGTCAGGGGACTGTGAATGTGCTTTTAATCTCTTATTTCTCTAGAGAGGCAGATAAATCTGAACCCATTATGTGCTGAGGCTGAGGCAGGGCACGGAGATTTGCAGGGTTGCAGGGAAAGAAGCTGCTGTCCTGGCTCTGGGGCACGTGTTCAGGGGGATTGGAGGAGATGGGCTGTGCATTGCTCCAGCATTTCCAGCTGCTGTTGGAATGGTTTTCATGGGCAGCACACACAGAGCAAGGGGAAAGGGCTGGGCTTGAGCAGCTGATGGGGAAAACCCAATGATAAATATTAATGGGGCTTTGCACATCAGCCAGTGGCCAGCTGGCAGCAGCCCCTGCTCCTCAGGTGATGCCAGGTCCAACTGCAGCCTGGAGTCCCAAGACACAGCTTAGGAAAATGAGACCAAGGAGTAAAAGTGAGGAAATGGCAGTGGGTCAGAAGGGGAGGGAGGAATGGGAGTCAGAGATGTTGTGGGCAAGGTGAATCGAGTAGAGAAAAGTGGAAAGAATTTGAGGGATATTGGATATGATCCATTTTTTGGTGGAGTTCAGGTCTCTGGAAGGGGCACTCAATTTTATAACCTGAGTCTTAATGTTAGAAAGGTCCTTTTTCTTTCTCATTCAAGAATTTGCTGTAATATTTCCCAAACTAGAAGGTGATCTCTGAAATAATCATTTTTTCATAGAAGGAGGCAGTGAGCTGCAAGGACCGGGTTTTTTTGCTTTTGCAAGTGTGGATAATTTCACTGAGGTCTGTTGGGAGTGGCTCACCCTTCACCAGCCCATCACTGAGTCTGGGAACTGGTGTATCCCTGCAGCTGCTCCTCAGGATTTTGGGAGAGAAATGTGGGATCTTTTTCAGGTGTCTGAAGCCCATGGATCACTCCTGACTCACTGAATTAATTTAAGGCAGGGGAAAATGTGTTGAAAACAGGAATACTGCTGGAGTTTAGGTCACCATGGAGCAGGATTCTTTAGCCTGGCCACCTTCCTTTCCCACCAGCTGGCCAGCCAGCTGGGGAAAAAAAACAAAAAAGCAGAGTTCTCCAAGCCCATCCAGCAGTAGGAGAGGTTCAGTAAAGCCTTTTCCTGTAGCTAATGAGGGAAAATGGGAAATAGTGATGGAAAGTTCACTGCTTCAGTCCCCAGGTGCTGAAGGAGTCTGATATGCCAGAGGAGCACCCGCATTTCTGGAGAGGGATGCTCAGGTTGGGCACCCATGCATTGCACTGACAGCTATTCTCATTTACCCAGCAGATTTTCCTTGGTTTGAATATATTTGTTTAACATTTTGCTTGGTCCTCAAAGGCTTTTGCAGATATCGTGATCATTCAGATTCACTTCATTACTACTAAAAATTAATATTTGCACTGTGCTGACTTGAACTGTAAAACTGAGAAGGCTGATTGTGCTCTGTAGGCACAGAGGAAGGTACAAATTCCTGTTTCTACAACTTCCAGTGCCATTTCTTGTCTCTCAGAGGTTTTCAGAGTCGTTTTATCTATGCCACAAAAGCATAATAAAGGAAAACCCTAGAAATTAGATTTGTATGGGAAGGATGGTTCTGAAACCACCTAGAAACTGAGAATAGCTCAGTTTTTTTTTTTCAGCTGAGCCTGTTTAGTCTGAAAACAGAGGTCACCTTGTGACTTTCGGACTTGGGAAGCCTCTAATCCAGATCTGAATGTGGAGAGGAGCTTATTTAGATGTCAAACTGTGAGGTGCAAGTCTTTCAAAAAGGACAGGGGATTTTTTTTTTTTTTTTCTCTCTGAAAGGCACTGGGAGACTGACTGACAGACAGCCAGAGCTGTGAATCAGGCATCGTTATGACATCTCCAGTTGGGCATCTGGAAGTAGAAGCCCCTGAAATCTGTTAATCTGTTGTCAACTTTGAAAATCCTATTCTCCCCCCATCTCCCTCCCCCCCACTCCTGCCAGCTTTGAAAGTTCAAAGTGTGTGCTTTTTATCACATTTGTCATTCCTTGGTAGTGAAGCTCTGGCATTCAGAAATTTGGCTGACAACTTTGTGGGAATGAGCCAGAATTGAGTTCAACTTGCACCTTTCTGTGCTGCACCCAGTGCTGTTCTCAGGGAGAGGCAGAAGTCTGAGCTAGAGGGACTCCAGCCTCATTCATTACCACAATTACTATCCTCTCTCTGATGCCAAAATTCAGCTTGTTTTCTTTATCCTGAGGTAGGTGGACAGGAACTGATGAGGTGTACACAGCAGGAGTGTTGAGAGAGAAAGTGTCCATATCTAAACCATTTCTTCTCAGGCTGTTCTTTCATCTTAAATAATGCAAAGGTCATAAATCTTCTGGAAATTATGCAAAATTGGTGCTGCAAAAAACTTAGAATGGTTCCAGGCAAGTTCAAACACTACTTTATGGAGGCTCAAGTCCAGCATTGTGAGGTTTAATAATTTTAAGTACATTTAAATGTACACTTAAAGTAATTTTAGATATCTAAATGGAATATATAGCTCAAGCTGGGAGAACTGGCTTTTGGGGAAGGAGCACAGCTCAGAAATAAAGTTGAGATAAGGTGCAGTAGGCATGGCTTGTGTCTTTATCCATGCCCAGTCCTGTGGATTACCGTGGGGTAATACTCTTTAAACAACATATCTAGTTGTTTATTCAGAGGAAATGTTGAAATTTTCAAATGCTTGTGATTTTTCCCTTCTGTAGGTGTTTCTAAGTTAGCAACATAACTGCATTCCTGATGATTCTCTCACGCATAAGTAAGATTAGTTTGGAGAGAAAACAAAGTTTCAGATATAATTTAATTCTCATTTACAGGCAGGTAGAATTAAAGTCGAATTTCTGGATTTTTGATTGCAACTGCACAGTGCATTTGAAGAGGCATCTCTGTCTGTCAAGCTGAGATATACTGAATTATTGCCTTCATGTGTCCACTGATTTAAACAAGAACTGACCTGGAATGTGAATCCTAGAGGCAAAATTTTTATGTTTCAGTTCAAATCTTATAAAACTGCATATATGTCCTAAATTAACACTGGTTCACAGTGTTTACCTCAGAAATTATTCTTTTTGTTCCCTACATGAAACAGAAGTTCCTGATAAGGGAAAGGCTTTAAGTCTTTCTTCTTGCTAGTGTATTGACTCAGCAGCTGATATATGATGTTCTCAGGGTTGATTTTTCTACTTCATTGGAAAAGCACCTGGAGTTTCTGGTCTCCTGTCAAGGAATTGAAAGTTTGCACAGCTTCTTTTTTTCCCAGAGGTCATTAGTGAACATACAGAGAGACTTTATAAATCACATCTGAGCCCAGGTGATAAGCAGGAAACGAGTGGTTACACAAGCAGTGGCCAATTCTGAATGGGAGAGATGGAGATGATAAGCCACGATGTTGTAAATCACTGTCAGTGGCTACAGTGGAGCAGCACCTTCCCTTCTTTTGGGATTTAACTGTGTGCACAGGTTGCCCAAAGAACTGGACAGCAAACCAGCTTTTTTCCTTGTCTGAGTTGCAGTTGCATCCAAAACTTTAGAGCTGGTAAATCCTGAGGAGATGTTTCTAAAATGACTCAGTCACAGGAGGGTTTGGGTTGGAAGGAACATGAAAGAGCATCTCATGGGCAGGGACACCTTCCGCTATCCCAGGTTGCTCCAAGCCCCATCCAACCTGGCTTTGGACACTTCCAAGGATGGGGCAGCCACAACTACTCTGAGCAGCCTCATGCCTCTAATAATGAAGAATTTCTTCTTAATAAATACACCAGGTCCACTGTGTGACACGCACGTGGCAAGTCTCTGCAGCCTGCTGTGCTAAGCATTTCTCTTCTTCCCTTCCCCAGCAATCAAGGAGAAATACATGGACTGGACAGAGTTTCTCATCCAGGATCTGACCGGCGCCAGGACGGCCCCTGCGAATTTGCTGGAAGGTGTATGTATTAGATTGCAGTTCCTCCTCCTCGCTGTGTGCTTGCAGTGTCTGTGTGCCAGCCCTGGGACCTGACCCAGCCCTGCCCCAAAAGCCGTGCTTGGACTCTGCTGGCTCTGCTTCTCACCCAGTCACGGGGAGTTTGTTTTGCCTTTCAGTTCTTTAGAAACTTGGGTGCTCAAAAAAGGCCCGGTGGGGGAAGGAGAGCGTGGAGGGGATCCACAGAACAGAGAGCTCAGCGCTTCAGTGCCCCATTAGATCCATCAAACTGGTGACCTGAGCTGCCAGTCCATCTCTGCCCCATCCCTGGAAGTGTTCAAAGCCAGGTTGGATGGGGCTTGGAGCAGTCTGGTCTAGTGGAAGGTGTCCCTGCCCATGGCAGGGGGTTGGAACTAGATGATCTTTAAGGTCCCTTCCAACCCAAACCATTCTGTGACTCTGTGGCACAGGTTGGAGAGGAGGTTTAGTAGGTTGTGGGGAGCAGTGTCAGGTTTATCTTTATATGGGAAGTGCTCCCTCAAGGGCATTCCCTCCACCTAAATCCAGCAGTCACATTTAGCGGGGAAGTTGTGGGGTGAGGTGGCCTCAGAAGAGCAGAAGGGTTCATTTTTTAGCTGCACCCATTTGGCCAAGAGCAAATCCATGGGGTGCCTTGCACCTGGGACAGCCTCTCAGTGTGCCTTGAGATCCTGGACGAAAGTCCCACAGCCTCACCTTGAAACCATGGGCAGCTTTTGCATCAGGGCCTGCCCTGCTCTCCTGTGGGGGCATTTGGAGAGGAGACAGATGATCCTGCAGGAGCCCCTCATTCTTCATCCCTCTGTGTTTAGCCTGAGAACAGGGGCATACAGGAATTTGTGAAAGTGCTCACGTTGGCCTGTGGGAAGCCTGTGCGCATCCAAGCACCATTTTTGATCATTTTGTCCCCGGTCACTTCCCCCATCCACAGCTGCATCCTTTTTCCACATGCCCAAGCAGTATGAACGGACCTGGAGAATTAATATTGTACCATTAGGGTTTTTTCCCCCCCAGTCTGAGGGAAGAACAGCCTTGCAGCCCCCAGATAATCCACATCCTCAGGCCTGCTGCATCCCCATTCCTGGACTACTCCCAGGTGGCATATGCAGAACTCCGGTGGTGTCCAACCCCCATCTCTGGGGTGTGCCAAACCTCCCCTTTCTGCAGGCAGGGAAGAGAGGCAGCCCCAGGCAGAAGAGCAGAGAGAGAAAACACTGAGTTGGCTTGAAACAGTTTCTGACCCTTTTCTGGTGTTTCTTGTGCTCAGGGCTGTCTGTGTCGTGGTGCAATGTATGTTGGCCCCTGTTGACAGATTTGCTGTTCATGAGTGCTGCAGATTGTTGTTAGACTGTTAAATCAATATGTAGTGCTGCTTTTTAAATCTTGTTTTTTTACGTGTGAAGGGTTCTTGCATTATGGTAAATGTTAATATTTCATGCAAGCCGATTATTAATCCTAGCCATTCAGTTCTCATGGGGTAAGTGACAGCCCATTGGCTTAAAATTTAGCACACAAATCAGGGAAGCAATATTCACTTTGATACAGCCAGGGATTTATTATAATAAGTTAAATCATTACACCATCGTTTCATGTTAAAGACTATTTTGTTGCAAGCAGTTGTATGAGAGGGGAAAAAATCCACATTAAAGTGGATTTCTGTTGTATTAATAAATTCTGACACTGCATTTTGCCATGAAATAATATTTGAAGAGATTATACAGATGCTTGCAGCTTGCACTGTAGAAAAGTAGCTTATTATGGCAAATACATTGTTCTGAGAAATATCTACTAATCATAAATTTGTTTAAAACTGTACATGTGATAAGCTTTTTGTTAATTTTAATTGCTTATTTTTACTATATTCTCATGTTCTTGACTGCTTTTTTGGATTAAGAGAGATGTATGAAAATTGCATCTCAAAATTTCAATATTTTCAATATTCAGTAAGAAAAATAACTTTTTGAAAAATAAGGCTTTCTCCTTGTTTTGTTTTGTAGCCACTGTTAGAAAGAACCATCCTGGACTGACTCTTGATTTACAGAATTAATATTTTAAAAAGTAATGTGAGATGTTTATATGGTTTAATTAAGTAAAAGTGGGACAAACACACAGGAAAAAACACACATTATTTTTAATGTATTTTGCTTTTGCTTAGCATCTCCTTTGGGGACCAATCCTTCCAAGTCTTGGGGTCGTTTTAATGCTGCTCTTAAAACCCCGGAACGGAGACATTGCATAAGAATTCAAACTTGTATTTAATAGCAAATAAGAAATCTAACCATTTTGTTAAAACTTGAGAGCACAGGGATGCTCACATTCACAAAACAAAAACACTGAGCCCCAAAAGGGTTGTTCTGCAGAGCATCTCATGGTTTTTTAATGCCTGTGCTTGCAGGTGGAAAGTCACACACGTGTAAATGGCTGCAAAACTGGGATCCCAGAAAATAACCATGTGGAAGCAAATAACCTCAGTCACTGGGATTTCTTGGGCATGGTAGCTTGACCCAACAAATCCTGTGTGCCTTGGGCTTAGATCCAAACCTGCTGTGGGCTTTGAGCTTTGGAATAACCCC
Source organism: Anomalospiza imberbis (assembly GCF_031753505.1). Lineage (NCBI taxonomy): Eukaryota > Metazoa > Chordata > Aves > Passeriformes > Viduidae > Anomalospiza > Anomalospiza imberbis. The sequence goes on along the minus strand of NC_089685.1, from coordinate 3,977,927 downwards.
CACAGACTCCTGTATCCATGGCTGGGGGGGATAATTTACTCTCCATGCCAGTAGGAATAAGATAAAGCTGATCTTTGGTGAAAGAGATCAGTACACAGACTGAAATTTCTGGGTCATACACAAAGTAGTCACCTTTTAGGTAAATATTAGGGTCCGGTCCTGTGGTTGGTTCTTATCACCTGCAATCAATGAGAATTTGTTTAAAATCCTTCAATACAACTGGGCTTTGAGTAGTTCAGGAGCATCCTAAATGGATGTGCCTTACAAGCTGTTCCACCTTTTATTATTCTTTTTTTGTTGTTGTTGATGATGTCGGTTGAGAAATTAGCACAACTGTTGTTTTCTGTTTTACTTCTGAATTTGCACTTGGAAGACATTGGGTAAAATAGAAGAAGAACAGACTGTTTGCTGATCGCTTGGATGATGGTGTGAAAAACAAAAATAATCTTCTGCTGTCATCTGTTTCCTTGAGAAGTCTTCAAATAAAGTTTAAAATAAGGAGTTTTGCTTCTATTCAAACAGCCTCTGCGAGGAAAAAACCCTGTAGACCTCATTACAGTTGATTCCTTAATAGAGCTGCAGGATTCCCAGAATCCCTTTCAGTACTGGATAGTTAGTGTGGTTGAAAATGTTGGAGGAAGATTACGCCTTCGCTATGTGGGATTGGAGGAGACTGAATCCTATGACCAGTGGTTGTTTTACTTGGATTGCAGACTTCGACCAGTCGGTTGGTGTCAAGAGAATAAATACAGAATGGACCCACCTGCAGGTAAAGAGCCTCCTTGAAATACTGTCTCCCTTTGTGGATGTTCACTGATGTTTTGAGATACTTTGTTCTTTTCTAGCATTCACATTGCTTTGTCAGTAGTTTCTGGCTGGGGCACAGATGGGAGGTGAGATCCATCTGATTTGGATCAGAGTGGGTCAGGTGGACTGTATTGTTCATGAAATAAATTCAGTTGAAGTCTTTGCAAGTCTGTCAGACCGTATGAAACACCAGGAGATTACAGCTTGGAGATGGAGCTCTTTAGGGTTGAGTTTAGTGTTCAAACCAGCTCGAATGGAAAGGGATTGGGACTGCAGTTTAGCCAGCCTGGGATCACAGCTTGATCCACCTTCTCCTGTGTAGGTTAACAGTGTGCCTCATTGTTAACCAGCCAGCTCTGTGCCTCATTTTCTTTGTGCTGTGGGTGTAAGTTTTTCCATGGGTATTAAGTTCCCCTCCTCTGGGAAGGTGTTTCTGATGTGGCTTCTGTCCCTCACACCTAATGAGGAGAGTTGACCCCGACATGTTCGATTCTCCTGTTCACAAGTTTGTCTGGGACTTGGGCCTTGAGAGCTTTTTGGAAGTGTATGTTTTTCTTCACTGGTAGGTAGGAATCAATGTTCCCCATCACTTCTAAATTAGATGGGAATGCTGGAGAGCATGAATATCACCCACTGTTATTTTTCAGAGTCTTTGTGTTACAGAGAAACAACTTTTTCATTGACCATCTCTGAACCCTCTTGGCCTGTATAAGTTTGGTGATTATAGAAATGGCCCAGAGGAGATTTGTGCTTCCTCTTTGTTCATTCCATTTGCTTTCTACTCTTTCCTCCTTTTATCCAGTTGTACATCCTCCTCTGTGGATTCCTGTCCCCTCATGCCTTTCTTTTCATTTTTTTCAGTTGTCTTTCTCTAAACTTGTTATTGGACTCTTTATTTGCTGGAGTTGTTTATTTTTCTTCTCCCCTCTCCTTGATTTAACTTTTAAAATTTCTGTCTCTTGTTTTTAATCGCTGTTTTCTCTCCTTTCATTTCTCTGGCCATTCACTTTTTAGTCAACATTGTTATTAGTGGACTCAATGCCCAGATCTTCTTCCTGACTTACATTGAATTAAATAGGTCTTCATTACTTTACACCTCCTGAAGTTGAGCATTGTAGGAGTTCACTGAGAAAAGACCCTTCAGGTCTGCACATTTCTGTTTTTGCCCAAATCCTCTCCTGATCACTGCTCCTGGGTCTTCCATTGATCCCCCCTTCTGACCCAGCTGTCAGGCTCTGCACTGCAGGGAGTAGCCAGTCAGAAGTGGAAATCTGAGGAGTTTCTGGAGGTCGGAATGCTGGTTGTTCCACTCCTGGTCATCTGATGTCCACCTAACACAGAGTCACAGAATTGTCAAGGTTGGAAAAAAACCTTTTAAGGTCTTCTCGTCCAACCATCCAACGTGTCCGTGAGGCACAATGAATTAATGAAGTGTATGAGCTATTAACTGAAAGGAAGAAGACAGAAAAAAACCCCAGGTGGCTGGTCTATGGGATCTACTTCAAATTAAGGTGTCTGCAAAAGGAATCTTGGAGCAGTCAGGGAAGCAGTAATGAGTTGTGAGGACGAGATGCTGGCAGCAGAGAGCTCTAAAGAAACTCAGGGATGAGGCTATTAAACCACAAACTCAAAAAATGAAGTTTCCTAAGGACCTGTGGCTTGGAGACTGTGTCAGGGGTACATCCCCATGTGACTTCTTTAGGGAAGAGCATTTGGACTAGAAGATGTCTGTTGTGTGAAAGACCTAGTGTGGACCTTCTTAGAAAGGAGAGATTCTGTGGACAGTACCTTGCTTTTTGCACATCAGGGATTAGATTCACCTGCCATGGTGCAGACATAAAAAGACAGTTCTGTGTGAGAAGTTGCTTTCTATTGGGTAGGGAAAAGAGGGTGCTAAGACACACCTAACCTAGGTAAGATGACATGACATCTTTTCAAGCCTGTTTTTTTTTTCACTCACGGGGGGTGAAACCAATGAACACACACCTGGTTGTCCTAAACTTTGAACATCTAAAGCCAGTTAAGGTGACTCCTTGATTGGTAAAGGGAGCAGCCTTAGGCTGTGTCTCAAAGCTGTTACAAATCTCCTCTGAAGAGATGCTGAGGACATGGAGCTGCTCCCAAATCAGGCTGTGTGTCCCCTTGCTATCAAACGAGGGTGTTTTATACATCACTTCTGCAGCTTGTGACAGTGCTTTGCCTGCCCTCAACTTGGATGCTACGTATCCACCCTGAGCTTTATTTCCCTCTGCGTCTGGGGTGTGAGTTTTCTCTGTTGATCCACCTCTGGTACCTGCCAGGTTTCACTTCCAGGTCAGTCTTTCAGGATGCAGAGCATCTCAGATAAAGGTGATCCCATGGACCCAAACAATATTTTGGATGGAGGGCTCTCTTTCCTGAAGCCATCCACATCCTAACACCCACTTAATGTTAAAGCGGGTCCTCTGGGGCTTGGAACTAGATGAGTTTTAAGGCCCCTTCCAACCCAAGCCATTCAGTGATTCTATCAAACAGCATCCCAGCTGTCCTCTTCCAGCAGACTCTGTATATGTCACAGGCACATTTAACTGAAGCAAAGGGGTTATAGCTTATTTTTCCCTTCAGATGTATATCTGAGTCTGGAATAAGCCTCCTTGCTAGTGCAAATTGGCACAGGCTGCTTGACACAGAGCCACTGATGGCCTGAGCTCAGCTGTTTATGCAGGACAAGATCATCCTGTTTCATGCTACTTTCTATTTAAAGACAAATTGCCAGTCATTTTAATTGCTCACTACTTGTGAACCCTAATACAAATTGACACAGTACACATTGTTCAATTACCTGGAGCCCTAGCACTTAAATAAAATGCTTTATGCTCTTTTAACCATGCAATTTAGTGTCCATACACTTGCCAGCATAAGCGAGATGCCACTAATTAAATGTGCATGTGATATTCCTTGCTGGCCCTCGAAACCGCTGGAGTTGCCTCTGTATCTTGAATTTTGTTGACAGTCCCCAGAGAAGTCGCTGCTTGTTTTCACTGATTTTGGCCAAAGTTGCCCAGAAGTTGGCTAGAGTTGCCCAGAATGGCAATTTCATCTTTCCTGTGCTTCACTGGCATCACAATAGAAAACGAAGGTCTGTTTCCAGCAGGGAAGCATCAGGCACAGTTTTTGTGAACTCAGACTTTAAACAACAGGCTGGCTGCAGCGTAGGGCAAAATCATGTTCTGTTAAGTATTTCCCTGTAAATTAAACCAAAGAAGAAAGAAACAAGGTTAGTCGTCCCCTCCCTGCCCTTCATACTGATCAGAATTCCTGCAAGCAACGGAGAAGTGGGGCAACAAAACCATAAAATAATGAACAATTAGATAAAGAGTGCACTTCTTAACACTTGTGCCCACTGCACACGCTGTAAACAAAGACTTGAAATCTGTATTCCCCTTAATAACCAGACAGCTGAGGAATTAAAAACACTGCCCTGAAAGGTTAACGTTCCCCTTCAAGTGTGTTTAAATTCATATGCATATCCTTGATGTCTGTTCTGAAGTAGTGAGATTTGATATAGTGGAAGTATAAATACATCCACTTCAGTGAGTGATTCTGCAAATCCTGTTTTGATAAGGTCTTAAATCTGTTGAGTTCAGAGCATAAAATTCTCTTGTACCATCAGTGCTAGGTGGAAACAGTGCTTGCCAATTCCTTTTTTTTTTTAACACATATTTTTTATTCCCTCCTTCAGAATTGTAAGATACAGCAGTAAATCTTCTGCTAGCTAGTAAATATATATGGTTATTAGATGTGCAAGATTTAAATGCAAATTGGGCCAAATTGAACCTTGATGCGAATGTGGGAAGCCAGCCTGGCCTAAGAAAAGCTCCACACTCTTCACTCTGTATCAAGGTTCGAGTTTATTACTGAGCAAATGTTCATTTCAGTTTTAATAATTGTTGCAATCTATCTACCTATCTTCTCTCTTTGAGGCCTTGATATGAATGTTCTGCAATAACTTGTTAGGTGCAAGATAACAATGTGTTTTCTAGGGCAGGAGTAAATCCAATATAATGTTCCTCATCACAGTATTGTTTCCTACATTGTTCCCTTTGATGATTCATAGGCATTTCACTGCACTGAACCATAAAGGTCTTGTTAATATCATGATTTAATAATATTAAACGTGTGTAAAGAAACTTACTGGAAGCAATGTGAAGCTGCACAAAGATGTTGCCTAAAAGTATAATGATGAAAATTCATAAGTGTCAGTCCTTGCTCTGGTGTGATGCTCTGGTTTGAGTGTGATACCAAAAACTGTGTCTGGGTAGAGATTTAGCTGAAATGTTTCTTCCCACACCCACCCCAACCCTGCAATTAAGAAAAAAACCCAACAAAATCCAAACATTTTCTGATGAACAGGTGCCTTAATAATGATAATTTTTGTTTTGTTCAAATATGACTAATATTGCCTGAAGACCTGAGGCTCCTCAAACTAGGTAACATCAGATATTTTGAGAAATGAAAATCAAAGGAGAGTTTTTTCACTATTTTCAAGTAATGAGATAATATGATTCTCATTCCTTCAGCAGTATTTGAAGGATGTGAATTTTTTTGGGTTTTACTCCAAGCTCTAAAACCCAGTCTTCCTCTGGTGTGCCCCTGCTAGGTGCTTTTGTGTTGAATTTATCCATGATGCACAGCTTGGAATATAGACACTGTTCATTTCACTTGCTCTGTCCATTCACGTGACTTAAGAACTTTAGTCTTCCAAAAATCTTTGATCTCCAAACAGTCACCTCTTGGTTTTGTTGTTTTTTTTTTCTTTTTGTTATTGTCATTCCTTTAGATATCTATTCTCTGAAGACTATAACTGAGTGGAAATGCGCTCTGGAAAAATCCCTAAATGATGCAGCAAATTTTCCTCTTCCAATGGAAGTGTTCAAGGTAAAAATTACTTTTCCTTTGCTTGTGGAACCTGTGATGAATAAACGTCATGCCATGTTTAGCAGCTCATGTTAAACTTTTTCTGGAAAGGCCTTTGCTATAATAGATAACCATGGAAGGTCATAAGTTGGATGTTTGTATAAAACACTTCTAATGTGTGGACTTATTTATTGGTCGGTGTTTTCGGAGGACTGGGGGTGACCAGCAGAGATTTCTCCAGTTATTTTTCTGTTAGATCCGTGCAAAGACATCATACATAACTGAAATAGCAAGGCTGTGAATATAAAAGTTGACACAAACTGGACAGATTTCTGTGAGCCTTGCACCAAAGTTTTCACCTGATCACAAGCCACAAGGTAGAGAAACCTCCTTCAGGGACCCGTAGTGGAAGTGAGAGATGATTTTGTTCCAACATTTTTTTAATATTTTTTTTTTACTCTCACTCTGGTGCTTCAGCCCCAAGGCACTAACTTTAATCTCCCATGTAAATCTACACTGCTGTTAACCATGGTGGCTCCAGATAATCCTGATTTACAGCTGTGCCTGCCTGGTTTCCAGCAGTTCCATGCTGGCTGGGGTGGGATGGGCAGTGAGAGGATGCTCAGGGAGGTGTGTGGGGCACTGCTGTGCTCTGGTGTCACCTCTTGCTTTAGGACCTGGTGGAGCAGGCTGCCCTCCCCACCACCAGCCTGGAGACCCTCTGGGTTCCTTCCCAGCCCTTCAGCAGCACTGCACTGGGACACTCCAGAACATCCCTGGAATTGGTGCAGTCCATGTGTGGATGTGGCACTTGGTGGTGGCCTTGGCAGTGCTGGGTTAATGGCTGGACTTTGATCTTAAAGGGCTTTTCTAACTGAAACGATTTGATGGTTCTGTAACTGGAACAAGGCTCTTACCATGTCCCATTCTGGCTGCCACAAAACCCTGGTGCCACCTTCACCCTCCCTGCAGGGACGCGGCAGCAGCTTCCCGTGAGGAATCCAGGCTCCTCGCCCAGCTGGGATGCACTCAAATTAGCAACGTTAATTTGGGGACACTTTGCTAATAGCCCAGGCTCGTTGGCAGTGTGGGAGCTCTGCTGTGCTGGGAGAAGAGGGAAGATTGGTGTTGGAATTGGGCACGGATGTGGGCTTGAGGAGCCCTGTGTTGGGATGGAAGTGGCGTGTGGAGAGTTCTGGGTCTCTGCCATTCATCTCATCCAAGGCTTCCATCTGCCAGCTCTATTAAAAGTTTGCATTGGCAGCTTCAAGATCAAAAATGCTTTGTGTGGGGCAGGGATTAAATCACAGAAGGGAATTTCTAATGTGCAAATTTTATTCCTGTCTGTGTGAAAGAGTGAAGAATGTTTCTGATTAAGCTCATGAAACATCCTTTTTAAAAAAAAAGCTTATAACTAACAGCTGTGTTGCTGGCTCTTCCCAGTGTGCCAGACTTGTACCCACTTATTTTAATTATTACATGCAGGTCATAAATTTGAATTCAGCAAATCCCAGTTGCTGTGCTGTGTGCTTCGAGCTTGCAAAGGTGTTCCTCCTAGAAGACAATGCAAAACCTTGGAGTGCTTGAATTCATGGCCCTAGAGTAGAGTTGCTTTGGTGCCAAATGTGGCAAAAATGTCAATGTTTAGGTCAGTAGGACTTCTCTGTTTATCATAATGTGGAAGGTGAGCACAAGATGAGCAGAATTCAGATTTTGGTGCTGTCTGAGCCCTGGTTCTGGTGCTCAGAAGGCAAGAGACTGAATACATTCTCTGTGTGTGGGCATCACTTTATTCTGCCCATTTAGGGTGAATCAACCCCATTTTGTACATCTTAATTAAGGAGAAACGGACAAGATGTCATCTGTGCCTGTCAGCAAGTCTTCCTCTAGTAATGACTTAAACATGAGTCAAGGCTTTAGGAGACTATCTGGGAGTAAACTCAACTGATCTTGCAAAGACAGCCAAGGATTATGTGTGGGACCTTCAAGTAGAATCCCAGAACCCAGAAAAGAGTGTCATATCCAAAGGTGTCTTTTATAACTGCCTTTTAATTTTAATTTTTAGAATTTTATTTACAAACCCAGCACAGAACTAGTGTCTCTACACGTTGCCTGGGGCTCCTTGCTATTGTAGCTGTTTTGTGTTAGATGAAATAAAAAACACAAGGTTTGACAGCTGGCAACTCTTAGAGATCTTCTGGAAAGCTGAAAATGTCTCCTTTGGCAGACATGGTAACTGCACACTGAGCAGTTACATTCTGCTTTTTCCACATTTCCCTGCAGAATTCCATGGCTGAGCAGGGTGTGTGGGTGTGTGTTTGCTCTTCATGAGCACGTCCCCTGGGCTGGATTATGACTTAAATCTGTGTTGTCCTTAAAGCTCTCCATGGCTGAGGGAAGTGTCACTGTGGTGCCATCAAGCTGTCCCCAGGAGGTGCCACTGGCAGAGCAGAACCACGTTTGTGGGGTGAGAAGCAGCTGCTCTCAGGGGTCTGTCAGCCCATTGCAGTGACACTTCTCAGTTTCGGTGTCACAGGGTTGGGTTCTGCCTGAGGACTGAAAAACCATGGGCTTGAGCCTTAATTATCAATGCTCAGAAGCGTGGCAGAGCTGAGCTTGGCATGTGGTGGTCTTCAGCAGCAGCTCCAAAAAGCCCTTGCAGAAGCACAACCCTGATCCCCTCTTGGCATCCAGGGAGAGGACACCAGACCACAGGAGCTGGTTGCAAAAATCAGGAGAGAAGGCTGCAGAAAAGATTTTCTTTTTTATTTTTTTTTTCCTGGTGCTGTTTTACACTTGGCCATATGTTGGAAGTGTTTGTAAAATGCTTTAGGATCCTTTGAGAAAGGAACATGATGTTTAACTGTCACAAAATGCTGCTATTATGCAGCTACTAAACATAGTGTTTTGCAAACTGCACATCCTGGAATAAATTTTCCTCCTCACAAAAGCTTTTTGCAATGCACCTGCTATTTTGTCGTTCCCTGCTTTTCAGAAAACATGTTGATCCTTGAAGAAAAATAAATACAGACAAGGTTTTCAAGGATATTTGAACAGCTAGGAGCACAAATCCTTCCAAAAGGCCACAACCCAAGGACATGTGTCTTTGCTGTGTCTGCTCTGATTTCAGGCTGCTGTTGGGATGCTCCCACACTTGTTTTGGTACTGGTCATAGATGATGGCTTGGGCTTCAGGTGACACCTGATAAAATGGTCGGGGCTTGTTGTGAATAAAGATGGTCAGAACGTTACTGGGGCCTGATTTCGAGTGAAGTGGAACAATTTGAGTGGTTTGCTTCAGTGCTGGCCTTGCTGGTGCTCTCTAGGAGGGGCCCATGCTCCAAACACAGCCCTAGTCCTACAAACCAGTGCATGTTTTAGTTACAGCCCAGCAGCTTGTGTAAGATGAATGGGTTTAGTTTCCTGGAGAGAGGCAAACAGGAGATTCTGGATGTCCTCTCTGCTTTCTCCAATCTCCTGTGCCAGATCTGTGTGTCCCATGCAGATGTCTGAGTTGTCATGTATCCTCACCTCAGACACCTCTGTTTAGGCAACTGAATCCTACCCTGGATTTGGGGTGCTCATCATCTTTCCATGGATTTAGCATACTGGCATCCTGTTCCCAATTCCTTTGAAATGAATCCTGGTGACTGGCTTGGATGGAGCTGTTACCAGCCACATCTCTAAACCAAATCCTGATTAACTGCTTGGAGAGCACCTAGGAGAGAGAGGTGTTAGATATCTAAGACAGGCGGAAGTTCCTGATTTATAGCCTTTGGTCCCATTCCTCTACCCTCCTCCTTTCCTGAAGTTGTTTTTTCCAGCTCTTAAATCTTCCTAGCAAAAACCCCTCTACATTATGCCCAGCTCAGTGTTCCCCGATTTCTGACTGGAGCTTCTGGATGTCTCCTTTTACCAGTTACTAATATTAATTAATACTAAAACTAATGACATGGAAGGAATTAGCTGGGACAGATCTCTCCTAAGGAGACAGATGGAGGGACCATCCACCACCCAGGCAAGAGCTGCCCCTGAAATTCGGGACAGAGTGGTGCTTCTAGTTCTGCACTCACAAGCCTGAAGACAAATATTGAACAGGACTCCTTCCTACCCAAAAAAAAAAAAAAAAAAAAAAAAGTTTTTTCCCTTGGATGAACTATGCATTTTAGTAGTGAGACTAAGAACAACACTTTCTCCAAGATGTTGACTTTTTTTTTTTTTTTTTTAAGGAAGACAGCATCTCTCAGAATTTAGTAAACATTGTGGGTGTTTCAGAGTGTGTTTTCTGTTCTGGAAGAGTTTAAATTAGAGGAATCCATAGGATCCTTTCAACTCATAGACAATCCTGACTTGGCTGCATGAGTAGCCCTGAAGTCCAACAGGGTTTTTGTGTCTTCATCCCCCCTCAGTGGATGGGCACGTGCTGATGCAGCAGCTTGAAACGAGCGTGCCTTTGGTTTCCCTTGGAAGGCAAGCCCCAGTCCCGAGCTCCTTCATGCCCCGATGGCTTGGCTGGCCCTGGCTCCGCACGCCGCGCTTTAATAACCCGTGAGTTGCCGTGTTGTCTGCAGGCTGCCAGATTATTTATACTCCATCTGTTCTTCCCCGTCCGTGGGCTCGCCAGCCCTTTTCCATGGCTGCTGTTTGCCTGGCTGGGAGACGTGCACGGCTTCCCAGTCCCTCTCTTGTTCTGCTGCCTTTTGATCCACTCCTGCCTCAGCTCCGTTAAAACCATTTATCTTTGTAAGAACCAAGGGACACCACAGAGGGAGTAAGGATGTCTCTGATAGCGAAGGGTGAGATGGAGCCTGGTGGTACCTCTGTGAGCAGTGAACAGCTCTAACCCTCTCCAGCTCCCTCCCGACTCTGCAAGGCTGTGCAAGGGTTTGGGGTGGGAGAGCAATCCAAGGAGGTGGGTGAAGCCAAGCCCTGTCTGAGGTGCCCCCAGGGTCTGTTTGGCAGCACCATATAAAAGTCAGGGTTGGGAGAGAAATGCTAGAGGGAATTCAAGCCAGGAAGATGGGATGAGTGAGAACCAGGTCCCCTTCCTCCTCCCTCTGATGTGTGTCATTTTCTTCATTACTTGCTGGGGTCTCAGGATCGGAGAGGTCAGCAAAAGAGCCCGGTTTAGTAGAATCACTGCATCCAGCCTTGGTGTGAGGGAGTCTGTGACATCCTGAGCTCCTGCCTTCCACATCCCTGGGCAGTGTTTTCTACTGAGAGGGGGTTGTTGAGCACCTACAGCAACATCTGCTCCCATGTACAGGGTGGTGATACCTAAAAGTCACCCATTTTAGGGCATTTTGCACGGGCATGTAGCGATAGGACTTAAAACTGAAAAAGGGAAGGTTTAGGTCAGATATTAGCAAGAAATTTTTTCCTGTGGGGTTGGTGAGGCCTTGGCACAGGTTGCCCAGAAGTCGTGGCTGCCCCATCCCTGGAAGTGTCCAAGGCCAGGTTAGATGGGGCTTGGAACGTCCTGGGATAATGGAAGGTGTCCCTGTTCACAGCAGAGGCTCTGCAATGAGATGATCATTAATGTCTCTTCAACCCAAACCATTCCATGAGTCTACTGTTGTATGATCTAAAGGTGAATTAATGTCCTCAAAGAAAGCAAAAGCAGCTGTGGTCCATAGCTGTTTCTCAGGGTGGTTGCCGCTCACAATGTGCATTGAATGGGCTCCTGATCCTCTCTGCTCTCACAAATTCCTGTTGATTTCTCAGTAACTATTCCTGCCATGATGTTACCACGGGCAGCCTCAGTCCCTCCTCGCGGTCGAGGGGCTGTGTGTTGAGGGGGTGTGAGCAGAGACACTGCTGGTTTCACGCTGAGCGCTCAAGTAGCTGTTCCCACCTGTGCCACCCTTTCTATGCGACTTTACCCTCCGTGAACTGGGACGTGGGTGTGTAGCACAACCAGGTCTCACCGACGTTTGTGAAGCGCCGTGGCTCTGAGATGCTAAAAAACCCAAACCAAACACATCCAAAAAACCCCCAAGTGGATGAATATCCATCTCTTTTACCTCTGCCCATGCTTCCAGTGGCCAGGCAGAGCCAAGCAGGTGCTGTGTGGGAAGGGATCTTTGCCCTAATGCCATCTGCGTTGGCCCGAGCCATACGGAGAAGGTGTGCTTGGATTTCGGCCGGCTACTCTGCAATGTTGCTGTTTCTATGGTAACTGTTTTTTATTCAACAAGAGGAGCTTAAAATCCGTAGGGCTAAATCCAGTCCTCGGCAGAAGCATCTGCAGTTTTTCAAGGGGTTCTTCAGTAGGTGCAGTTTGTAGCTGGCTCTCGTTGCTTCTGGGTTGTGGTGTCTCTAAAACCTCCCTCCCAAGCACCCTTTCCTCGCCATCCCACCCCACATCTCTACATTTTGGTCTTCCTCTGATGGCTCTTGTCAGAACAAGGGGTCAATTTGCACGTGTTGTGTCTTACAGGGATTTCTGTCTCCCTGCAGAGAGTGCACCTTCAGGGAAAATTGCTCCGTGTTTAGCAAAGCAAGTTGGTGAATCACAAACAAGACTGATTCATCTGCAAATAATGCATTGGGTAGCATTTCTTTCTTTATTTCCTCTTTTTTTTTTCTCAATTGAAAAAACAAATGCCAGATTCCTGTGGAGGCAGTTTAACCACTGCTATTACTGTGTTTGTGACTGGTTCCCACACGTGAGCTTTGTGATTAAAATTAGGCTATTAGAAACAGCCAGTTTCTTGGAGAAATTAGAGAGAAAACACAGAGGGGAACTGATTTCTTCGAAAATAAAAACCAAATCAACTAATATGTTCCCAGTTTTACCAGATGGGACTTGCTCGTCTGTGTCCTTTATTAGGGTAAACCAGGAGAGATGGGACTGAAGGCAAGAGTATTTCACACTGCTGCAGTTAAAGGAGGCTCAGGTCAATAATTTATTAAGTGGTCAGTGTTTCTAATCAGCCTCTCAGCCTTGCAGCTTAGTTCTAAATTTTGCATGTAGTTGCAGTTTTGTAATTTGTGTGCATCTGACTGTCATGGACCAAAAGAGCCCTGACTTCCAAGAATATTTGAAAATTAGCCTGAAATTTGAAAATTAGATGCAAATGAGAGCTTTTTGCTCTTTTCTATACACTGTGTAAGCTGCTGCATTTAAAATTATATTACTCCAGTGGTCTTGAGCAGAATGGGCATTTCACAATCTGAAAGTGATGCCTTTCCTTGGGTTTGGGGACACAGAGCAACGAGCCCAGAGTGCAGCTTCCCTGAGTGTCACAGACAAAAGCAGCTTAGCCAGGTCCCCCTGCTCTATCAGCTTTACCTGTGCACTGTAAAATTACCTGAGCTCCACTCTTGTGACATGGACAAAATTGAGTTTATTTACACCCAAATGGCATTTTTTAGCAGAAATTACATTTGTTGACCTGGTATTTAGCTAGCAGGCTGGGCAAATGGCAGTGATGATTTTGAAATTTCTGAGTCCATCACCTAAAACTAATACTTCCTGACTTAATTATCAGGACTTCAGCATGTCACCCACACAGGTACCTCCCTAAGGCTTACTCACATCCTTAGGAGTATCAATGCTTTTCTAAATATATTTGTGGATCTCTTTTGGACTGACATTTAGGCTGCCATGTCATCTGGCACTTCTGAAATCCACACTGCTGGTGGCTTGTTAGCTGTGAGGGAGAAAATTATGTGGCTATCTCAGACCCTAAAGAAAGAAGGGAATTTGGGAAGGGAATTAATTCCCTAATTTGAGAATTTGGAGCCTGTTTCTGCTCCCAGCACTGTGGCTGACTTGTTAGTTGACCTCTAGATGTTGCAGTTCCCAGCCCTGTGTGTGATGCTGGATGCAGTGAGCTGTTACAAAGCCCATCAGTAATTTTTGCAGAATAATTACAGAAACACAAGCCATGTAAAGATGGAAATCATTGTGCAGATGTGTATCAAAGCAGGGCTGTCTTGCAGGTGGCCTAGAGGGTCACAGCCTGTGCATTTGCAAATGCACCCCCTGCTCTAAAGCTGTGAGCGTGGGACTGAGTTTAATTGCTTTTTTGGGATTATAGTGAGAGCTGTGACAGCTCTGGCTGTTGCCAGTGGGTTTGGACTGTGAGTGACAGACGTTCATTGAGGGCTTTTGCAGTGCTCCACTCATTACCCGTGAGCTGTAATCCATCATGCTAGAGACTGTGACCCTTGGAGTGAGCAGCTGTGGTGCCCGTGCCACGTTAATTTGTTGAATGCTTTGTGGCATGATTTTTCACTTTGCTCTAAGGGACTCTCCTGCATCCTCTTTGATTGTCAGTCCAGGTCACTTGTCTGCTTCTCAGCAGCCAGAGGGTGTTTCCATTGCCCTCTCAGGGCTTGTGAACCCCAGGACAGGCGATCCACTGGTATAAACTACAGAATCACAGAATCATTGCCTCTTTTAGTTTGGTAAACACCTCCAAGATCAAGTCCAACCATTAATCCAACCATGCCAAGCCCATCACTAAACCATGTCCCCAAATGCCACACCTACACAACTTTTAAATCCCTCCAGGCATGGTGCATCCAACGCTTCCCTGGGCAGCCTGTGCCGATGCTTGGCAGCCCATTCAGTGTAGAAATTTTTCCTAATATCCAGAGCAAACTTCTGTGTGGTCAGCGAGTCTGCTCCTGGGAAGCGCTGACTGCCAGTAGGAGTAAAGGCCCACCATGCTTGAGGCTTTAAAATGCTCCAGCTGGTCAAAACTATTCTGCCTGTTGATCTCCATTTCAAAGGAGATTGAGTCACTTGGAGAAGTTGCTAGAAAATAATGGCTGCTGACATCCTCGCTGTGTGAAATAGCAGCAAAGGGTCGAATTCTGCCACCCATTATCATGTCAGGCATTTCTTTTGTTCAGCTGCAGAGCCTGGCGGGGACCAGGAGAAAGTCTCACCCCTCCAGTCCTCTCCTTGTAGCTGCTTTTATTAAACAGGCGTCGTTCCTGTCAATGTGAATAAAGGGAAGAGAGAGCTGTTCATTATCCAGTGTATCACTTTGAGTCTAATACTAATTAAAAGCTTTGCCATCACTTCTCTGGAACCTATTCTTAGAAATTATGTAAATTAATTGGAGTTTTGAAGAGGAGCATATGCCAAATCCTAAGTAATTCCCTGCTGGCTGAGGCAGCTCCAGCACTGGAAGCGGAGAATGGCATCAGGAATCTTTCTTCTTTCCTTTTGTGGCTGCAAAAATAGAAAGCTGCTTTGGTAAATTCTGATGATTCTCTTTAGCAAGTATACGAGACAGATCAAATATCCAGACCCTGACCATTTTCCAGAGAGGTGCAATACAAAGGCTTTTTTTTCCATGAAAGCTTTTCCATCTGAAAAATGACATTTAACACAGAAAGGGTTTTTACTTCCACAGCATTTCTCCAAAGAAATGCATGTTTCTGCTTCAAAGAGGATTTTGACCCTCAAAAGGGAGACGTACTTGAGATCCTGTGAACTCCCCTTGTGAGTTCACTCTTGCTACTAATTTAATGGGGAAAATATTTACTTGCTATGCTGAAAGACAAGGGAGATTTGCTCCCAAGGTACACAGTGCTTTTGAAGTAAAGTACTTTTAAATATTTTTAGTGCTTTTTTTCCCCCTGATTATTTTTCCCCTTTGCAAAAAAGCCAAAACAAATAAAAGGAGAAACACCAAAGAAAATGGTTCAGATAAAATGAGAAGCAGTGTGGTTTGGTGTCAGTATATTTTGGTCTCAATCAACAAATCACTTTAAAAGTTGATTAAACTACTTGCATGTTTAAAGATAAACATGATTAAGTACTTTGGTGGATCTTGGCTTATTACGTATTGAGGCTGGATCCGAGCGTGAGGTGAATCATGGAACGTTTGTGGGGAGATGCTGATTCCAGACACACATTTTGCAAAGTTGCCTTTTCTTTACAACCTCGCCCCGAGGATTAAGAGAATCAGAGTGTAGATCCTCAGGCAGGAGGAGGCAGCCCATCAGCCCAAATGCTGTTTTTCCTTAAGGGGTTTAAAGTTCAGTGCGGGTGGGATTGGGGTTTTGCAGCCATCATCTTTTCCCTCTGAAGCTTTTTTAGTATTAAAGGTGGCAGTTTTCCATTGGACCTTAAAGCTCATCTCCTTCCACTCCCCTGCCACAGGCAGGGACACCTTCCACTATCCCAGGTTGCTGGCCTTGAACACCTCTAAGGATGGACATCCACAACTTCTCAGGGAAACCTGTCCTAGTGACTCACTTCCCTCACAGTAAAGAATTTGTTCCTAATATCTTTTTCAGCTTTTTTCAGCTTAAAACCATTCTCCCTCATCCTTATCATTGTATGCCCTTATGAAAAGGATGCTCAAACTCCATCCAGAAAGGATGTCTGATCCCTCCTCAGTCATTAGTTCCTTGGGCTCTGGGCCATTATTCTTAAATATTCCTCAGTTTCCTCATCAGTATTTTCTCTGCTTTGAGACAAAATTCATTATAGTTCCATTGGTGTTTTTTTCTGCTTTTTGGTTCTCACCGAGAAGGGCTCTGTAACACTGCGGGTTGGTAAGATGAAAACAACCATTCATTTAGCTGTGGTTGGAGCTTGTAAAAGTCCTTATCTTTAGCAGCAGTTGGAATGTAAGATCCCAAAATAGAAGTTGTTAAGCCCTTACAAGTGCAGACAGTTCTTGGGAAAAGCAAGCACAATGAAACACAAGTTCGGATCAATAGAAAATCATTTTAGAGCAAGAATACCACGTGTAGCAGTGAATGTAGATGGGATTGTTGTTGCTAACCACTTATTAGATAGCAAGCTTTCTGCATGTATTTTGGAGTAGTCTGTGACTGCGTGCTAAATACAGCATCATCTTTGTATTGGCTAATGCACCAGTGGTTTAGAAATACTGTGGGACGTTTTTATTCAATGAACACAAAATGCAGTCATTACCCTGGAATTAAGGTGGCAGCTTGTGTGACTGCTAGATAGGGGTCACAAGGGATGGAGTAATTAGGTTTTAAGCTAAACTGATGGCAAACCAGGGAGTTGAATCTGGGTTGCTTCTGAGTTTCAGGACTGCATTCTGCACCCCCAGAGCTGCTGTGGGGAGCCCTCTGCCTGTGGATGCAGCCAGGTTTTATCCCCGGTGGAAGTTGGGGATGTGCTTGCACACAGCTGCCTGTTTTCCCATCATCATGTTCTCTGGTCGCCCACATTTTGGGTCTGAGTTCACTGTCCAAGCTCTAATCCATTTCCAGTCTTCTGGCTGGAAAAACATACTTTGCCATCTTGGAGACCATCCCAGTGCTTGTTTTGGTGCCCTGCAGGTGCTGGACATCCATCAGGGTAAATCAGGGCTATGCTGAGCTGTTTGCATCCATCTTGTGCATTACCCTGGGGGCCTTCAGTTTGAGTCTTGGCACCTCTGGATGCTCAGTTTCTCCCTGAGGGTGGTGGCTGTCAGAGGTGGAGAGGCTCTGCCCATGGGAGATTTTCAAGCAGCAGTTTCTCAGCCAAGTTCTCGTTTTGGTGAGCACAGTCTCCTTGTGGACCAAATTCTGGCTGGATGCTGAGATGGACATACCCTGTGCTTTAGGTATGATGGGCTTGGTGCTGTAGATGTGTCCTCTAGGACTGAGGTTGTTCCCTCTCTTTCTGTGGCTGGGTTGGCATGAAAAGAACATAGGACCAGCTAAGATGACAAAATCCACACATGGATGTCTTTCAAATAGATTTTCAGATGTATTGGCTGCTTCTTGATGTCACCACGTGTTCCTCTTCTCACAGGACCACGCTGATTTGAGAAACCACTTCTTCACTGTGGGGATGAAGCTGGAGGCAGTGAATATGAGAGAGCCATTTCATATCTGTCCTGCATCAGTGACCAAGGTGAGTGCTCAGAAAGGAGGGATGGAAAGAGGCTGTCTGGGAAACCCTTCCTGATTTTCACTACATTTAGGAAAAAAAAAACCCAAGAATGGTATTTAAGTGGCCAGAGAACACATTAAGAAACAGGTTTAAAATCCATAGATGTTCCTAATTAATTCTTTCTTTCCCACATACATTACCAGCCGATTCCATGCACTTAAAACCAGTGGGGATGAGCACGTTAATCTACCACTTGCATGCAAAAAAAAAAAAGGATCCCTCTTTTGTCTTTGTCTCCCCTCCATCCATATGTATTTTCCCTGCACATCTGAGAAACCTTTGGAAATAAAACAGCTGAATGGAGGTGGTAGCTGGATATTTAATCCACACACTCAAATGCAAGAGGGAGGAAGGCTCGGGGGTGTTCAGGATCATCTCCAGTCACTGCTCAGCTGTAGGACCCTGAACCTCCGCGCTTTCCATTGCTTCTATTCACCCATCTCTAAAACTCAGGCTTTGATCTCTTGGGTAGAAACACTTTGATGCAAAGGTTTAGGTGAGAGCAAATTATTTTCAGTAGTTTGATCCCCAGGTTTGGCTGTTTCAGCTTTCCACGTTACCTACTGTTACAGCAAATCTAACCCCTGAATTTGGTCTCTTCTTTTTCACCCCTTAGGTTTTTAACAGTCATTATTTACAAGTGACCATTGATGACTTGAGACCTGAAGCCAGCAAAATCTCGATGCTTTGCCATGCAGATTCCTTGGGGATCTTGCCAATACAGTGGTGCCTTAAAAATGGAGTCAATCTCACACCTCCCAAGGGTTTGTATTCCTTCTCAGTGATTTTTAGGTTTACTCTGAGGGACATTTGCTTGTTATTATTGCCTTTAAAATTGTAGTGGTTGCTGTAGAGCAACAGCTGAAGTATCTCAAGCCAGAGTAGTTTTCTGGAGTGATTGGGGCTGTTCTGGCTCCTAGGAGCCCATGAACATCTCAACAAATGTTTCTTGCTGGTGGATTGATGTCCCTGTGCTTTGAAGTCTGATTAAGGCTTGTGAAATGCTTGTGAATTCCTGTGGGATGAATCCTAGCAGTTCTTTGTGCGTGTAGAGAGCAAAAGGAGCATTAAAAGTCCAGTCACTGTAGAGGCAAACCCTGTTTCATCCACTTCAGTACAATACCGAGGCCAAGCAAAGCTCCTAAATCTGAATGTCTGAGCTAAAAACAGCTGCCTGCCCAGGAGTGTGGAGGGATTTCCTTGGCTGTCTCAACAAATCCCAGGGCACACTGCAAGCTGTGTTCAGGTCGGAGCCAGGAGAAGCAGCCTCCAGCCCTGCTGTTCCTCAACTTTGTAGCAGTGTGTTTAATTACTCCCAACTTCAGACAACCACCTGTGGTGCCCTAGCAATATTTCTTTGCTTGCAAAATGTGTTGGTTCCCTGGAATTTCAGGTTTTTGAAGCTGGCTGGGTTGTTGGTCTGTTGCCAAAAATCAGTGTTGCTTGGGAGTAAGAAATGCCTCAAAAAAAAAAAAATCAAGCTAAGTTTTGTGTATGAACTTTTGCCTTCATTTTGGAAAAAGCATGATGCTGCCAAACCCAGGGAAGGGAAGGGTTATTCCCTACCAGATTCAGGATCTTCTTATGTATATCCAGAGTGCTTCTTCAGCCATGTAATTTGAAATTCCCACCAAAGTCCTGGAGCTCTGTGCCTGCAGCTGCATGTGGTGTATCCATGATTGCTCTGCTGCTTCTGCTGAAATAAATCTGCTGTCTGGGGCTTTAGCTCTCTCCTGCTGAAACCCAGGTGTAATGATAATGCCTGTGTAAGCACTCACTGATACTGGCCAGAAAATTTGCTAGAAATCAAAGCAAATGGAATATTTTGGGGGTTTTTCCACCCAAGCTCACATGCAGCTTGCCCAGGCAGGATAACTAACTGAAAGAGACCATAGGCTTAAAAATTTCCAATCCATTCTGGCACAAAGCCTGTCTGAGATGGTGGTTTATGGGTCAAGTGTGAATGGTGAACTCTATTTTAGATGCCAACATTTTAAGACATATCTGAAGCGTCTGTCATGTGAATATTTTTCAACTTGGCCAGGTCTAGTGGGAGGTGTCCCTGCCCATGGCAGAGGGGTGGAACTGGGTCACCTTCCAGGCACCTTCCAACCCAAACCATTCTGTGATTCTATGGTTCTGTGATCTTGTGTGACACCTGGTTGTTGGGATCCACCTGGGCACCCCAAGAAGGGCAGAAGGTCTCTGGTGAAGCCTGGTGAAAATCAAATTGGCTTTCTGCTATGAGATCAGAAATCCTGGGGGGAAGCTATTAAAAAGGCATAAAGCGAGTGACAGATAGATGCATTCTATATGTTGCTGTGTTTTTTATACTGTGTATAAGGGCTGTATGTCCAAAGTGAATTTTGGCACCTTTAAACCTTTTCTATGGGCAGACACATTCTTTGAGTTACTAAAATGTAACCAGATATTAGAATGAGTTATTTGAAAATAAACACAAACTAAATACAACAAAAACCCATAAATCACCAAAAAAGAAAGCAGATGGAAGGTGAAAAGCATCCCAACCCCTGGTTGAATTACGCTTGACAAGGAGGTTTTCTGATCTCAAAATCAACTGATTTTTTTTTTGTCAGAACAATATGCCAGGTTGGGTTATTGGAGTTTGGAGTCCTTTATTTGCCTGATATCCATTCTCTTTCCTTTTTGCTTATCAGGGCTTTATTGAAGACAAACAAAGAGTAAATGGGTCATGAACAGGAGGTGCAAATATTTGCTACTCGAAATAGAGAGCAGTATTTTCCTGTACAGTGCCAAAAATGAATACCCATTAACTGCTGCTGTATAAACATAGAACAAGCTCTGTTTATATTTATTAGAGTAGGATTTATAGACTACTTCCCTTTAGAGTAACAATCATTGTTTTACAAGCTATTATTAAGTGGGGGGAAAAACATTTTGATAAGGCTCCTTGTTGTAAGGCTTACTTAGGAAAAGCTAATTCCAAAACCTTCAGTATATTTGTATTGTTATATTTGCTTCGAGTTAGCTTCTAATACTGGGCTCTTCATGCCTAGATGGCAAACATGGTGAAGGTGTTGCATGTTTGAGGAGCAGCAGCTGAGTTTTGCAAACACAGCTCGCAGTGTTGTCCCTTGGGCTGAGCCTTTCGGGATGGCAGGGTGGGAGTGCTGTGTGCTAGTGGAGGCACTGGGTACCTGGTACCTCCCTGTGTGCTGAGGGAGGCAGCTGAGAGCAGGATCAGGGAATCGGGGAGTCTGTGAGGTTGGAAAAGACCTCCAGGCAAGCTGGGTCATCGAGTCCAACCTTTGATCACCACCTTGTCCACCAGACCACAGCACTGAGTGTCCACTTGTTTCTTCACCACTTCCAGGGGTGGGCACTCCACCACTTCCCTGGGCAGCCCATTCCAATGCCTGACAACCCTTTCAGTGAAGAAATTCTTCCTAATATCCAGCCTGACCTTCCCCTCATGCAGCTTAGTGCTGTTCCTTCTCCTCTTGTCCCTGTTCCCTGGAGCACAGCCCGACCCCCCCGGCTGTCCCCTCCTGTCAGGGACTCATGCAGAGCCACAAGGTCCCCCTGATCCTCCTCTGCTCCAGGCTGAGCCCCTTCCCAGCTCCCTCAGCCTCTCCTGGGGCTCCATTCCCTTCCCAGCTCCCTCAGCCTCTCCTGGAGCTCCATTCCCTTCCCAGCTCCCTCCGCCTCTCCTGGAGCTCCATTCCCTTCCCAGCTCCCTCAGCCTCTCCTGGGGCTCCAGCCCCTTCCCAGCTCCCTCAGCCTCTCCTGGGGCTCCATTCCCTTCCCAGCTCCCTCAGCCTCTCCTGGGGCTCCATTCCCTTCCCAGCTCCCTCAGCCTCTCCTGGGGCTCCATTCCCTTCCCAGCTCCCTCAGCCTCTCCTGGGGCTCCATTCCCTTCCCAGCTCCCTCAGCCTCTGCTGGGGCTCCATTCCCTTCCCAGCTCCCTCAGCCTCTCCTGGGGCTCCAGACCCTTCCCAGCTCCCTCAGCCTCTGCTGGGGCTCCATTCCCTTCCCAGCTCCCTCAGCCTCTGCTGGGGCTCCATTCCCTTCCCAGCTCCCTCAGCCTCTCCTGGGGCTCCATTCCCTTCCCAGCTCCCTCAGCCTCTGCTGGGGCTCCATTCCCTTCCCAGCTCCCTCAGCCTCTCCTGGGGCTCCAGACCCTTCCCAGCTCTGTTCCCTCCAGGGCTCTCTGGCCATGAAGGCCCCGATCCGGCCACAGCCCTTGAGGTGCAACCTCACCGTGAAAAGGCCACAGACAAGGCAGGGCTCATTTGAAGTCAATTCTTGGGTGTTCCCCTCTTGGAATCCTCCTTGTGCTGCTGCAGTGAGTTATTTTGAGCTCCCCAGCTGCTCTCCCGGGTTCCATTCCTGCTGAAGCCTAAAGGAAAAGGGCTTCCAGTGGTTCCAGTGGTGCGGGGCCAGGCGGGGCGGTTGCGTGGTGACAGCACAGTCAAGTTTTTGTACCTCACTACAACACCTCTAATGGGCCTTTTCCATCCACTCTGACAAGATCTGTGTAGTTTAAAATCGAGATGCAAAACCTATCCATGAGGGGTTTAAATTGGAGATAAGAGATGAAGAAGTGTGAAGAAAATACTGCTGCAGAAATTGTTAAAAAACAGTGCAAGCATATTTTTTTTAATGAAAAAAGAACATTCTTTATAAGCAACTGCCCTTTTTTTCCTTCCCTGTGCTTGTTTAGTTTTTTAATTATTATGCACTTTAATGCCCCACAGAGACAGGCATTGTAGCTCAAGGCTTTATCTCAGTAATTTGTTTGTCATGAATGCAATTACTTGGACTAGAAATCATCTTATCCAAGATACTTGGATCTTAGCAGGATGCTTGACACGTTGTTTTCAAAAATATTACCTCCTTTTTTTGGGATCTGGCAGACTGATAGGGGATTACACTCAGTATTCCAGTCCTTGCCTGTAAAAAAAAGTCACAATTTTCATTGTCATAAATGATTCATTCACATTTGATCTTGAGTGTCCCTTTTTGACTATCAATGCAAAAGGCATTTAGGGATGTTCTTGAAATGATGCCAGGCTGAGATTTCTAGGGAGATTGAGGGAAGCATTTGGCCTTTGGGTGACTCCTGAAACCTTCCAGTAAGAGTAGTTCTGCAGTAATGTCATTAGAGTATCTGCAGGCCCCTGGACTGGATTAGCACTCACTGGTTTCAAGCACTGCAAAACAGAGACTTAAGAGGCAGGCAAAAAAAAAAAAAAAAAAAAAAAAAAGCCCCCAGAAGCAAATGAAAAAGAAAAAAAAAAAAAAAAAAACCCAAACATTTCTGTCCCAAGAATTTGTTGCCTAAATTGCCAAGTAAGAATAGTGGATGAGCAGAGGTCTGATTTGTCTTTCTTTGATGGGACTCCTTAAGAGATGCTCATATAAAGGAATCCCTTTATTTTACCTAGAGGCAGAGGCTGAAGGGACGATCTGTTTGCTGAGGATGTTTGAGGGAGATCTGCATTCATTTACCTGCTCTGCTCCAGATTTCTGTAACATTTTTACTGTGATGGGATTCAACTCACACACCCTGAGCTGCTGGGGAGCCAGTCAGGAAGGGTACATGTTTGAAGAGAGGAGAATTTTTCTCCTCCTTTGAAAGGGAGGATGGATCAGCTTCTGATTGTGCTGATCCCCTCCTTGTCCACTCCTGAGGGAGCAGCAAATAACCCATGTCCAGCTCCGTAACCTTGCCCACCTTTTAGACAGCTAAAAGCAGGAGAAAGAAATCCATAACCAGCCCCATGTGGAAATTTGGCACAGTGGCACTTGTCATTAGTTATGGGTTTGTCAAAAGTTGGGAGATGCTCACAGGAAAGGGAAAATAGGGGAAATAATGATGTCTTACTACTTTTTAAGGGAGACTTGGCAGGGAAATGCAGGAGGTGTGTGGGTGGAGGCTGGAGGAGCCATTGTCTCTCATGGTGTGTAAGCAGGGGCCCTGTGGCACTGCAGGGGTCACTGGGGCAGAATGAGATGCTGAAACACAAATGTTATCTGCTTCGGGCCCGTTTTGTCCTCTCTCTGTGGTGTGGACTGGTGGCTGATGGCTCTTCTTGTTTTGTCCTCCTGCAGGTTACTCTGGCCAGGACTTTGACTGGGCAGACTACCAGAAGCAGTGTGGAGCTGAGGCAGCACCTCACCTGTGCTTTAGAAATGTAAGTTCTTCCTTTTGCTCCTGTCCATCCACGTGAAACAAAACAGCTTGCACAGAAAAGGTGCTGCAAGGCTTTGAGAAGTTCCCCCAGAGCACCATGAGACTGCCTTAGGAAGGAAACTGGGGGAAGTATTCCAAGTCTTCATCCCTAAAAGAGAAAAAAAACCCTTGTTTTAGTCTTGTCTTTATCTGTAATTATCCTGCTCTTCATCCCCTCTCTGGTTCTGTACAGCACTAAAAGGATCTCAACTGGTTATTGCTATTAATTCAAGAGCTACTAAAAATAATTCAGGTAAAGAAATTGCATAGTATCACTTGCCTCTTTTTACATTTTAGGTGTTTTATCTGTGTCCCAGGGATACAGAGAAACCAAACCACATGTATTAAAATACTAAATGTTGAAAATGTATGAGAGGATGGTTAACCCTCATGGATGCTCTGGTCCTTGGGACAGTTCATGTCCTTCCTTGATGCAACAACAGTGATGTGAGAGTGATGGATGCCATTAACATTCACACCTTTTGAAATAATCGTTTGCAGGCTGTTTTATGGCAATGACAGCCCTGTGTGGCTTGATCTGACAGGTATTCATTGCTTGGGGAAAGGCAGATGTAGCCTCCTGCCTTTTCCAGTAACCTGGTGCTCTCCTTCGTGTGCCCATCAACTGATGGAGGCTGAGATCCCATCAATAACTGAACATACTCCTGGTGGTGGTGCCTAAATGTTAGTGGTGCACCTAAAATGGGCACAGAAGGCTTTGCAAAATAAAGTGGTGTCGTGAATGATGGACAGACAGGTTTCTGTAGGAATTGTGCAGCTTTTCACTGGGCTCAGAAGTCACAGGACTGAGGGATGGGGTGCTTATGGAAAGCAGAATGGGGACAGGCACCAGCTGTGGTTTTCCATGGCCTTCCTTATTTTTGGTGGCCTAGGAGCAGCCTGGCTTGGAAGCTTTGATGGTAAATTAGTGAATTTTTTATTGATGAACTCAGAGGAACTGTACCATGAACAGAGTCTGACTTGGGAGTCAAACCAGAGTGAGCATTTCTTTGCCTCATAAAGTCCCTCTTCCTGAAAGGACTTAAAGCAAAGCTTTCCAGCAGTCCTGAGGGAAGCTGCATCACACCAATACAGTGGGGCTATTTTTGCATTTCTCTTCTGCAAGCATCCCCACCTTTTCTTTATATCTCTTTTCATTTTGCCAAGTAGTGGATCTCTTCTCTCAGCAGTGGCAGCCTTGAGAAAAACCTCTGCATAATACCCTCTAAGATTAAGTCAGGTCTGGGCATTTTTTGGTCTTTTTTTTTTTTTTTTAAGGAAACATTCACCAGATGAACATGTGTCTCTTATTCTTCCACTCTTAATAACACAATTCTTTTCAGAGTGAACTGCTCTGTTGTCACTTGTGCAGCCTCCTGGCTGGTTGGTCCCCTTGAATTGTGGCTGTAAGGGGCTCTTTGATGGAAACTTTTTTTGCATCTCCCACCTCGTGCAGCCAGACGTGGTGCTGGCAGTGGAAGTGCTGTAGCTTGTTTCCCCAGGAGGGATTTTTAACAAGGAGAGGCAGTTATGAATTGGATTGACGTGCCCAAATGCTTAGTAAAATAAACTCCACCTAACTGTTTTGCCATTGATTTTGTATAAATGAGCCTCCAGCACCGAACTGCAATGAAAGGAGCCAGGGTGATGATAAATGGCATTTCCTTGTTAGGCAACATAAAAGGCATTTAAACAAACTCAGCCTGCATTCCTGCAGCCCTGGCCATTAGCAGCTTTTGCAGGGTGAAGCTGATCTGTGTGCTGAGCAAGGCTTGAGGCAGTCCAAGGTGTGTTTGAGAGTAGCAGTGTGTTCTTGGATGGAAAAGAGACCAAAGCCATGAGGTTTTAATATCTCAAAGAGCGCTCAATGGTTGTTCAAGGAGAAGTGCCCGTAGTCCTTGGTGTTGTACCAATAGGAGAAGGGTTGAATTTGAGCCTGGCTTCCAGTTTCTCACATAGGATGAGGGTTTGGTGTCATTTGGAGTCAGTGGCATTTGTTACCCATCCCAATTATTATTAGCAAAAAATCTCATCTCAGAGAGGGAGCCCTGTCTGTGTGCAGAGAGCTGCAGAGCAGGTGGAACAGGGGAGGGAAATCCAAGGAGAGGAAGCCCTGGTATGGACACAGGTATTGCATTGGTGTGTTTTCAGGGAGAGTGGTGGGGGAGATACTGGGAAGGGAGTGACAGGAGGGGACATGGGAAGGAACAGTGGCAATGAACACACAACCTGATCCATCTGCACTCCAGCCAATGTACCTGAAAGCCTTGTTCATTGAGCTTAAAATAGAATCACTGGATGGTTTGGGTTGGAAGGGTCATTAAAGACTGTCTAATTCCAATCCCCTCATCCATGGGCACTGCTGCCACTCATTAGATCGGGTTGCTCAGGGCCCATCCATGAAAATTCCATGAAGAAAAGCATATTTGAAAAAGTTACTCAGGTATCTTCAGCTTCAGTCAGCTTGGATGACTGAATGTATGAAGAGGTCTGGTCTCAGAGCAAGATTTTTTTTTTTTTTTGCTTTATAAGATTTCTCCTAGCAAGGTGAGAGATGCTTAAGCACAGGAGTTCTGGGAAGCCTCTGGGTAGTATCACATTAACAGAAAATGCATCACTGGCAGACATTTAAACATCCTTGGAGCTGATGTGGAGCAATCTCCTCCCAGTCCCCCAGGAGTCAGGGATAGGAGTAGAACATGACATGTATTTCATCACTGAGTTTTCATATGGGTGTTGGTGCAAACCTGCTCCTGCATGGGCTCCTCTCTCCAGGGTCACAGCCTCCTGTGGGTATCCACCTCCTCTGTCAGGGATCCTCCAGGGGCAGCAGTCTCTGCTCCCCTGCAGACCCCCATGTGCTGCAGGGGCACAGCTGCCTCACCGTGGGCTGCACCAGCACAGCTGTGATTTGGCTCTGGATGCCTTTGCATTCTTCAGGGTATTCTGCCCTTCCAGCAGAAAGCAAACCATGCTAAATTTATGCTTCCCAGCAGACAGTCTGGTTGAAGTTGTGCAGTGCTGCAGTGCCATGTTTCAGCATTGTCTCTTGTCTCTTTCAGACATCCTTCAGCCGTGGCTTCACCAAGAACATGAAGCTGGAGGCAGTGAACCCCAGGAACCCTGCAGAGATTTGTGTGGCTTCCATCACCTCGGTGAA